>NC_073313.1:309389356-309724356 GCF_027595985.1 Sorex araneus | reverse complement strand
GCACCGCCAGGGGTAATTCCTGAGTGCAGAGCCAGGAGTAACCCCTGTGCATCACCAGGTGTGACCGCCCCCCCAAAAAAGCAAAAATAAATAAATAAATAAATAAATAAATAAATAAATAAATGCGCAAGGCTGATTTTATAGCTAATATAGTCTCAGCACAAAAGACTTTTCTTAGGGACTTAACATGTGCTATGATAAATCCTGGGCCCCTGGATTTATTTTAAAGTTGCACTTATGCAATCTAATATTATTCAACAATAATAAATAACAGATCTGAAGCCCAAAACAATATAGAAAAAATTTAAAATACAGTTTATTAAGTAAAAGTAAGGCTCAAAATAATTTTAGTATTCTGTATAAGATATTCCTGAAAATATAAAACTGTAAACATGTAAAAAGTCTTGTAGTTGCCAAGACTTTGGACTGTATAGAAAACTTATCTGTAGAGACACATATGGAAACTTTTAGTATGATTAGATGATTCTGCATTATAAACTAGATTTAGAGTGCATATATAATGTGTGCTCTGTGTCTATATATGTGAAACATTACATAATTTTAAAAACTCATAGAAATTCAGCTAAAATGATTAAATTTTTTATTAACACAAAGTATGTTGCAACAAAATAAAAGAACTGATATAATATAAAGAACTAATCACTGTGTCATGCCATTGATCATCGATTTGCTCGAGCGGGCCCAGTAAAGTCTCCGTTCATCCTAGCCCTGAGATTTTAGCCGCTTCTCTTTACTCGTTCTTCCCTATGTTGTCGCATTAGAGGCTCTTCAGGCTTAGAGGAATGAGATCCATCATTGTTTACTGTAAAGAACTATAAAGAACTAATACAAAGAAAAATTAAAAGGAAAGTTATTAGTATTATAGAGGTGAAAGATAGAGCCAGGGAGATAGACATAGTTTAGGGGGTAAGTCACTTCTCTTGTATGCTGTTAGCTCTGGTTCTATCACCAACAATAAAAACATTCTCCTGAGCATTTCCAGGAATGCCTCACTAGCACAGAATCAAGAGTAAGCCCTGAGGGGCTGGAGCGATAGCACAGCGGGTAGGGCGGTTGCCTTGCACGCGGCCGACCCGGGTTCTAATCCCAGCATCCCATATGGTCCCCTGAGCACCGCCAGGGGTAATTCCTGAGTGAAGAGCCAGGAGTAACCCCTGTGCATCGCCAGGTGTGACCCAAAAACCAAAAAAAAAGATAAAAGAGTAAGCCCTGAGCACTACCTGGTGCATCCCTCGCCGCCCCTCCCCCCAAAAAAATTAAACAGAAGGGAAAGATAAAATTATATTTTTATAACTTGATTGTATTATTGAATTGTAGAATGAATGCAACTGGACAAAGAACACATTATAGTTTTTTCAAATACATAAGAAGAATCATTTCCTGAGTATCATTTCCCAAGACATGAGTTTCTCTACAGATCCAAGGAGGGCTTTCAGTTTTTAATTTAATTTAAAAAATAAAATCAATCCTGATAAAATCAATTAATTTGAAGTCTTAATTGTGAACAGATGAGAAGAAACATAAATCGCGTAGGTAGGCCAACATCACCTTAATCTAGCTGTCACAACAATTCTAAATGCCTATTGATAGTAGATCCATGTTAACAGAGACCTGAAGGAAATTATCTCTCAACACTCAAAATTAAATGGAAAATCTTTATATTCACAACCAGCAAACCAACACCAATAACATTATCTGGAGGGAAAAAAATAAACTGTTGAGAATTAAATGAAACTCAACAAAGCAAGAAATGAGATGTAATGAACAATTCAACAGTGGAGAGTATGCATCCAGAGTTGAAAATGAATATGGAACTGATGAAAAAACTAGGGCAGATGCAGTGCAGCCAGTCCATGGACACAGTTCCATTCTGGGAGCCATACAACCCCCCAAGCATGGCAGGCTACAGCCCAGGAGGCCAATGAGCACTGCCAGAGTGGTTTGGGTATCTCCAGCATTGCAGGACCAAATCAGCTCCCCTGTTTTTGGGCCCTGGCATTGAACCAAGACTGTGTAGACTTTGGTTGTACTGAAACTGCTGAGGCTTCACCAATATGTGAATGAATGAATGAATGAATGAATGAATGAATGAATAAATAAATGGACTGAAAAACTATGCATTAATGATATATATGTTTACTATTTAGAGCCTGTTCATAAAAAATAAACATAGCAGTAATAAATATGAGGAAACATGCGACTGGGTTATTTTTTTAAAGTTAATTATTTATCATTTCATTTTCTTTAGCAGTGAGATGAAACTGCTAATAAAGTTTAAATACAAAAATATCAAACAAACTAGTGGTCCTCCACCCCCTCACCAATTTTATATTTTGTTTTTGAAGTATACTTTTAAGTTTCCTTTAGTAAAATATCTATTTGAGAGTCAATAATTATATTAATGTGATACTGTTATTTTTTCAAAAAAATACATTTTATAATGTTTCTTTTGGGGTGCCCTACCCAGTTGTGCTCAGAGCTTATTCATGAATTTGTGCTCATAAGCATCTTATACACTATACTACCTTACCAGCTCCAAACTTCTTATTTTACATAAAACACAGTGAACTTTATTTTTGTGACTTTAACCTTTCATTTATGCTTGTATGAGTCAACTTAAGCATCATCCTATTAACATATATGAAGAGAGAGATAGCCACAGTTATCTGGAGTAAACAGTGAGAGCATTAAATATCATCAGTAAAAACATATGAACTCAGTTCCACATGATATTTAGTATGAAGAGTCTTTTAGCATCAACATAAGAGAAAATATTACCTGGATCTTGTAAAAATGCATAGACATAAGAAAAATTTAAAATATACCACCATTTCAGTTAATTTAATCAAATAATAACAGTAGAAACTGTTAAAAGAGTTTTGTTGATAAAAATATTTTGGCTATTGACCTTTATTGTTATTGCACATTAAAATGCTAAAGCTTGGGGACTGGAGTGATAGCACAGTGAGCATTTGCCTTGCACGTATCTGACCAGGGTTCAATTGCCAGCATCCCATATGGTCCCCCGAGCACCACCAGGAGTAATTCCTAGTGCATGATCCAGGACTAACCCCTGTGGATCTCGGGCTGTGACCCAAAAAAGCAAAAAAAAAAAAAGTTAAAACTTTTAATATGATTAAAACTCCAGGAGGCGGTAGTCTCTAAAATGATCCTCAATGGTCTTTACTTCCTAGAGTTCAACGTCTTGAGAAAGCCCTCACATATCTATGAAGGTGGGTATGGGGACAAAATACATAGATGGCTCATGACCTCTTAAAGTATTGAAACAATTGCAACCTTTCTGGAGAGTGAGGGTTTCTAACTCATTATTTTCATTTTTTCTAGAAGAAACCAGCTACTATCTCATGATGTAGCATGTTATATTATGGATAATCTATAGAGTTGTCTGTGCAATGGTCAACTAACCAGTTCAACCCTAAACTTTGGGAATGCATTTTGAGATTGATTATCAGATTGGTCAAACATTTATATAGCTTCAGTATTAGCTGTCACTTTTTTTTTTTTTGCTTTTGGGTCACACTGGCAATGCACAGGGGTTACTCCTGGCTTTGCACTCAGGAATCACTTCTGGCAGTGCTCGGAGGACCATATGGGATGCTGGGAATCAAACCCAGGTCAGCTGCTGTGCAAGGCAAACACCCTACCCACTGTACTATTACTCCAGCCCCCTACCTGTCATCTTTACTGCAGTACTGACCACCAAACTATACCTGATTTTTTGACCTGAATAAAATATTTATAATATTCTTGTTGGTCTTAGATCTTAGTTTTGATTAATTTATTATATAATAGTAAAAACCATTGCAATTCACTAGATCTGAAAATAGTGTGCCTTCTCCAAGCAGTGTTCATTTCAATATGTTCTATCACATAACTGCTCCTAAAATCTCTAATATTTACAACTAAAGCCTAACATCTTTCTTCCCTACCACACAAGCAGCATGCCTCCATACACATGCATGCTGCATATACAGGTATCATTTTAATGACAGTCTGAGAAAATGATTGATTATATAATGGATGAATACAAGAAAGCATATAACATAGAAGTAGTTTACTGTCGCACTATTCAATAGTCATCATAATTATCTTTTCTACCTCTTCACTGGCAATACTTTGAATAATTCTTGTTTTGTTGGTTCTACTGTGTAGAGTTGGTAACAACTCACAACATTATGATCTATTGCTTTTGATGAAGTTTACCTAACAAAAATCAGATATTTTTACAAAACTGCACAAAACCAGATAGCCTAAAGAACCCAGTGGAAGGCAGGATATTTTGAGTTTGACTTTTATTTACACATACATAACACAGACACATGCACACACACAGACTGCCTGAAGTGGCATTGGAGCTCTAAGTTTGGTCTGGTGATCCACCATGTTGCTACCATTTGGCATTTCTTGATTAAAATAATCACTTCAAATTGCATCTTGGAGATATACTTCACAGGTGTGCCTAGTGGAGTAACAGTGATGTCAATGTCATTTGAGTCATTACTGACTATCATCAAGAAGATTAGTTTCCTAGGTTTCTTCTAACTGCTGCTATAGCAGGAACATACACATCAGGAGTTATTTTGGGGTTTGCCTCAGCTCTTTAAATAAAAGCTTATCAAGGAAGTCTGCGCCTATGGTGTATTTGACACCTCTGCCAGTATATTTTCAATGGACTACCAGCAGGAGAAGAAATAAGTATGGCTTAGACTCATTAAAACTGATTGCCAAGGCACCTGCTAAGTAAGTACTATCAATATCAATGACCTTTGATCAGGATTCTGTTTCCCATAACACAGCTGTTAGGGGAACTGCTCCATGAGCTGAAAATGATACTATTAGGAAAGGAAGGCGACTATTCATTAATACTGATGTGTGATGGATTATTTGATTGGAGCATTCTTATTTAAAAATCAGAAATTCAGTGGGAGGAAAGCAAGGCATAAAACATTTTCAACAATATGCTTCAGCTACAAGCTTTAACTGTTAATTTTCTTTTTGACACACAAAATATCCAAAGACCAAAGATACATAGGGTGGAAATCATGAAGACATGTTGGAACAAATGAAATTCATCGTCTCATTGTCTATTCCCTTTCTGCCCTACTGTGACTTCTTACCTATAAATCTCTTTAACTAAGTCTCTTGCTAACTGGTAGAGGGTTTTAGTGGAATTAAATTGCACACTGTACTTCCAAAGAATATTTGATATACATTAATAAAATCCTCCTTTAAAATTTGGTTATTTGAATGAGACAATCCATCTAATATTTCATTACTTAATAAAACCTTCATATACCTTAGGGTTAAGTAGACAATCAATAACAATTAGAGAAATATATTTTTCCTTACTAGATTCAAAGTACTGCAAATCATTTTTATTTTCAATGAATGTTTTAAATGTTTGTATATACGTGGTGTCATGTAAATTTTCCCATAAAAATAACTTTAGAATGTGAGGAAAACTTGAAAGATAAATTCAAATTTAAAAAGGTAAAGTCAAGGACTAGAAAAGTAGTAGTAGACAGCAGAGTAGACAGAGAACTTGCCTTTTACATAGTTGACCTGGCTTCAATCCAGGCACCTATATGATTATTTGAGCCATGAGTGATCTTTGAGCACAGAGTCAGGAATAAACCTGAACACCTCTGTGTTCGGTCAAAGAAACAAACATGTAAAGTGAAACTTTTGTTTTTATGTAATAATGGAAAGATGGAGTCAAATATTATAGTCATTTGTTGTTTTGTAGATTTTTTGGCAGAGGGGAACCCAACCTGGCAGCATTCATGGCTCACTCATGGCTCTGCACTCGAGAATCATTCCTGGCAGGCTCAGAGAACTACATGGGATGTTGAGATCAAACCCAGTCTGGCTGAGTGCAAAGCAAACTCCTACCCATTGTACTATAACTCTAGTCCCTTTAATCATATTTGAATTTAAAAAAATTTTTTTTGTATTCCCTGTGGCAATACTAGAATTCCTGTAAGTCTCCTGGGTAAATGCTAGAATTTCCAGGTTAAAAAATAAAAAGGACATACATATTTTTGAATTTTAAGTAATAAATTATTTTTGAATATAGTTTAAATATTTCATGAGGCATATCTACGTTTTGCAATGCTGTATTTTATCTGAATTGCAGTTACATTTATAGATATCACTCCCAAGAGTGTAGGGAGTGGGACGAAAAAGGGCAACACTCAACAGAGCTGCTGGGGGTAGAGTATGTTCTGCCAGAGATCCAATTCATTACTTCAAATATGCAAAACTTGGGGTTTGGAGTGACATTAGAGCAGATAGGACACTTTCCTTGCACATGGCCAAGCTGAGTTTGGTCCCACCGTCACAGATGAACCTGAATCCTAACAGGAGTGATCCTTGAGCACAGAGCTAGGAGTAAGTCCTGTGCAATGCCTGGTATGATCCCCAAACACAAAAACTTAAAAAAAAAAACACCCCTAGCTTTGTACCCTGCCTCTGAATTTAAAGTTTAAGTGAGTAGTGTATATGTTTATTATAAAATCATGGACACACCCACTTATCCTTTTTACAAAATACACTTTGTTTTATAATTTTAAATGTCTCTTAAAAATATGTATTTATGTACATAATTATTTTATTATATAAGGGCTGGAGCAATAGCACAGTGGGTAGGGCATATGCCTTGCATGCGGCCGACCCGGGTTCGATTCCTCAATTCCTCTTGGAGAGCCCGGCAAACTACCAAGAGCATCCTGCCTACACAGCAGAGCCTGGCAAGCTACCCGTGGTGGATTCAGTATGCCAAAAACAAGTCTTACAATAGAGATGTTACTCGTATGGTTATTACATAAATGATGTTACTGATGCTACTGGTGCCCGCTCAGGCAAATTGATGAACAACAGGACAATAGTGCTACGACAGTGCTATAATTATTTTATTAATAAAATGCTCTATTCTCCCTTATCAGTATTTTATTTAAAATGTTATACATTTTAAACATATACCACGACAAACAGTAAAAGATAAATACTATGAGTGTTCATTTGTTTTCAAAATAAAGTATTAGAATTTTTTTAATTATCAAGACATCATTTAACAATAATAATGCATGAAACAAGTAAACATCAATAAAATATGATGAATCAGAGCAAGAAAACACCAAACCTAAATGACTTTTCTATAACAGACTTACAATCAAACTTTAAAAAATCTGGGCCCAAACAATTGTACCATGTTAAGGTGAGTGTAATTCCCTAACAATACTAAATGGAGCCATCAATAATCCTATGTATTTAAAATATAATAATACTAAAATAAATTGATATAAAAGAAATACAAGAAATTTTTTTGTTTTACTAATGTGCAAAATATGGATGACATTTAGAATATTAAAAAAATTCCTTTTCATTAAAATGAATAAGAGTGATCATGTAAGATTGAAATTCCTGGTGTAATAAAATAGAAATAACCCCTCTAATGCAAGGAACAATATTAAATCAACTACACGCACAGTCACTGACATTCCATTCATCAGGGGATATTCAAAACTGTCTTTAATAAAACTTTTTGTTTTTGGAACAATGCTCAGTACTTACTCCTGTCTTTTTGTTCAGGGATCACTCCTGGGGCTCAGGGGACCAATATTGATTGCCCAGAAGGACTCAGATTAGCCATGTGCAAGGCAAGCTTCAACTTGCTATACTATTGCTCTGAGTCCTGTGTCTTTCTTTGCTCTTCTATTATTAATGAAATTGTGGTAGAATATAAATAAATGCAGTGATGCAGTCATTTTGAAATCATGGAAGGTATAATATATATTATTGTAATAATATCTGTCACTGTCTCTATCACTGTCGATCCATTGCTCATTGATTTGCTCGAGCATGCACCAGTAACGTCTCCACTGTGAGATTTGTTGTTACTGTTTTTAGCATATTGGATATGCCACGGGTAGCTTGCCAGACTCTGCCGTGTGGGCGAGATACTCTCAGTAGCTTGCCGGGCCCTCCGAGAGGGGCGGAGGAATCGAACCCGGGTTGGCTTCGCGCAAGGCAAATGCCCTACCACTGTGCTATCTCTCTAGCCCAATAATATCTATCTATGAAATAAAATACACTACTGGGCTGCTGATAATTGTATTACACCAAAAAAAAGTGTTAAAATGCAGCTTAAATCAACTAGAAAACTAGGAGAAAAATTTATTTTAGTGCCTACTTAGAGCAAGTTTACCCAGGTTAATTTCAGTGATTTGATGTTTATCACTCAGATGTTCAGTTGTTTGGTTGATAGTTTATGCTTAGACAGTGACAGCATCTACCCATGCAGCCTTTCCCTAGAAATATGTTCTTTTCCAAAATACAAATATAGAAAAGTTGGATGTTGAAGAAAGAGAAAAATCCCAACTGGCCAATCTTTCTAATTTGATGAGCTTCTGTATTTGGGGGGTTTTGTTGTCAACTGTTTGTTACTTGCTTGTTTAGACCACACCTGGTAGTTTTTACTACTTCTGACTATGTGTTCAGGGATCACTCCTGGTTCTTTTCAGGCTTCCGGACTCAGTGGCAGGAATCAAACTTGTGTCAGCTGCATGCAAGTCAAGCAGCTTAACAGTTACACTGTCTTTCTTGTACACAGAAATTCTAAATTTCTTTCTAACCCATTAATTTATTTTCCTTAGTGCACAATTTTTAAAATGCATTGCTTGTAAGTTTTCTTGTTTGAAGTGTCTGATGATTCTATTTCTCTGATGCCAAAGTTGTGTTAAATTGTGCGCTTTCTAAAGTCACATGTTTTCTCTTTCATCTTACTGATTGTTAAAAGTCACTGTTTATCATGCTGAATTTTCTTAAAAATAAAAAATGCCAAGCACAGAGCCATGTGGGGACGCTCCTTTCCGGCCCCACGCGAGATCGACCCCAGAGGCAACTGAACCACTTTGGACACGAGCGGCGCCCCCAAAATGCCTCCAAACCGTGTGCTCGGAGCTACTGGCCCGGGCGCTGCCAGCGAGTGATGCAATTACCAAAAGAATTTTCCCTGGACTTTATATAGAAACCCAAAACCGCGCGGCCGCGGCAGCCTAATGTCATCTAATCATCAGCAATATGAAATGGTTCCTTTGTAATGGGTTGGACTTTGGGGGGACCATAATAGGGTTAAAGTTTGTAGCGACGTGTAATTTCTGGCTGTACTTTCCCTGGACTTTATACAGAAATTCAAAGCCGCGAGGCCGCTGCCATGGCCGCGCAACCTATTGTCATTTAATCATCACCAATATGAAATGGTTCCTTTTTAATGGGTCGGACATTGGTGGGAAATCCTAACAAGAATAGTAAGTCTTTTGCTGAAATATTGAAGGCTACCAAAGTGGTAGCCGTCTCTATAGACTGAACTAAGCCATATCCCCACGCCGGCTGAGAAGAAATATCCTTCTTTCTCGGGAAGAAACGCGGCGTGGTGTTAACCATAGTATGATGTCCATTAAGCTGACACGGACCTGGTGGCGTGGGAATGGGATACAAGGGAATAAATTATTATGTACTTGGAACAGCGGGACGCTGGTGGAATCTCGAGCCGGGGCCGATACCAGCGTATTACTTTTGGTTCCAGAAACTGCTTGCAGACATTCTACCAGACTATCAACTAAGCCAGAGCCCCACGCCGGCTGATGACGGGAAATAACCATCTTTTTTGGTTTGTTTTCCCTTTGTCAGGCAGCGTGGTGATTACTAAACAGGTATGATCTCGGTGGCGCAGGACGAGGGGGGAAAAAAATAGAAAAGTTATGTAACAAACAGCGGGACTTAATATCTCTACATTCTCAGCAATGGTGAGCCATCAAATGCTTCCTTGACAGTGGGACTGTCTTTTCTTTTTTGGGGGGAAACCCTAGCAACAATAGTGAGTTATGTGTTGAAACATGGACTGTAACCAAGATAAAGCATAAACGAAGTGAAACATCACTTACAAGGGCGGGAACTGGGGGGGCGGGACGGGGCGGGAGGTATAATGGGGTGGTTGGTGATGGAATATGGGCACGGGTGAAGGGAAGGGTGTTTGAGTATTGTATAACTGACATAATCCTGAGAACTATGTAACCCTCCACATGGTGATTCAATAAAATTTAAATAAAATAAAATACCAGATGGAATCTAAAGCTATAAAATCTATAGCATCTTAAATTCTTATTCTGGATATTATTATATTTTGTGACTTCTTGCAAATCTCCCCATCCTATTCTGTGACTTCTTATGAAGCTATTGTATGAGTTCACAAAGTATAAGGGTGTGATGAGTGTGTTTGGTGGTTGAAAGCCCCTTCCCCATCCTCCCCAGGCCTCCTCAGCGAGAGACAAAGAGATGGGGAACTCACAGATAGATGGTCAAATGGCCCCTATAATGCAGAGCTGCTAGCATACTTACAGAACACCTGAAGCAGGTTGAAGTATAGGACTGCATGTAGGTGTAATTGATCATTTACAGAGGTAAAATGTTTCAACAAAGGCAATTCTCTGGCAAAGGTGGGGAGCAGAGGGTAAATTGAAGGAGACACTCTGTCTCCCAGAGGCATCTATATTTGCTTTTCTCTTTCCCTTAAGTTGTACATATTAAACAAGTGAGTTTATTTCTTATTAATACTTGCAGTTATTTGGAAAAACATATTAAGAGATATAGATTCCAAAACAGCCCTCTGCACTCTGAGGGCACGCAAGGCTTTTACCATATACCCCAGACTAAGTCGCCAGACCAGTTCAGCTTGTCTTTCCCCATGGAAGTCCTGTCTATTAAGTCCCAACAACTTGAATTAACACTCTGCTTTTATAATTTCTAGGCTGTCCCATTTTGATGCCAGCTTTGTCACTCTCCCCAGGTCCAACCCAGTCACACATGAGGACTAACATCCCTTTTGGGGTGTTAGGAACTACAGCAACCAAAGCCTGAGTCAAGTAATTATGATTAATGCCCAGGAGTAGATATATATTCAGCGTTAATCAACTCCCAAATATTAGGAGCATAACATTCATTGTCTATCTGTGTTTTAGTGAAGAGCTTTGCTCTGTGAAAATATGAAAAGGTTATAGGGGAGAGAGAAAAGGAGACAACTCATTTTAAATACAAACTTTAGAGTAACTTAAATTTTGACTTATAAGTAAGCAAGACTGACTTGGGGAATTGTGGCACCGAGAGGTAAAACCAAAGAGAAGATTAAAGATAAACTAAGGGGATTAGGAGTGTTTGCAAGAGCACTGTAAGTTTCTCGGGGCAGGAGAAAAGGGGCAATTCACTGATGAAGCCTAAAACACTCACTGTTAATATGCAACATCTTCCCCTTTTCTGTTTACAAAGTGCAAAAAACTGAAATAGAAAGAGGAACTATTCCAATCACAAAACAATCTCATTTGTTGTTTTAAAACTTCAACTTGCCCCTGGACTCACATGTTGTAAAGTGTCCAATCATCTTACACTGATGAAGTGGTTTGGATAGTATTGTTAGATTTTGATGAAATTATGTCTATGGATCAAGGTTTGAAGAACTGTTCCTGCAAAAGTGTGGTACTGATCACAGCAATGATTCCCAGGAGAGCAACAATCAGGAGTTGAATCTATTGCAGGGAGCACTGAAGTGAAGCAGGAGTATCACAACTTCTGTTGGGAGTCCTTCAGCAGGGAATATGTGAGCTAGGAGAAAATGCTTTCTGTAAGTAATCAGATGCTTTGAGCACCAGGTGCTCTTAAGAATCCTTGTGTGGGGGTAGAGAGAGACAGGGAGAAACTCCAATGCAAAGGAGTATCCTAGAGAGAGACTAAAAGGTGTTCTGATTACATTTTTTCCTTCATCATTCTGGATATCCATCATACCAAGGAGGGGGTAAAAGAAAGGAATTGTTAGTCCAAGCATGAGGTTCTGGCACCATCCAATCTACTACCTGTAAGAGAGGGATATAAGGAAAGTTAATGAGACCTCAGGATTTGTTGACGTGTCTGGGATCCTGTGTCTCTGGTTCCTCTTGATTTCCTAGTGACTTCCAGCAGCGATAATTTTGACAATGGCTTGGGGCTGAAGTTTGGAGGGTTATGGAGCCTTCGGTGATCTGGGAGCCAGAATAGGTGGGTGAATTTTACTCCAGATGAGGGATAGCAGATCCCAGAGTTTATTAGTAGGTCTGTCATCTGTTAAAATATGAGCATAGACTTTTCCTCTATAAGGGACTTTCCCAATTTTAATGCAAATATAAGAATTGTCTCCTGAGCTCTTTCTCATTTACAAAGTTTCAAAAGCTTGATACTTGGAAGGGTAAATAAATCAATTTATCAAGTTTTATCTGCTGCACAGAAGTGTGATTGGAATTCAATGTTGAGGTTAGGAAGGGTCTGAAATCTAGTCGAACTGAGGCAGAGCTGGCTGATCTGGGAATGTTGAGGGAGGGGCAGACTCAGTGAAAATCATTAAGAAACTCTTCTTGAGATAAAGTTTTTAAAAATAGAGAAAATAATGTCAAGACAATGAGTCAAGCAGGGGCATATCCCCTTTCCTGTTTTCCAATAACTGTAGCAAAAGCCATATTTTTTCTTCAGGAGCAAACCACAAAAGATGGAATTTCTGGAGCTGATCTGGAAAAAAAACTGCCTTGTGTTTTTGAGAGCAGAGTCCTCCCCAAATATGAGGCTTCGGTTACTAAGATCTGAGTTAGAAATGCTGTGAGGGATGAACCCAAGCAATGTCTCCCGCAGTTTTTGAAATGCATTAGGAGTTTTGAGGTTTTCATACAATCTCTAAAGCTCTCTATCATTAGAACACGCAAGCAAGTTATAATGAGCAACATAAGACTGAATGACCTTAGCATGAGATGAGAGCAAAACCAAATCAACAAAATATTGAAATCAGTATAGATATCTACCTCTCCCTCATACCTTGAAAAATCTCTGCACAGCCAAGGTAAAAATTTGCACCACCAAGAGATCATCAGCTTTATTTCCCCTAGTCATAAGTCCAGCAAGACCAGAATAAGATCTGATATGAATAATTAAAATAGGTTCAGAGCACTTTTGTAAAAGAGACTGTGGTTGTTGAAGCAATTGTTGAATTATAGGATTTGGGGCACTTAGAGAAGCAGTCGTGATACCAGGGAAGAGAGCAATCACATAAGCTGAGTCTGAAACAATATTTGCAGGTCCTGGCACATGGATAGAGTAAATAAACCAATATGGCAAGATACAGCCTGCATTGGAAGTCATTTCCTGGTATCAGAAATAACCTGCTTCATAACTGCACATGCACAAGCAGAAGTATCCTGATAATAATCCTTCTGTCCCTCACCAGAGTCAGCATGTGTGATGGCTGAGTGGGTGACCACCCATGAGAGGCATCTCTATGTCTCTTAGGTCAATAAGCAACTGCTGAGTGGGAGAATAACCATGTACCCACTGGTTCTCATGCAGTTTTCCTAGAGGTGTCATCTCATTTTCATGAACTAGAAGTGGATGGAGAAGCCTCAGTCCCAGTTCGAGGAGGTTTGGAGATCTTAGCCCCAGGTCCCGCACACCTGGGATCCTCTGCTGGTCCCTTCGTGCATGAGGCTTGTCCAAACGTGTGGAGAGTGGCCCTGAGCCTGGCTGTGGCTGGGTTCCGGAGGTCTACAACTGTCAAGGCTCTGATTGGGGAGGGGAGGGAAAGGCAACCCATCCCCTCGAAGGGGCCCCAATGAAGACAGCCAGGAGCGGGAGGAGGCAAGAGACTCTGCATCGCTCCCTTCCGGGAGCTTGGTCTTATAGTCTCTGGATGTTGGACGTTGATGGGATTACATGACATGGGGGGCAGTTTGTGAGTGTGGCTGCCAAGCTACTGGAAAATGGGGGTTCTGGATGGAGAAGCCTCAGTCCCAATTCGAGAAGGCTTGGAGATCTCAGCCCTGGGTCCCACACACCTGGGTTCCTCTGCTCGTCCCTTCATGTGTGAGGCTCATCCAAGTCTTATACCAGAATTTAATTTGTAGGGGCACTGGGCGGGCACTGTTATTATAACTATAACAGGGCAGGGAATATCCAAAGTGGTGTTTCCTGCTGTGGCTAGTTGCTGTAAATCTATTGATTGGAGCTCTGAAACTCCACTTTGGGGAGAAGGGCTGCAACTGGGAACATCCCTTGATTTTGCGAGTTTTGGGGCTGGCCCCTCTGTTGGTTTCTCAAATTTGGATCACCAGCTACATGAAAATTGAGCTATAGTATTTGGGGCATTTAGAGGAACATCTGGCCCAATAGTTTCCCTTACAGCATCTCATACAAGGTCCAGGTGATGTTCTCAGAGTGGCAGGGATGGGGGGTGCCCTGCAGTTCTTACGGAAGTTGCTCTGTTTCCCACAATTAAAACATTTGCCTTGATCTTGCCTCTGTATTGCATAGGCCTCAATAGCATTTATACATGCCTAATGTTTGATAGAACCCACATTCCAACACACTTTCAAGTACCTCATTATGTCTTCCTTCTCCTTACTGGGACACAGAACAGCCTGATCATCTTCCTTAACAATTTCAAAGGTCAATTGTTTTGCTGAGTCATTTTACACTTAACCTGCCTTCAACTGCATCTGTCAACCTCCCTATAAAGTCTGCATATGGTTCTTAAGCACTCCAAACAATCTTTGTATGGCTTCCTTTATATTTGGCATCTACATCAATCTTCTCCCAAGCCCACTTTGGTGACTAACGGACATGAGAAAAACAGCAGAAGGCAAGGTGTCTTGCTTTATTTGGGTCTTGCCATTTCCCTTTGCCTGTTAACATCTCATAAGTCAATTTGATCCCTGAAAATTTTCACCCAGAATGACCTAGGTCATGAAATTTTGCTTTTGCCTCATCATTAAACCACATCCTTCATTGCATGCACTTAGAAGGCTTTAAGCACATTTTAGTGACCACATGAAAATCTTGGGACACCCATTAAGTACCTTTACTCTAGCCTGTAAAATATTCCTTACAGTATGGAGATGTAGGATCTACGAGCCACAGTTCTTTTTGAAATGACTGAGTGGATCCATTCTTAACCATCCATGAGATGAAGGCTAATTCTTCTCCAGCTGGACCAGAAAAAAGAGACAGAATTCATGCTGTGTGGGTGGAATCAACCAAGAGGTCTAGCATGTAAGTTACTATTGGGAGAATCTCCTGAGTGGTCTGGAGGCTGTTTACTGAGGAGCGGTGGCCTCTGTGAAGGACCTTCTCTACCAAGTTCTACAATTCCATGGACTCAGAATTCAAAGTGACAGCTGGCTCATAATCCACATCACTTTTATCCAATGCACTGGAAATGGAGTCATATGGAGGAAATGCTGATGGCTTGATATCGGTAGGGAAAATTAATTCACCAGTGTCAGAAAGATTTTTACTTTGAGAATGCATTTCCATTGGGAACACAGTGAGCTTCTTTTGGGACTTGGGTATGGGAGGAGCAGAGGGCATAGCTCTCTAGACAGTAGGAACTCTTTGTTTCATTCTCAATCTTAAAATTCTCTCTGCTTAACTCCGAGGAAAGCCTCCATCACCTATCTAAAGTCCTCCTGTTAAGTGGTACCTTCCAAAGCCTTAATGATGGAATTAACAATTTACCAAATTACCCAGAATTGTTGGGGCATCCAAGCCCCTTCTTAAATTCCCTGAAAACATTATCCCTGATCATTCTCCAAACCTTGTTCTCCAAAATGCCCTTATTAGGAAACTAGGGATGAAATTTGTAGACAATGTTAAGGCAGGACCAGAGTTGGTCCTGAGAAACACGATGTCCAGTTCTATGTAAAAAATACTTAACCAATTCAGTAAAGAGCTAACCAAAATAATTTTGGTGTGAAACCTGTTGAAAGGGCTTGATGCTGCACTGTTTTTGTCCCATCTTAGTGTATGTGGGGGAGAGGGGTTGCAGCTAGGATTATGCAAAAATTAAACATTGGGGGGCTCAAGATGACAAAAGAGGGAGCACATGCATTTGCATCTTTATACAGAGTAGCATCATTTACAGCAAACCTGGACTAACCACAGAAACAATGTTAGACACCAATATAAAATTTGGAATAGAATATCTCTCAGACATCTCAGAGAGCACTGGGCACCTGACAGTGAAGAACACAGGAAGCATCAAACTACAACAAAGAAATTTCTCAGGTGCAGAATGTTTCTCTGCCAGAAAGAGGTAGGCTGTGTAGATTATGCAGAAACTTAATCCTACCTATTACAATGCAAGAGAAGCCAAGACACTGCAGGAGATAGACAGGGGTCAGCACCAATGTGCAGGCTTCATCTGACCTTTGCAACCTTGTGGTAGATGCCATGTTACATCCTAGTTGCCACCATTACTGAGTCACCAGAAGGGGCGGGTTGTAGTGATCTAATAACCAGACTGATGCATGCCACGTCAGAACTATCTTCTTAGGAACAGACTCGGGGAAAATTCTTGAGGTAAGCATCACTTACCCTGAGCCTATAATTGAACTGTTGGAGGGCAGAAAGTCTCCTGCTTTAGTCTGGCAGAAAAACAGTCTATCCTCTCATAGATCACTTATGACTGAAAGCTGACAAGTAGGACTCCTGCCTCCGAGCTTTGTTTGTTAGGGATCTCTAAAGACATGGGAAATTTGCCTTAAATGATCTCCCTCAGTTTTTGAAGGCTTTCTTTGTGATTGATGTCTCAGCTTCCTCTTATTGTATAGTTGCTTTTAGCATTTAGGTTTTTGAGCCACAGTACTCAAGGTTTACTCTGCTTCTATGCTCAGCGATTCCTCTTTTAGCTGTTTGAAAGACCATATGCTGTGCCAGGAATTGAACGAGAGTCAACTCATTTTCAAGGCAAACACCTTAACCCTGTACTATCTGCCAATGCCTCAAACCCTTCCAACCAGTTTCCTCTGAAACTCCCTTCTCAAGTCAATTCTCCAAATATGTGATCATAGCAGCGTGGCCTGAGGACTCTCAGGCACTTGTGACTTTGAACCCCCACTTGTCATTCAGGCCCTCAATACTGTCACTTAAATAACCTAGGGCAATTGCATTTTCAGTCCCAGATCTGCTGGTTCTTGGCAGAGAGCAGACGGTGGGAATTTTGACTATATCCCCAATCACTTCCTACAACTGCTCAATCTTAATGCATAGGTACACTGCACACTGATTATTACTTTTTTTGGAAGGTAGTGGCAGTACCCTGCATTGCTCAGGGCTTATTCTGAATTTTGTCAGGAATTGACAATTTTTGTAATAAAGTGTGGTCACATCCCAGACTTTCTCATATTTGATGCACAATTGCTCTAAGCATTTGTGAGTTCAAACCTTTGGTCGCTCTTCAGGTCTTCAAGGTTCTCTGGAGACCCATAATTTCCAATGTTCACTTGGGTTGAAGTTTAACCTCCTCAACTGAATGGGATAGACTGGACAAAACAGTCACCATTTCACACCACAGAACACTACTTAGGTGTGCTTCACTTTGGGGTCATAGTTGCTGCCAGACCCTGCCAAGTATAGTCCCGTGACATCTATATAGATCTCCCAAGTGTTCCTGCTGCTAATAGACATTCAGGACCACAAAACCACAGAAGCTTCCCATGCCCGCTGCATGTTGACAACACAACTATTTCAAGCTTCTGAAACCATGAACTCTGGGTGGCTGGCCAGGCTAGCTTTACCTTAGTGTGGTAGTGGGAACTTAGCACTGTGACCACAAATCCCTGGCAATTATCTAGGCCCACACAAACTCAGAGCCACTCAAACTTCCTGAAGTTTTTGATCTTAAATTCTAATTTGCCCCTAGGCCAGCTTGAACACATATACTTGCCTATAGGCTTAGCAAAGAAAAAAAAATTTAAAGATAAAGAAATGCAGAAATTAACCTGCACTAATGGATAAAAACTGGGGATTACATAGAACATTTCAGAGCTTTCTAAACTCACTGATAAAGACTTTTAATCACAATATGGATGTTCACTGAAGTGAGAAAATCAATGGAAGAGAGCTTCAATAAAGACTGAGATATTATAACAAAAATCCAGAGTTCAGTGATGTAAAGGATACTTTAACTTCACTTAAGAAAAAATATCCGAGGGGCTCAGCAGAGAATAATAAAAGCCAAGTGACAGATAGAGGGAAAGAAGGAGGATGGGAGAGAGAGAGCGACAGAGACAGAGACAGACAGAGACAGAGACAGAGAGACAGAAAGACAGAGACAGAAACAGAGACAGAGAGACAGAGAGACAGACAGAGGGACAGACAGAGAGGCAGAGAGGCAGAGAGACAGAGAGTCAGAGAGAGATAGAGTGTGTGTGTGAGAGAGAGAGAAAGAGAGAGAGAGAAGTGCCTGTGATAGAAGCAAACTATGTAGGGGAGAGGCAGAAGTTTGGCGGGAGAAAAACAGGGATCACTGCTGATGGAAAATGTAAACTGGTAAAGGAATGAGTGTTGGAATATTATATGACTGAAACCGGATCATAAACAGCCTTATAGCTGCGTATCTCACAGTGGCTCAATAAAACAAACAAAAAATCCCTTTCATTAAAACTAAAAAGAAAAATTTTTATATAGTAAAATATTCATATAGCTTTTTCGAAAAATTAGAAAAATTGAGAATTAAACACATTATTTCTAATTAAAAGCTTTTTATTTTTTTTAATTTTTTATAAGTTTTTATTTTATCGAATCACCGTGAAAAAAAATACAAAGCTTTCAGGGTTAAGTCTCAGTCATATAATGATTGAACCCCCATCCCTTCACCAGTGTACATGTCCCACCACCAGAAACCCCAAAATACCCCCCTCCCACCCAGCCTCCACCTAAGTAGCTGATGATCTTCACTTTATTCTCTCTATACTTTGAATACATTCAAAATGTTAATAGAGAACTCACTATTATTGTTAAGAATTTCCCCCCAACAATCAGGCCTGCTGAAAAGTCATCATTTAATAATTTCTTTGCATTACTGAGAATGAAGACTCTATAAACTTGTGCGGCCGCGCGATTTTAGATTTCTGATATTTTAGCTCAGTTCACAGTCCCAATGCATTGCTGTAAGAAGCTGCTCTGGGTGCCAAAATAGGTTAGAAGACCTCTGGAATCAAAGTCTTTAGGAGCAGAGGGTCCATTTCATGCTCAGCAGCTCTGGATTTATCTGGGCCAAGGGCATGCCGGTAACACCCGCTTCCCATGATTGCCTATGAGCCACAAACTGCAAAAACCGTATACCTTTGGGTTAGGAGTCTTAGAAGGTGGCTGTCGCCACGTGGATATTGCTGCCGAGGCCATTTTCCGTGCAGAAAAACAGGGTGGAAAGAAAAAATCCATCCCCGGGCAGTGCAGAGTTGTAGCCCAGCTCACAGTCCCAATGTGTTACTGTAAGAAGCCGCTCTGGGTCATCACCCCATTTTCTGATAGGCTTGGCAGTTTTCTTCTTGTGGAGTTCGGCCAATGCCTTGTATATCCTTAATATCAACCCCCTATTGGATGGGTATTGGGTAAATATTCTTTCCCATTCTGTACACTGTCTTTGTACTTTGGTCACTGTTTCTTTTGAGGTTCAGAAGCTTCCTAGTTTAAGATAACCAAAATCTGGAAAAAACTGGAGTGCCTAAAAACAGATGACTGGTTAAAGAAACTTTGGTATATCTACACAATGGAACACTATGCAGCTGTTAGAAAAGACGAAGTCATGAAATTTGCATATAAGTGGATCAACATGGAAAGTATTATGCTGAGTGAAATGAGTCAGCAAGAAAGAGACAGACATAGAAAGACTGCACTCATATGTGGATTATAACGTATTAGAATGGGACACTAACATCCAAGAGTAGCAGAGATAAGAACCAGGAAGTCTGCCCCACAGCTTGGAAACTGGCCTCACATGCTGGGGGGAAGGCAGCTGACACAGAGAAGGGAACACCTAGTAGAAAATGTTGGGAGGACCCACTCGGGTTGACAGTTGCATTCAAAAAGCAGACTATAGCCCGAACATGATGGCCACTCAAAATACCTCTATTGCAAACTACCACATCCAACAGGAGAGAGAACAAAAGGGAATGCCATGCCGCAGAGGCAGGATGAGGTGGTGGGGATTGGGATGGGGGTGGTGGAGGGATACTGGGATCACTGGTGGAGGAGAATGGGCACTGGTGGAGGAATGTAAACTAAATGCAAACATGAAAGTTCATAAGTTTGTAACTGTATCCCACGGTGATTCACCAATAAAAATTTAAATATATATATATATATATATATATTTATTTAGCTATTTGTATATATTAATTTCATCATTTTATTCTCTTCCCTTGATATTTCAGTGCCCCAGATAGCAATAAGAGTTTAAAAAAAAAAGAGCTAGTACAGAAACTCTGCATTCAGGAGGCCTATGTTCATCCTTGGTACTATGTGAGCCCCAAAACACTAAGAGGGACCCTGATATCAGAGACGGAAGTAGTTTTTGAGCACAGCTGGGCTCAAAAAAGAAAAAGAAAAGGAAAAAAATTGCCTAGAACTTTCTAGCATTCCCAAAGTATTCAATGAGATTTTCATGGAATTTTTCTTATCTGTTGGATATCATTGGTTTGTCCTTTCCCCCTTGCCACTAGGAGCTTAGGTTTATTAGTCACACCCATCAAAGTGCTCCCGAGTCACTCCCATTCTTTTGTTTATCTGTAACCAATTCTACCAGTTTATCTGCTCTTCCCTTAATCAAACTCTGTTAATTGGTAAGGTCAGAACTTCCTAGGACACTGAATATTATAACATTGCCTTTCTCTCCTCTTTATGCCTTTTGAATAATTTACTTTAAAGCTATGTCTTTTTTGTATAGACACAAGAAGACAATATTATGTTTTTATAACTTAAGACTTAATTGGCCTCGATATTCCCTCCTGGGCATCTGCTTTCTCCACTTAAGCCTCAGTTGCCCTCAGTTCCTAGCACCCCAAAGTAGGGTCCCCGACGTGGGACGGGAAGGATCCAGGGCAAGCGGTGAGTTATGTGCTACCCTGGCATCGAGATGGGCCTGGCCAAAGTGCCTAATTCTTAACTATAAGTTAAGAGCTTGATCATAGACAAATGTTGTCATGATCCAATAGTAATTATGAGACTGGGACCCTGCCAGGGATAGGAAAGACTGATCTGGCCTGAGCACTGTAGTCTGAGATTGAGATGGCCCCAGGAGAGCAATTCTATAAGCTTTAATGCATCTCTTATTGTGTCCATACAAAATAATTAATATTATGAATTCTTATATGTTTGCTGGCTGAGGAGAAGAGAAACACATTCATGGGACTCTGCCCTTGGGTGGATCCTCCTGCTGAAAGAGAATTAAGTCCTAGGAGAAGCATCCCCTGAGGAAAAAGAACCTTAATCTATTGCTGACCACACCTATGTGTATGCCCCAACCCCCTCATGCTGTGGAGATTTAACTAGGCGGTAAGAGTGGGTTGGGGGCCAGATCCACCGGAGCCAGATCCACCGGGGCCAGATCCATGGGAGCCAGATCCATGGGGGCCAGATCCACGGGGGCCAGATCCACAGATTGAGAGAGAGACTGAGAGCCGGGAGAGAGGCAGAGAGAGAGAGAGAATGAAGTAGGATGGGGGAGAAAGAAGCAGGAGGAGAATCAGAGGAGAATGGAGATGGACATGAAATAAACCGATCGAGCAACCAGTTTGGCCTTCTTCCTTCCTTCACCTGCGTCGCCGCCTGCGCGCCCATTTTTTTTTTTTATTTTTATTTTTATACACTTATCAAAACTAGTTTTCTCATATTACAAAGTTACCCATTATTTTGATATTATTCTGTTTAGTTCTACAAGAGTAATTATTAAAGAAACCATAGTTTAGTCATAAACCCTTGATTGTAATTATTTATTTTTAATAAAACAGTCCAATTATCATTAATAACTTAAAATATTTTCTAATTAAAAGCTTTTTAAAAAGAAAAGTGAGCTTGATGATAAGGTAAACTATCAAAAAAGAACACAAAAAGGAATTTTAATAAAGGAATAATGTAAGAGGTTTTTTTTTCAAAGGTCAAAAGGAGAACCATTCGTATCATAAGAGCTACAGAAGTAGAAGAAGTAACAAGTGGAAAATTTCTCTTTCATAAAATAATATCTAAGAACTTCCCAGTCTAAGAAGGAAATGAGGGAATATGATGCAAAAATATTAAAGTGTTACAAATAAAATAAAACAGCCACAGCAAGACACATTTTCATTAAAATATAAAAGTCAGAGATGAGTAATATGTCTAAAAGGGCTAGATTATATATTTTGCATGTGGATGTCCTGAATTCAGTCACTGGTACCACATTGTTCCTTGACATTAAAAGTACTGATCACTACTTCTATCCCATTACAATCCCATTATAAAACATAAGTCAATGATAAAGAGATAAAATTATAAAAGTATTATGAATAAAGTAAAACTTACATTTGAGAGCACCAAGACACAGCAAAAGACCTTGAATTAAAACAAGTTTGTTGGGCTGGAGCATAGTCCAATAGGTATGATCCTAGCCTTGCTTGCAGCAGAGTTAGATTCAATTCTGGCTCCCAATTTGGTCCCTTGTTTCTAATCAGGAGTGATTTCTGAGCACAGACCAAGGAGTAAGCCCCAAGCCCTGAAGAGTATAGCCCCAAACCAATACTATATTATATCACTTGTGTCACTTGTATCCCTTGTTATCCCATTGCTCATTGATTTGCTCAAGCAGGTGCCAGTAACGTCTCCATTTGTTCGTGTCACGTGCTCCTGTAGCTCAATGGCATCTGATAGCTCCAGGAACACAAAGAGCCTCAAACCATTTGTTCAGGGTCTTTTAAAAAAAAAATTAGTAAATCACCGTGAGGTACAGTTACATCCCTCCACCAGTGCCCATTCTCCTCCACCAGGAGGGGAGGATGAGGGGAGGGGAGGATGAGGGGAGAATGAAGGGAGGGGAGGATGAGGGGAGAATGAGGGGAGGGGAGAAGGGCGGAGGGTAAGGGAGTGGAGAGAGGGGAGGGGAGGGGAGGATGAGGAGAGGGGAGGATGAGGGGAGCATGAGGGGAGGGGAGAAGGGCGGAGGGTAGGGGAGGGGAGGATGAGGGGAGGGGAGAAGGGCGGAGGGTAGGGGAGGGGAGGGTAGGGGAGGGTAGGGGAGGGGAGGAGAGGGGAGGGGAGGGGAGGAGAGGGGAGGAGAGGGGAGGGGAGGGGAGGAGAGGGGAGGGGAGGGGAGGGGAGGGGAGGGGAGGAGAGGGGAGGAGAGGGGAGGAGAGGAGAGGAGAGGGGAGGAGAGGGGAGGAGAGGGGAGGAGAGGGGAGGAGAGGGGAGGGGAGGGGAGGAGATGAGAGGAGAGGGGAGGAGAGGAGAGGAGAGGAGAGGAGAGGAGAGGAGAGGGGAGGAGAGGGGAGGAGAGGAGAGGGGAGGGGAGGGGAGGGGAGGAGAGGAGAGGGGAGGAGAGGAGAGGAGAGGAGAGGAGAGGAGAGGAGAGGAGAGGAGAGGAGAGGAGAGGAGAGGGGAGGAGAGGGGAGGAGAGGGGAGGAGAGGGGAGGGGAGGGGAGGAGAGGGGAGGGGAGGGGAGGAGAGGAGAGGAGAGGGGAGGAGAGGGGAGGGGAGGAGAGGAGAGGGGAGGAGATGGGACGGGAGGAGAGGAGAGGAGAGGAGAGGAGAGGGGAGGGGAGAGGAGGGGAGGGGAGGGGAGGGAAGGGGAGGGAAGGGAAGGGAGGGGAGGGGTGGGGAGGGGAAGGGAGGGGAGGGGAGGGGTGGGGAGGGGAGGGGAGGGGAGGGGAGGGGAGGGGAGGGGAGGGGAGGGGAGGGGAGGGGAGGGAAGGGAAGGGAAGGGAAGGGAAAAGGAAAGAACTTTCTAAAGGTCAACATATGTATGTTCATTGTTTTTCTTGATTTGAGAGTTTAGAGTAGTATTAAGTGGGGGCAATTGTGCCATTCCAGGTAACCTTTTTTTATTGAATTTGGTTGCTGTAAGTATTGTTATTTTGTATTTTTTTTTCTGTTGCATGGAATATACAACCCTATTAAACCTTTATTCTTAGGTAATAATTTTGATTTTGGAAATAATCTTGTTCTAAGTATAGTTTGTGATTTCATCCCTACATTTTCTTTTTCTGAGAACACATGAAAACTGTCACTCTCTTTTCACTCTATTTCCATGTACCACTTTTAATTTGTCTATATGTTTTTTCGATGAGAAAACCTTCTATGGCAGTTTCCTTATTTTTGATATATGTTTTAAATTCATTTTCCTACAGTATTATTTTTCCCTTCATCCCTCTGTACAGATTTTAATTTTTATCTTGCACCTTTACCTGTGTAGCTCCTTTTTTATATCCCATATTGTTTAATTTTCCTTTTAGATTAATCTACAATCTTACTGTCTTATAGAGACTGGATACTATTTCTGTATATTTCTGTATACTATTGAAAATACATAAAACTAGAATTTTAGGTATTTTTATTTTACTCTTTTGTAACTAAAATATTCCCATGAATATTCTTTTTCTCTGACTGTTTAGAAAAGTTTGTTTATTCACTTATTTTCAATTATTTTTAAAAATAAGCTCCAAGTAGGCTTGCTTGTCTGGTCAGCTTTGAATAAAGGGATACCTGTCCAAACAAGTCCATAGCACCTACTGGATGGGTCATTATTTTTCTAATTCTCAGTGTGCTCAGATTCGGAGGCTTACACCTTCTCACATCAGTATAGACGTAACAAGTTAATTTACTACCCTTTAGTTCAGGGCACAACCTAATCCAGGCTCTGTAACTGCTTTTTATTAGGTGGATCATCTTTGATCACATCACCCGAATTTGAAAGGTGGGGATAAGGGAACTCTTACTATATCCAGAACAGATTATTTTAAAATAATTACCATATTGTGTTTTTTATTTTTTCTTCAGACAGTTTGTGGGTGTAGGTGAGCGCACATGCATGTATATCTGTGTGTGTGTGTGTGTGTGTGTGTGTGTGTGTGTAAGATGCAATGCTAGATTTGACATACAACTGCTGGTCAATGCTTATTTAAAACCCCACATTTCCAAATTCTCAACTGCAGTCAGTTCAAATTTACTTACTCTTTAGTTGCACCACAGATAATGAGGAAATTAGAAATTGTCACAGCACTCAATAGCACAATCCCACCACAGGAAGTTAGTTTAATACATCATTTAAACAGATTTGGGATTTTTTTCAGCAAAAGATCTGTAAGGGGACATACAATCAGTAAAAGACCTCGATCCTCACCAATGAAGCTAACTCAGCTAGCTTGGGTTCAGTCAATGTGGAAGGGGTAGATTAGCAATCTAAATTTCTAAACTTCAGCATCTGATGTTCAACCCATTTTGTGTTCATCAGAAACATCTCTCAGATTTTTTCTGCAGATCTGTATACTGTCTCTTATACTTTGAGTCTGAAAAAGCTAGTAGAGAATATTAGAGATTGCTAGTTCATTAGAAAGAATCATACTTTCATTTTAATATATTGAATATAGTATTTATTCAATATATAGTATTTTGCATCAATAACAAATGCAACATATAGTGCTTGTTTTAATATGTAAGCTTTCATTTTAATCTGCCAAACATACATTTATGCCTCTCTGTTTATGTTTATCTTCTTAGCTGATTTATATATATGTATATAACTATTTTCAACTTTTATTTTGTTGTATTTTTTTTCTTCCTAATATTCTTAATTTTCTTCTATTTCTGGGACTGATATCTCTTTGATTCTCATCTTCTCACATAGCAACTTCAATTTTTCCCTCCTAGGTTACTTACTATGTTTTGTTTTTCCTTACATAATAACCATTTGAAAATTCCCCTCTGTTCCTGGCACTTACACTTCAAGTTTTACATCAGAACAAATTAATTACACAATGCATACTGAAATATTCAAGAGAGCTTAATAGGATCCCACAGCAGGTAGAAGCAGATTGGAAGGTTTTAGCTCAGTCCAGCTAGTCACATCTTCAACCTTCCAAATAAATAATTTAGAAAATATCATTACTCTTCTCACTGGGCACACAAGGTAGTAAACACAATGACAGCAGCACCTTTGAATATTCACTTGATATCATTTGAGTCAGCTGATCATTTACAAGGCTGTGTTCGAGTGCATTATATATGTTATGTTCTGTATTATCATGAACAAAATAATGCATAACACAAATATCTATGCACAAACAAAAATAGAGATGATTTATATATTTCTCATGTATATGTATCTTATTAGAGAAGAAAAGAGATGAGTTGGAGAAATTGTTAATAGGGGAAGTCACTTGCATTGCATGCTGTTGACTGGTATTTAATCCCTGAAAGTACACATGGTCCTCCCGGCACTACTAGGAGTAACTCCCGAGCACAGAGCCAGGACTAAACCCTGAGGACAATCAGCTATGGCCCAGCACTGCTCTCTAAAAAAAAAAAAAAATGGAATGAGCAAATAGCTCTTTGATTTGTTTGTGGTACTGGGATTGAACCCAGTATGCATGGTATATGATCTTTTGCTGAGCTACATGAGCAGCCCAGAATTTTGGATTATTTTAAAGGTGATTTGATGATTTATACGAAGTCTTAAAAATAATTTTTGAGACACACTTCAGTTTGGGCCTTGTCTCTAGCTTATATATACAAAAGTCACCAAAGAATAATAAATGTGTGAGAAAGGTGATGACGTGAATTTTTCAAGATGACCATTGCCCGCCTATGATGTTAAAAATTCATTTGTGTTTATCTCTTAGAGCTACTCCTGCTGTTCTTCTTGACAAATTACAAGTTGTTATTTTATTGTAAATAACAGTTGGGGAATACGTAATGAAAAATCTCATGGGCCGAGCAAAGCATCACATTATTAATTTGTCAGAAATGCTATTACCTAGAGAAATGATTTTAAAATTGTAGCTTTTGCAACATAGCATCAGAGCGACACACAGTAAGCTTTCTAAGAGGTATCCAGAAATGTGTTAGAAGAACATGACCAAAGTTATTATTATTTTTTTCAATATAGTCAATGATACCTCAATTTTGAGGGTTTTTTCAAAATGATAAAAAATATATTAAAGATTAAAAAGGGCAAACTGGTTTTAAAGACAATTTTCAGTTGGAAATTCAGAGTTCTCATTCATGTTTTCTTTAAAACTGTATGACCTACAAAAAAATCAACAAAAGAATAAACCAATAATTTTGGATACCTTTACTTATAAAATATATGTCAAAAAGTAAAAAAGATATTTTAGAGCTCTTTGAACAATATGATTAGATGAGGCCAAAAGTTTAAAATAACAACCACAACTGGATTTTGTTTGTTGAGGAGTCACATCAGACATTATGTAGGGCTTCCTCAGGGCTCTACACTGAGAGCAAAAAAAAAAAAAAAATCCAAATGCTGACATTTTAATAGATGAGTGATGACCTCAAACCTATAAAAAAAATTTCTTTCTGCCCATTGCATGTAGACAGGGAAGGACAGCTATAATTTTTGTTATAAAGAAAAAAGTTCCAGGTGATAGACCATTAACCTTTTTCAATGGTTGTTCCATGGAGATTTCAGACGAGAGAGCTCAGGGGAAAAAAAGAAAAGAATTTTAACAAAGAACTACCCAGCTTTACCTGGATATTGAAATACCCTTGACCTGTAGAATGGACGTCATGAAACTTCTGTATCTTGCCTTATTCTTTTTCTTTGAATTTCCACCACAGAAAATGAGTTGGAAAAATCATAACAAATATTTGATAACTGATTTTGTGGACTTTAAAAACATGCATGCTGTTTTTGCAGACCTCTTAGAACTAGCATCAATGTTCTGATTATGATATGGCATAAGAGAAAGCTCTTTTTGGGGGCTGGAGCAATTGTACAGTGGGTAGGGTGTTTGCCTTGCATGCAGCCGACCCGGGTTCGATTCCCAGCATCCTATATGGTCCCCTGAGCACTGGCAGGCGTAATTTCTGAGTACAGAGCCAGGAGTAACCCCTGAGCGTCACTGGGTGTGATCCAAAAAGCAAAAAATGAAAAAAAAATTAAAAAATAAAGTCTATGACTGTTGCCCACTTTTCACAAAAAAATTATGTTGCATTTTATATAGCATTACCATGTATGACACTTCCAGTGGAAAAAGGTCTTAACTATCAGTCCTATCAAAATATTCTCAATTAAGCCTTTAAATTAAAAATAATTATTCCTGCTCTGTATCCATTCAGTGTACCATTTTTGTTTGGGGGCCACAACCAGCCATTCTCAGTGCTTATTTCTGGCTCTGTGCTCATGGGTCACTTCTGACGGGGCTTAGGGGACCATGCAAGGGGCCAAGACCAAATTAATATCTCTGCATGCAAGGTAAGCATCCAGCTGACTATAGTGTCTCTTCTGCTTCTCAACACGGCATTTTAAAGAACACACGCTTTAAAGTATTTTAGGGAGAGTGGAATTTTACCCACACAACACACATGAATCACAACACTTAATAAGGTTTTGATAAACCAAGGAGGAAGGATATTTCCCCCCTTAGCCGACGTGGGGCAAAAGCTTAGTTCACAGTCTGGGGACATGGCTGCAAGCACTTGCTGGGTTCGGAAGTAATCTAGCTGGCTCTGGATCTTGGTCGTTCGGCAGCAAAGCAGCCGTGCAAACGCATGGCCACCCGGTTCGAATCTCAGCGGATCGCAAGCCGGAGAAGGTACCAGCCCCAGCCCGAGACTGAGGGAATAAAGAGATACTACAGCAGGTATGGTTTTTGTCTTGCACAGAGCTGACCCAGGTTGTAACCCCAGCAACACATATAGTGCTCTGTGTACTGTCTTGAGTTATCCTTGAAAATAGAACTAGGAATAAACTCTAAGCACAACCATGTGTAGCCCAAAAACAAATAGTAAAAGAACTGAACTTGGATCATGTGAATGAACATTCATTACATTTAAAATTTCATGAAAGTCTGCATTACCAAGTGGCTATAAAGCATATAGTTCTATTAATGTGTATATATACATACATATATATATATATATGTCTCTATTGCTCCGAGCCCTGAGATTTTAGCAGCCTCTCCTTACTCATCTTTGCCAAGGATTGGAGGCTCTTTTAAGGATCAGGGGAATGAGACCCATCGTTACTGTTTTTGGCATATCGTATATGCCACGGGTAGCTTGCCAGGCTCTGCCCGTGCAGGCACAATACTCTCAGTAGCCTGCCGGGCTCTCTGAGAATATATACATATATCCTATATGCATATATATACACATATAATACATATTATACATATAATAATACATATAATAATATACATATTATTACATATACATATTATATACATATATGCATATTATACTCTCAGTAGCTTGCCAGGCTCTCTGGGAGGTATGTGTATATATTATACATATGATACATATAATTATACATATAATAATACACATTATTATATGTATATATATATATACATATTACTCTATGATTCATTGCCTACTGTATGAACTCCATCAAATATGGTGTGGTAATTTTGGAAAATGGATAGAAAGTGTCCTATAATATCCAGAAAGCAGCCTGGAGCTTGGTGGCAGTTGGGTTGTGGAGGTTGGCGGCGGGGCTGGGTCCATTGGGGAGGGAAGGAGGGAAGGGTTCTCATCTGGCCCCCTCTGGGGCATCCCGAATGAAAGCAGCCTGGCATAGTGTCCCAGATGGTGAATGTGTGTGTGTATATATATATATAAAATATCATCATAATTATAAATTTAACTGTCCAATCACTTTTGGTAGATTTCTGGCACCTTAAACGTTAGTGTCCAAGAAAAATACTTATGGAGTTCACTTACCCAAAGTTGTTTTACAACATAAGGTAGTTATAAAATGTGGTTGTAATAATTTCAAATTGACTTATATGCCCCACATTCTTAATTTGGAGGAGGGCAGTTTGGTTTTGGGGTTCACATCCAGCAGTGCTTGGAACTTACTCCTGGCTTCAGGGATCACTCCTGTTGAGGCTCATGAGACCACATGTGTGCTAGACTCATAAGACCATGTGGTGCCTGGGATTGGACTTGGGTCAACCACATGCAAAGCAAGCATCCTACACACTCATTGTACTGATTGCACTATGACACTGGCCCTTATCCTACATTCTTAAATAGTGCTGACAGAGGGCACTCAGGAGGTAAGCTATTATGATTTGTAATAGACATAATATATTCTTCATTTAAAATAGCATTACATGATGCATTGTGCAGTTCTATTTAATGACAAAAATATGTGGTAATAAAAAAGCCTGAAAACACATTATTTGAATTTTTAAAATTTTTTATATTGAATCACCATGATATACTAGTTATAAAGCTTTCATGTTTGCCTTTCAGTCGTACAATGATCGAACACCCATCCCTCCACCAGTGCACATTTTCCAACACTAATGTCCTTAGTACACCTCCCCATTCTACCCCTCCTCATGCCTCTATGAAAAACACTTTAGAAAAATTTTTGTAAAATTGACAAAAACTGAATTTCAAGTGAAAACTAATAAATACGTAAGTGTCTTGCCAAGACTCAAACATGACCTCAAACTTTTAGCATAAGAAGAAAAAGAATAAGACCTCACTGTATAGTGTTCTTTAAAGTTGTAAAAGTGAATTTGTCATGAATCTGATCCAGCATTTCAGGTTAGAATAAATTTTATATGATTAAAACTCTGCATCTTTTTGTTGTTAGTCAGATTGTTGGACTCTTTCAACCTACAAGATTCAGCTTGATCTTTTTGAAGATTGATGATCTTCAGCAATCATACAGATATTTTTCAACCATTTGTTTAATATTTGTATAATACGTTCTGTGGCACATGCCTCTCCAGTTTGATGGAGTGGCCTTTCAGAAATGATTTGCAATTTTCTTAAATTAATAAATTTTATGCAAACAAATTATAGCAATTCTTTGAAAATTCTGAGACTGAAAATGCTTTTTTCTTTAATCTTTTGCTTCCAATAACTAGGGATCAAAGATATTTTCATTTGAAATGAGTCATGGGGTCATTAGATAAAATTTATATGTCTACTGCACTGAATTACATCTATATTTAAGGGCTAAGTAAATATTTCAATAAATAGAATATGAAACTTTTTTCTTTGGTCGCATGGAATGTCATTTGCCCCTTAAAAATACAAATGGGAGGGAAATAAACTTCTAAAGAAATTTACTTCTAAAAATGTATTTCTACTTTCATAATACTTTCCTGTTCCAACTATTCTTGCTGTTTGTCTCTGTTCACTTTGATTTTCCATAATGAATCTTTCTACATCTTATACCTCAAACTCAGAGTTACAGCTAGACAAAGATGAATTCTACAATTATAATCCAGTATTAAGGATATTCAAGGATTTTTTGGTCTGAATTATGTAAGGAGGAGCAATTTTGAGCTGTCAATAATCACTGTATTGCTGTATCACTGTCATCCCAATGCTCATCGATTTGCTCAAGCAGGCACCAGTAACATCTCCATTGTGAGACTTGTTGTTACTGTTTTTGGCATATCGAATACACCACGGGTAGCTTGCCAGGCTCTGCTGTGCGGGCAGGATATTCTCGGTAGCTTGCCAGGCTCTTCGAGAGGGGCAGGGGAATCGAACCTTGGTCGGCCGTGTGCAAGGCAAATGCCCTACCCACTGTATTATTGCTCCAGCTAATAATAAACGCAGCATATATATATATATATATTGCTTTTAGGCTGCTTCCAACATATTAATAATCCCTGTCCGTGTGCTTTGCAAGTCAGGCTCCTCTTTGTCTTTGTTATGGACATTCCTGTATCAAGTGGATTTAGCTATTAGAAAAGCAACAGATATCTGAATACTTAATAATTTTATTTTAAATTATCATCACATTCATATTCTTCCTAAGAATTAAACAATTCTGTATGCATTTACAAATATATGTGTGGTTTCTCATAGATAACATAAGGAATCATGCAGATACTTTTTAACTATTTGTATAATATGTCAGGACATAACTTCTGCTTGAAAGAAAACCACCATTATCAGAAAAAAGAAGAAACTGCCAGTCCCAAAGATGGCTAAACTTTTGCCTGTTTACTAAAATTTATCTTTAGTGAGAATAGAATGTTTTTCTTAAAATATGTTGATGATTTTTTTAATTATATTTCCTTTAAGGATATTATATGTGTCATAAACCTACAAATTTATGTGTGACTCACACATACAGTGTTGAAATGGCTATGTACCACAGAAAATGAAAAATGACTAAACCTAAGTTGGGAAACTACTCTAGATACCTTAGAATCATGTCATCTTTAAGTCACACTCAAAGGAGTTTGTCTATTGTAGAGACTCAGAAATATTTATTATGCAAGGTGACATTTTTTTCAGAAATTTTCTAAAATGTTTGCGACCATGAAGTTAGTGAGAGATAATCAAAGTAAGATCACAGAGACTTAAATGAAGATCTATGACTAATACTTCTGTGAGAAAGAAACCTTTTAAGTTAACTAAATTTAAATAATGGTTCTCAGCAGCATATTACATGGAACTTCATCTCATACAAAATTGTGAGTGACTGGAGAGACAGCCAGTCTCATAAAGTTTCATAAGTAAGACTGTTAGGGCTGTGTTAAGATCAGAATTCTATTTTTTAGTGGATGTCATAAAATCATATTAGACTTTATGCATATCAAGAAATATGTAAAATAATCACCTATTTATATATTTAAATATCATTCATAACTCTGATTCAAATGAATTTTCTATTTTGAGATCCCTAAGTTTTTGAGATTTTTGTGCATACTGAAGACCCTGGTAGGAAGTCACGGCTATTCAGTACCTGAAGTTAAGGCAAACTGTAATACAAATTATATTTGGTTAATTAATTTATTACATATATATCTTTGCTCTTTATGGGCCACATCTGGTGATGCACAGGAATTTTTCCTGGCTCTGCATTCAGGAATTATTCCTGGCAGTACTTGGGACACCACACACCATATGCAATGCTGGGGCTAAAACCAGGGTCTGCCATTTGCAATGCAAGCTATACTATCTTGCTAGGCTCAGTACAAATGATATTTTAAACCAGCCGTGATTAATTTCTATTTAACCTTTCTATGGTCATGAAGAAGGGAACTCAAGTGGATTTTTTAGAAATCTCATGCACATAGGTTTTCCAAAAAAAAGATCTTAATGATCCTTAACCAGATCAATTTATAGGAGAAAAATAAAATCCCAAAAGAAAACGGATTCAGGGAAAAAAAAAGTGACTGGTGTAAAGTCATCTAGTAAGACAAGGAAGAAATGAAAACCTAAAGAAATCAACCAATATGAGGTAATTTATATCATTCCATGTTGCTTTTCGTTATGCTGCAGTAGCATTTTTTTCCATTTTTTAAAATTGAATAGCTGTGAGATAGTTACAAAGCTTTCATGTTTGAGTTTCAGTCATAAAATGATTGGTCACTCATCCCTCCACCATGCTCATTGTCCACCACCAATGTCCCCAGGGATGGAGCAATAGCACAGTGGCAGGGTGTTTTCCTTGCATGAAGCTGACCCGGGCTCAATTCCTCTGTCCCTCTTGGAGAGCCCGGCAAGCTACCGAGAATATCTCGCCCACACAGCAGAGCCTGGCAAGCTACCTGTGGCATTTTCGATATGACAAAAACAGTAACAAATCTCACAATGGAGACATTACTGGTGCCCGCTCAAGCAAATTGATGAGCAATGGGATGACAGTGACAGTGACAATGTCCCCAGTATCCTGCCTCCCCATCCCACCCTCCCCCTGCCTCTATGGCAAATAATTTTTCCATAATCTCTCTACTTTTAGGCATTATGGTTTGCAATACAGATACTGAGAGGCTATCATATTTGGACCTTTGTCTACTTTCAGCACACATCTCCCATCCCGAATGATCCCTCCAACCATTATTGACTTAGTGGTCTCTTTTCTATCCCAGATGCCTTCTCCCCCAGTTCATGAGGCAGGATTCCAACCATGGAGCAATATTCCTGATCCTGTCTCTACTGTCCTTGGGTGTTAGTCTCATATAATGTTATTTTATATTCTACAAGTGAGTTCCAGTAGCATTTTAATATTTTGCTATTGAAAGTATTTCAACATAAAATTATTTATTTATAGAGGGGTTAGGACACACTGGTCTCAGGAATTACTCCTGACAGTGCTCATGGGACCATATGAGTTGCAAAGGATCAAATCTCACTAATATACAAAACACATTCATTGCCTGCTATAATCTCTCTGACATTCCAAATTTTATATTAAACAATTATAATATTTACTTTTGTATCTAATTCCAAAATAAATTTATAACAAAATGATCATTCCAATACACATGAAAATGATGACTTAAATATTAAGCATACACCTTCTTAATGATTTGATTTTGCTAAACTCACATTATTAACATTTAAAAACATGATTAATTTAATCATCTAATAAGAATAATAGATGGTCATTTTCTAATTAGTTTAAGCCAATGCAAATGCCTGCAGGAAGTTCCAATCAAACTGAATTAGCATTGTGCATTAATCTTTGTTACTTTAGCTTAATATAGTATACTGGATATGATCGTTTTTGCAAAATAAAAACAAATGCTTACACTTGACCCATGACACAGAATTTATAAAAACATGCACAATTAGGAAAGTAATTGTGCAATTTTTCAGCTGCATTCATCAAGGAATCTGTCTAGATTTCACATTAAATTTGTTTTTCTCTGTATTTTGACTTATCTTCATCCAAATTATTTTTATTAATTGTAAAAATTTGAGCAAACTTTGAACTTCATTTCATGTATTTGCATGCTATTCATGAATTATCTGTTTATGAACTCTAGTTTAAAGAACAAAATTTATGTCTTTATTTTTTGCTACAATTCCTTTTATTTAATACAAACTGCGCAGTTTTCAACAACAAAAATCCACGTCGAATGACAAAATAAATCTGGTGAGCAAGCCATATCAGAATAAGACTCAGTTGCCTTTGTTTAAATAAATAGTAAGTAATTTAAATGCCAGAATTAATGAACAGATATTTATAATAGAAAGAGTAGACAATATGCAAAACAGATGGGTCTTATTGATAGAGAAGTTACCTTAATAAAAGAAAATCAAAATAAAATACCAAAAGTTAATGCATCAGAAATTTTAAAATTACCTATAAGCTTAAAGTTAATTTTATTGCTGATGTTATTAGCAGATTGTATGCAACTGAGGACTGTTGAAGAAAAGCCAACAGTTACATTGCAAGCAGAACAACAAAGAGAAAAAATATATGAGCAATAAGTAGAAAAATATTATAGGGGAAAAGAGATAATTCAATAGGATGAGCACATAAATTGCATACAGAAGGCCTGGCCCACCTCGTCTTATAAGGAATACCAGCAGTGATCTCTGAGAACAGATATAAGACTAGTCCCCAAGCACCAGTGGATGTAATCCTGAGGCCAAAAAGATAAAAGAGAGCATTATTAATATGTGTATATTGATTTATGTCAATAAATAAATATAAACGGTCTAAGTAGACATACTGAAAACAAAAATTTTCAGTGAATATAACAAAATAAAACGCAACCTACAGCAAACTGACTTCACATAGGTTTATAAACACAGATATTTTTTATTTTGTTTTGTTTTGTTTTCAGGCCACACTCAGCTTCGCTCAGACTTATTCCTGGTTCTGAGCTCAGGGATCACTCCAGGGGGAATCATGGAGAATCATATAAATCAGGAACCATATGCGGTGCCAGAGAACAAACTTAGGTCAGTTGCATGCAAGGCCTGACCCATGGTACTATCTCTCTGCCCCTGTGTACATAGAAACCTTTTATAGAGATAAAATAAAGATAAAAAGTAGAGAAATGAAGAAAATATGCTGTTAACAATAAAAAAAAGTGGAAGTAGCTTCACTAAATAAAGTTAACATAATATGAGAGAGTGGACAAAAATTCCAGAAAACATAGTTCTTAGAGTGCACATTTCTCATAGCAAAGAATCAACAGACCTAAAACAAAAACTGATGAGTTTATCTTTTTTGGAGGGAGTGCAAACCTGCCTGTGCTCAAGGCTCACTCTTGACTCTGTGCTCAAAAATCACTCCTAGTAGGTTCAGGGGATCAAATGTGGTGCTAGGAATTGAACTGGAGTCAGCTACATGCAACACAAATGCCTTAACTCCTGTACCATACTCTGCCCTCCCACCAAAAAAAAGAACCCTGATAAGTGAATAAATTATTTACTTTAGTTGGATATTGCAATACCTCATTGATTATTGGACTGACAGTTTCAGGAGGTAGAAAATTATAAAAGATACATTTGAACTGAACAGTAAATATAGTATATACTTGATCCCTATAACACTTTGTCCAATGACAACCCAATAAACAAATTTTCCCAACTTCTTCACTCATAATGTCTCTAAGCATTAAAAATTAAAGAAGTTGTGTAGTATGTGTTTCATAACATCATAAAATTAAACTAAAAACTATTCATACAAAATTTAAGATTCACAAAATAGCTAGCGATTACATAGCATATTTACAAACAACATTTGGGTAGGTCAAAAGGAATTCTTAAGAGAAATTTTTAAAATATTTTATATTAAATATAATTAAAATGCACCTCATCATGTTTGTGGAATTCAATGAAATAGTGCTTAGATGGAAATGCATAGTTTCAAATACAAATATTGAAAAGATTAATTATGCAATAATAATAGGACCTTGAATCTGTCAGTTACATATTAATAAAACAGATTAGGGAAAATATTGTACAGAAATCTCAAAAGTATAAAAACAGAAAATATGTATATAAAAAGGCACTCACCACTGTATTTCACTGTGGGATTGCAAGTTGAATAACAAGATACCACTACATACCTAATTCTACCAATTATAATGCTGAAAATTGAAATATATGTAATGCCAAATGCTTTCAATAATGTAGAACATCAAGAAGTTTTATAGGGTAGTTCTTTCAATAAAAATGGTGTAACTGTTCTGGGAGTCAATTCAGCAGTGTTTTACAAAACTAAAAATAGTTTTAACACACTATACAATAGAGAATCTTTTTCTGCATCTTAATAAGGTAAAAAATTATTCACATATGTAGTGTATTTTAAATGTCTATAAGTGTAATTCTGAGGAAGCAAACATAGGAAGCCACAAAATCCTTAAATTGGGTAAATGCATAGGTAATAAATTTATGCTATGGGATATCATTCAGTAATCAAATATTATATATACACATTTAAAACTACAGAAAAAATCATAAGTAATTTTTCAATTCCTATTGTCAAATTAGTGTAGGCAATTTGCATGATCCTGGTTATATGACGTTTTAAAAAAACAAAAATATAATTGCAATATAAAAGTCAGTCATTACTAATTTAGAGAAGAAGGAAATAGAAGAATGAATAGATAATGGGGAAATTTGGAGGGCAGTGAATCTATTGCACACGATATTAAATATGACATACGTTTGTGAAAACCCATAGTACTGAACAATGTGGAATAAAGTCTAACGTGTACTATGTACAGTTATTAATAGCAGTGTGGTAATATTGAATAACAGTATGGTAATATTGGTAATATTGATTAATTAACTGCTCAAAATGCACAACACAAAAAACTATGCTAACAATAGGGGAAACTATATAGACTGGAACTATCATTTCTGCTCGGTTTTCCTGTAACCTAAAAAATACTCTAAAGTGTAAACTCGGTAAATAAAACATCTCTATGTAAAAATTCCCTCAATGCCATAACATTGTTCGAGCGGACACCAGTAACATCTCTCATTAAGAGACTTATTGTTACTGTTTTGGGCGTATCCAATACGCACAGGTAGCTTACCAGGCTGCTGCGCAGGCGTGATACTCTCGGTAGCTTGCCGGGCTCTCCGAGAGGGGTGGAGGAATCGAACTCTGGTCGGCCACGTGAAAGCCAAACGTCCAACCGCTGTGCTATTGCTCCAGCCATAACATTAAATTATAAAAATATTTACAGATACAGTAGTTATTTATTTATTGGGGGCGGTAGATCACACCTAGAGATGCTCAGGGGTTACTTCTGGCTCAAGAATTACTCCTGAAAAAAAAAAAGAAAGAATTACTCCTGCCTGTGCTTGGAGGACAACATGGGATGCTGGAAATCGAACCCGGGTCACCCACAGGCAAGGCAAACGCCCTAAACGCTGTACTATTGCTCAGGCCCTTTAGTTATTTTTAATATCAGGATTTTGGAGATTTGTGGAGGAGAGCCTCTTTATTAAGAAGGTAAAACCAACAATGACAGGCATTCATCACATCTCTGTATTCATAGCTGGCTGTCATGTGCAAATATATAACATCTCCTATCCTCTATGATTCTTTGAACATTGATTCATTTTTAAGGTGTAAAAACGAATTCAACTTCCGTATAGTTCATATATATGTCACTGATCTTTACAGTATTCATAAATTGATCCTGGCACATCTGTGAGAAGCCTTAAATACCTTTCATGCCCCCAAGGGAGTAAATATGACTCATATATAAACAGACATTTTTTTAATATCTAAAATCCCTATCAATTTCATGACAACTATAAATAACCATTAATTTACAATCCTAAAACTAGTTTCTTCGATTATGCTTCATATAATTATATATATTTTAAATGCAAATATTTGTTTATAAATATTATTCAAAGAACTAATAAGCTCTTTTAAGTACCAAAATATCTCACTTTCTCTAATTATGATAATTTTATAGCTGGATAAATAGCATGTCAGACTTTGCTCCTCCTTTATCTATTGTGATGCACTCAAATGAGAAATCTACAAAATAAAGTCTGTGGCAGATTTTCCAACTGCTTCTGATTTGAACACATAATGCTAAGAAAATGTGCGCTCCACGAGGCAGTTACCAAACATACAATAATTTAGAATACGAGATCCTTTATTCTGCATTGCAAAAGCTATCTGTGATGGTTCACTTCATCTGCATTACTCTGTCGATGCTGGTCTTCTGTCATGTTTCATCAAACTTGGTTAACCTAAACCAGATTCTGAATTCAGAACCCAGTAACCTCAGACTTTCCAAAGAGATAAAATAATTTTCAACAGTAATAAAAATTGTCTGTGAGGGTAGAAATTGAAGAGAAAATAATCTAGATGAGGAACATACCCATTGTATATCGTGGAAACTACAAGGCATGTTGATCCCAGGTCATCAGTCGGACAATTCTAGTGGTAGAGCTTTGTTATGACTTAATGAAACTCGCTCAGTGCTGACTATTTTAGTGGTTACTATAGAGATATAATAGAGATATAAAGTTACTGTGCAAATATAAAAAGTAAGCATATTTAAGCATAATGCATATGTTTTGTTTGAAATACTCAAAGTTAGGAAGCTCTATTCCTTTAGTTTTCCACCTTAGCTCATTAGTACTGATGGATTTTCAGACATCCATTTACTAAATGTTACCTTTCATTCTAATGATGAAATCTGTTTTGAAATTTATCTCTAATAGTGCCTTTTCTAGAGTCCTCTCTCATCACCCAAGTCCAAGAATTGGCTCCAAGAATTCTGCAATACTTTATTGCTATTTTCAGTTCTCTAGTCATAGAATTTTATAACTTTTTTGTATTTATTTAGTTTTAATTAGTGAGTCACAGTGAGGGTCACAGATTCACACATTCTCGTGCTTATTTTTCCCTCATACAATGTTTGAGAGCCCATCCCTCCACCAGTGTCCAATCTCCACCACCAATGAACTTAGTGTCCCTCCCACTCCTCCCAATCCCATTTCCCCCACCCCACCCCGCATCTGTGACGGGGCATTCCAATTTGATATCTCTCTTTCCTTTTGGGTGTTGTGGTTTGCAATAGGGGTATTGAGTGGTTATAACTTCTAACTTACAACTAGAATCATTAGAAGTTATAAAAACTTCTAATTAGCACTTCTAATGCTATGTTTAAACTATCATTCTACTTGGGGGAATGGTGGCCCACAAGCAGGGCACTGAACGTCTGGGCCACTCCAGTTTGTTCAGTAGCTGTGCTCAGGGGGGTCATGCAGTGCCAGAGATAGACCAAAGGTGAACTACCTGCGAGACATGTGCGTTAATAATTCCTATTCAATCTCCCTGGCCTTAACTTCATTCCTCTGTTTTTTTGCTCTATTGAAATTGGAAGTTCTTTAAGGAACCCAGCTCTTCCTCTCTAAATGAGGCATGAATCTCAGTCTGTAAAATTTAGTCGGTATATAAAAATAGTCTCAACTGTTAACTGACTGACAAATTGACCACATTAGTTTTTTAATCTCATAATTTCATTTCATTATTACTTTCATTGGCAACTTCATTCAACTGAAAGACTATAAAGACAATTGAGATTCTCATGGAAATCAATATACAGTGAAATAAAAGATGTGCTTTACAATTTGACAATACGTCAGTTAAGTTTCTAAATTAGAGAATACTATTTCAACACTCATAAGGTAATTAGGCCTATTCCATTTATAGTCTGGCTATACCCATATATCCATACCTTCTTTGTTAGTTTATTAGGGTGACAAAAAGTTATTTGATTTAGAGTTATAATATAGATATCTGATTGAATCTGATACCCAGAATAAATTTAAATACAATCAACCTACTATTCCATAAAGGTCAAGTTTTTCATTTAAAAATGTATTACATAAATATTATTAAATTAGTTACAGTAATAAAAATTTAAAGATTAATTATATTGGCTTTTATCAAGAAGTAATGACTTAACTTGAATCAAAATTTTATAATGTCTTTCATTAATATATAATCATAAGTGAATTTATCATAGACACCAAGAACTATTTTGGTTTTTACTAAGTGGAGAAGTATATTTTCTTTATATATTAAAACATATTCTTGCTTTAAACAATAATTGTGTGCAGTTATAAACAATAGATAACCTGGTTTCAATTATCACAAAGTTATGTTTGAATTCTCTACCTATTAAGAGGGTCATATTATTTCTATTCAGTGCCTTTTTGTAATGCACTATATTTCCTAGCCTCACTGGCAATGTCTTATAAAGTTTGGCAACCCATATAGTAAAAGATAAACTTTTTATGGGGTCAAAGTACAATCTCCCTGTTTGAACTTTCTTCTTTCTTAGTCTCTCTTCACCTCTCTGTGTCTATGTCTCTGTTTCTGTCTCTATCACTCTCTTTTTCACACACACACACATGCATGTAGACACACACACAACTGTAGATGCTATGATACAATAATTTTCCAAACAACTAAAACTGAGTATGTGCACATACTATAGCATTTTTAGAAAACAGAGAAAAGGACATAGGATATACAATACAGAACCTGAAATAGTAGTTTTCAGTATACATTTGCCATATTAGATTGCCAAATGTTTAAATTTTGGTCATGTTATTTACATCTCATAATTGTTTAGTGAGATAAATATCTTAACGTAAAGAAATTATGGACATTAACTTACTTGTATATTGAATTTAAAAAGAATTTAAAAGAATGCTGCATAGATAGTAAAGTGAATAAGACACTTGTTTTAAACTTGGACTACCCAGTTTCCATCTCATACCTGGACACTCTCAGAGCATTGTCAGAAGTGATTGCAAGCATTGAACCATAAGTAAGCCTAGAACACCAGGGGGTGTGGCCTCAATTTGTTGCTCAGGGTTTATTCCTATATCTGAGCTCAGAGATCACAACTGACAGTGCTAGGGGTCAAACACACTTTGCTCCATGTGGAAGACCTTACTCTCTATAATATTCCTTCAGCTGTGATAGATACATTTTCATAACTATCTACTAATAAAAGTAGTAGCATTTGCTTATATAAAACCCAAGAGTAAAGAACTGCATATATGCTTGTACAAAAAGTTCAAGAGTACTGCAGCAAGTGAGGAAGAGCTGTGCTCCAATGAGTAGAAGTCTCACTTCCCAAACATGGTACATTTGTGATGACATTAAGAACACACATGAAAACATTAGTAAAAGAAAATGTGCTAATGTTGACCCTGTGTAACAAAACAGATCCTGATAGTATAATTTTATTAAGGCTTCATCATTAATTGACGTGTTGAAGTAGAGACTTCAACCAAGCTGAAATGTTAGTGTTTTCTGGTGATTTGTGCTCAGTAAGATGTCAGACAGAAGTGGACTTTCTTTCTTATTTTTTTTTGGCTTTTTGGGCCACACACTGCAATGCTCAGGGGTTACTCCTGGCTTTGCACTCAGGAATTAGTCCTGGCAGTGCTCTGGGGACCATATGGAATGCCAGGAATCGAACCCGGTTGGCCATGTGCAAGGCAACACCCTGTTGCCTATACTATCACTCCAGCCCCAAGAGTGGACTTTCTTGATTCTGTGAGGTCAGAGTAAGATATTTGTTTAACCATGCTAAATCACACGCAAAAATAAGAACAAGAAGTGGTGCAGACCTAAAATCTTATCTTCATAGTCAATCAAAACTGACATTGATCATTTCTTATAGTTCAAAGAAATATGTTGTTGCAAAAGAGTATCTTAAAGTCTAGCATATTATTATTTGAGGAAGGTGTGTGTATGTGACACCCACAGTGACACAGCTCCATGATTAAGGTAAGACACTGTCAGCTCTCTTCATTGGTGACAGATCAATATGTAAAATGAATGTAATTTAGGCAGCCAGACCAGCATAAGCAAAATGAAAAGGGAAAAGAAAACATCTACATAAATGGCATCTATTTATTTACTTGGAAGTTGATAAAGTCTGACAAGATAATTAAGTCACTTTTATTAAGGTAGCAAAATCATGTGATACTTCAGTGATAGTGCAGTTAACTGCTGTGGACAATATTTTATAAAATAAATACTTCTGAAAAAATAACAAATCAGTACTTTGAAAAATCAGTTGGACCAAGGGATCTAAGTTAAACAAAATGAATGAATGAAATTTTGTTTAAATATAAGATTATTTTTGTAACTATCAAACTGTTTCAAATGGTGACTGAAAATCAAAACTAGCTTAGTGTACTTAATGTGGGAATGCAAATACATTAAAAGATAATATAAAGGTAACACTATTTAAAAGGCTTTAAAGTTTACAATACTTTTAGACCATGAGATGTTTCTGAAGTGATGGCATCGGGCATTTCTTTCCAGGAATTTTTAGCAGATTAAAGATGTATGTTTATCATCTCCAGCCATTGTGACTAATCTCATTCTAAGGGTCAAAATCTTTCTAAAAATATCTGCTCTGGAATGTTCATTAATAATAGTGTTCCTCTCTCATTAACAGTTTATGGTGGGCTTCTCCGAATCTTATGAGACTGTAAAAATTCTATGCCAATAAATGTATCTATAGTAATAAATTGAGTATAACTTACAGTCTGTGGGTTTCACATTGATTTATGTTCATCGTAACCAGTAACTTTGCATGGTTCGTACAATCTAGATAGTAAGTGGAGCATATGGTTTACAATGTGTGGGTAAGATCCAGATATAATATCAATGTGGAGAAAATACATACAAAATTATATCAGAAATCAACATTGCATTGCCACACCAACCTGATATTTCTTACTTAAGATTTACAATGAGTAGCAATAGAATATGTTTCTGGAAATGATTAAATATTACAGATAAAAACTATGAGATGGAAATTTTTGATGCTTATACATTTTGTACATTTGTCTATCTAATGGAATCTTAAATCTTGTCTTTATATTGCAGTTCTGTCATAGATAGATAGGTAATCAGAGACCTATATAGATGAATATCACTGACATAGGTTTTCACAATGAAACAAAAAATTAAATTTTGATAATAAAGGTTGCAATATATTATAATACAATTATACAAATCAGATAAAACCACTTAAAGATAAAACTGCTTAAAAATGCACAGTATTCCATGATCAACAATGTACAAACATGTTCCAGCTGGGTCTGTATAAATATTAACAAATTTATTGCAATACCATTCTGATCTAAAGTACAATGATGACTAGTATTTTTTTATTGAAGATAAAGTATCAAGATGATAGATTGTTTCTTTCCCCCTTTTCATTGATTCACAGTTAGATACAGTTACAAAGCTTTCATGTTTGTGATTCGATCACACAGGATAGTTTGGCAATGTAATGTTGATTTTTGATGTAATTTTATATGTATTTTCTCCACATTGATATTATATCTGGATCTTACCTACACATAGTAAACCATATGCTCTGCCTACTACCCTAAGTTTCTACAGACCGTGCACAATTATTTGTTACTGTTTAGTAAGGATTCATTTTGAACATCTCACTTACAGGTAAAAAATAAGACATTTTAAGGCCTACTGAACATAAAACATTTTCATAGTAGGTCAGCAAAAAATGTATACAGTGCAGGTGTTTCTATAATTGGAGTCGATTGGAAAAATGCACAATATTCTATGATCAACAATGTGCAAACATGTTCCAGCTGGGTACTTTGCTGCTATTATATAATAAAATGAAATTTATTGAAATTTAAATGAAATATATTGAAATTTAAAACAAGTCCACGAGTTAATTATCTTCAAAAAAGCTTTGCCTTCTTTCCTAAGACCCTAACATTGTTAAGTCATTTTATTTTTATTATCTTCATATAACTACTTCAATAACACTTTAATCATGAATAATGTCAACACTTAAGAATAAAATGTATGATTTAAATAGTGAAGTATTTTTTTTAAAAGGAGTATTTGCTACAAATGGGGGAAAAGAGAATGTGGGCCTATCAAACAATAGTTTCATCAATATATACAATTTAGAGAAAAAGAATATTTGATGTGTTTGCTTATTTTTAACTCATAATGACAGGTTAGTCATTTATACAGCGCTATTCAAGTCCTCAGTCTTAGCCCTCTTCTTTGTTCTGCTTTGGGGATTTTCTTGGTCTAGAGAATCCTAAACTCTTTGCTCATCTTCATGCTGTGGCACTGACTAATGTCTCATTTATGAGAAAACTATGAGTCACTGAATAATCGATAAATTATGAATACTGCCAGGTTAGTATTTTAAATTTAAGAAAAACATATTTTTTGAACAAAATCACTAAAACAAAAATTACTAAAACGGAGGCCCTTTGAAGTCTCCAAGAGTAGTAAAGCAGCCTGGGGATTCAGTGACACACAAGACACATAAAATATGTGTTGCAACATAGGACTCTTTACCTTCATTAAGAGACTAGCCACTGCTTAAAGGTCAGAATCATCTCTGCCCTGAATCTTACTCTACTGCCTTTATCCATACAACAAAATATGACTCATCCTTTGCAACAGCCCCAAACAGCTCTTACTCCTAGAGATAAACAGTGCCTGCCTATATCTTTCTTTTTACCTATATCTCTTTTTGATCCCTTTCATATTCATTTTTGTTTGTTTGTTTGTTTGTTTGTTATCTTGGGCCACAACGGGCAGTAGCCAGGTCTTATTCCTGGCTCTATACTCAGGGATCATTCCTGATGTTCTACAAGGACATATTGGGTGACAGACCTCAAACCCAAGTTGACTTGTGTAAGTCAAGCACTCTAACAACTGGACTAGTGTTCTGGCACCTCATTGACACTTTTTTTCTTTTCATTCTCCATAGTCAGGCTAAATAGCCTGAGGGCTTTGTGCCCCTTACCTTCCAAATACTTTCAAATGTGTCCTAACGAATATTTTCACAGAGAAGTATTAAAGCTATAAAGCCATAAGATAGGTGTTATGGTTTATAAAGTTAAAGAACTCATATGAATTCATGTTGGAATTACAATGTCTGTGAAAATCACATATAATAAAATAATTGCCGTAGTTTCTCTAAAACATATACAGATGAGAAATGCACTTTTAATTGATAAATAATAACATTAAAGGAAGTGAATCAGTGGAAAAACAGAGCTGCTTTGAGAACCTTTAACCATCAAACACAGCCACAAAATCACTATAAAATTGAACTTAAGTAGCAATAGCTAGTCTGAAAATGAAGCAGATTTGCAGTCCCTTTGAACTCAGTTACTCTCCTGCTTTATTAGAAAATCACATTTCTGACCATTTTTGTTTATTTATATAAGTGACCTTACAAATCTCAAGCGTAGACCATCAATAATGCACAATACAATATTAATATTCAGCAATATTTTCTGTAAATGCCTGTGCTTCAGACTGCCAAAGCTATAGGAAGTTGATGTCATCTTGACACCCTATACTTGGGGTAAAATAACACTCTCTGTTGTCTTATGGATATGAGAAATGGAGTGACTTTTCTTAAATTTTTCTTAACATTACAAGTTGATTACATTTTTGTGAGTTAACGTGCATGGAGCGAGAGTTTTGTGAGAAAAAATTGCAGAGGGGGCCGGAGAGATAATACAATGGGTAGGGCATTTGCCTTGCACACAGTGAACCAGGCTTCCATCTCTGGCACCCCTGAGCACCATGAGGAGTGGTTCCTGAGTGTAGAGTCAGGAGGAATCTCTGAGCACTGCCAGGTGTGGCCCCCAAACAAAAACAAACAAAGGAAAAAACAAATAAACAAGTGGCAGAATTTCCTAGCTAATATATATATTTTTGATGTTGCCAGATCCCATGCATACAGGGAAAGCACATCACCTTAGCACCATTGCCCAGCTCCTAGATTTTTTTCTTATCTTTAATTTGAGGCACTGTGATTTAAAATATTTAAAATATTCCCCATTATCTTGCTCCATGCATGCAATGTTCCAGCACCACACACCCCCAGCAAGCTGGTGTGTGCTTCCCTTCATCACTGTCTCAGGGTTCCTTTCTGTTCATCTCAGCCCCCCAGTAAGCTCAATTCCATAGACCAGATCTCTGGTTCTTTTGACTTTGACCATCTATTGTTTACTTGCTATTTGTCTTTATATCCCACATAGAAGATAAGTAATTCTGGACTTAGATCAATTCTTGTTTTAGAATTAAATAAAAGAAGAAGAATATTTTGTCTCCTCAACAAGACGAAATCTTTAGTCAGTGTTGGTTTCCATTTACCACTAAGGGGATTAGAAATTATTAAATTATTTTTCTTATATATGAATCATATCTTCTTAAATATGTTATTTAAACTAACCTGGGATCAAAGCTAGCTTCTAGCTTCCCTGGAGCAATCACTCACATGACTGGAATCATCAAATCTAGCTCTCTGTGGAAGACACGCCCTTTTATGTGTCAAATAGCTGCTGAGGACATGTTACATCCAAGTATTCTATGTTCTGAAAAAAATCTATGTTGAGATCTGAAGCTTACATAATGTCTTTTTTTTAATTGAATCACAGTGAGATATGGTTGCAAAACTTTCATGTTTGAGTTTCAGTCATACAATGTATAATGCTTTTATCTAAAGAAATCATGTATATGTAAATGTGTGTTTGTGTCGATTAGGGTTGGGTAATGGGCTTCTAGTAAAATTAATTCAAGTCTGACTGATCTTCCTGGCAATGTTTTCATTATGATTATTTCAGTGAGAAAGTTTTAATTCATCTTTCTTTCCATTGGTTGAAAGAAAGTAGAAAGTATAGATGCTCTTCCATATAAGGGCAAAAGTGGATATGGTCTTAAGACTTTCAAGAGAGACTTTCCAATAAAAACTGCATTGATGCCAAGGTTATAAGGAAATAATTAAGCTAAATCAGAATTCATCAATAAATTTAGAATAAAAATTTCAAACATTTGAATAGAATCTAGTATGCTTTTCAACAGTTGTAAAAGCTTAAAAATCTATTCAACCCATTTTGTAATTCCAAAAATTAAATTAGGGATTTTTCAACATATTTCTTATTTTAATGAAATTAAATATTATTATTTTCTTTAACAAATTAAGTATTCTCTTCTAGTGAGCAAGATTCTATGATTTAAAGGCATAATGATAGCCATTAGGATATCTCAGTATTCTCTTCATTTTAGTGCCCATTCAGAAGAATATAGGTTGGTTTATTAATAACATGGAAGAAGTATTTTGTATAATTTATTAACTCAATAACTGCTTATATAAGAAAGAAGTACAATTTTTTTTCATGTCTTGGAGAAGAATTTCCATTGCAATCTCCTTTCATGCTTATCTTCTTTATAATATAGCCATACTAATACATGAATAATTGGGATACTCTATTAAATTTTATGCTCATTATTTAAGCATATGTTCTTTCAAAAGCAGCCATTATACATATATATGTACACACACACACACACACACACACATACACACACACACCACGGCAGAGCCTGGCAAGCTACCTGTGGCATATTTGATGAACAATAACAAGTCTCATAATGGAGACATTACTGGTGCCTGCTCGAGCAAATAGATTAACAACAGGATGACAGTGCAGTGATATACACACACAAATGTAAAACATATACATATATATACATATATATATATATATATAGGGGGGGAGGGTTCGCACCTGGTGTTGCTCAGGTGCTTACTCCTGATTTTGTGCTCAGGGATCACTCCTGATAATGTCCATTGGACTGTATGTGGTGCTGGGACCACACCTGGGTCAGCTGTGTTCAAGGCAAGTTCTTAAACCCCAATACTATCTCTCTGAATCTAGGGCTATATATTTGAAGATTCAATAGATCCATCAGGACTCATTTTAGTCCTTAAGACAGACTTCTCACAAATAGTAACTTAAATATTTCCTTTTAAAGTTAAAGTGAAAGTTAATTCATGGGTACTTCAGTGTTGGTGAGGTACCAGAACTTTGTACGTCATATCACAAACTTTAGAGTTATCCAACCACGTTATTTATAGTATAATATACAAAATAATTAGTTAAATTTTAAAAATGAATAAAAATTATGGGCAAAGAGATGGCTTGTTCTGCAGGCTTGGCTTGCAAGAAGCTGAGTTTAATCCTCAGTGTCATATAGATTCCTGAGCACTGCTAGGGAGCAATCTCCAATTAGAGAGATAGAAATAGCTGATAAGCAGTGCTGGGTGTGACCTCAAAACTACCAAAATTAAGAAATAAGTCAAGATGAATTCTTTTTATTCAGTAATTTGATAAAAATCCTCTTAAATCTAATTTTTTACTTGCTTGTGCAGATATTCCCTATTTCACATTGCTTGTCCATTAACTCTATTAATAGTATGTGAATGTACTTAGTTATATTTAGAAATAATTATTATGAAAATTAAAATAATTTAATGGACAAACTACCTGCACTGCATTTTAGCCTCAATGTGCATTTATGTGTAAGTGTGCATATGTGTATGCATGAGTGTGTGTGTGTGTGTGTGAGTGAGAGAGAGAGAGGGAGAGAGCACGCAAGAGAGAAGAGAGAGACAGACAGACAGAGATACTGATACCAAAAAGAGATGCAAAAACAGAAAATGATAGAGAGGTTGCTAGGGATGTTTCTCAACAGTAAAGGGCTATCCTTGCATTTGTGAGGCACGGGGTTGGATCTCCAACTTGGGTTTAAAACCATGTAATGATAGGACTGGAGCAATAGCACAGCGGGTAAGCGGGTAGGGTGTTTGCCTTGTGCGCAGCCAACCCAGGTTTGATTCCCAGCATCCCATATGGTGCCCTGAGCACCACCAGGAGTAATTCTTGAGTGCAGAGTCAGGAGTAACTCTTATGCATCGCTGGGTGTGCCCCAAAAAGAAAAAAAAAAGTGATGATCAAAGAAAAACAAAACACTATGTAACCAATTTATTTTCTGAAACATTATTCACCTTAATTATCATTATCAAAAGCACGTTTCAAACCTTTGAGTAGGTTACTTATTGAGTGACACCTAGAATGATTTTTTGACAAATCCTCTGTGAAGACTGATTCATGGTAAGGGGGATGCTGACAAAGGAAATGACACTCAGGTTCCTGTTTTGGAGAGAAGACCAACTCTGAGTGATGTGAAGGTACAGGGGGAAAAAAAATATCTTGAGACTATTTTTTGCTCTCTTTCCCACTTCCATGCCTTTCTTTTCTATCTCTCTGTACATCTTCCACATACGTTGCTGCATTCCCCTGTATAATCCCAAGCAAACACTTCCAGGGCATTGGAGACTGGCCTCTGTTGATTGTACAAGGGTCTCTGTTTAGAAAACAATCTCTGTTTGTTTCAGAAAATAATCTCTGTTTTCTAAACAAGAGACACTTTCTGCTGCTCTCAGCCTCCAAAATCCATTGCTTGTCTCAGGAGCCTGCCCCGAAGACGACCGTGAGTACTTGGGAAGGCTAAGGTTTCGGCCAGGGCAACATACGATTGCAATAGTGAGACATGGTTTAAGCAGAGTGGAAATGTTCAGATGAGTGTGGAGGGCCTGTGTGCCCCCTGCCCCTGCAGACCACCACCTGCTCCTACTCGGTGATTTTGATACCATGTGGGACTCAGTCAGGGTCATGGGCCAGAGGGACTTCCTGGTTTCCAAGGTTTCCAATTACTCAAGGGTATCTTTATCATAAGGCTACTGTTTTCCTTTGTAAATTAAATTTGCTACCTTTATTTTTAATTTAGCAGTTAGGGATAAATTTGGCGATGCTTATATAGAAGGCTTTTTTTTTAAGTGAAACTAAGAATAAATCACTTTTTTGTATAGTCTCATGTTTTGTTTTGTTTTGTTTTAAACTGGACTATTCAAAAATATCTTACCCATGAAGGCAACATTTTAAAAACTAATCCTAATTGTACAAAACACCAAACTTTAATTCACTTGTATTTATTTTGCATGGCTTGAAAAAAAGCATTCTGTTCTGTTATATGAAGTTCAAATATATGAGACTTGTTTTTGATCAGTGCCATTTTCCTTGTCTTAAATGAAAAGAAAACATATCACAGGTTCTGTGAGACAATGTTGAATTTACCTTAAAAAACATAGGCCTTTATAGGACTGGAGGGATAGAATGGGAGGTAAAGCTCTTCTTGTCTTATATGTGGCCAATTGCAATTAAATTCCTGGTGCCATAAATGGTTCTCCAGCACCAGTAGGAATAGGTCCTCAGCACACAGCCAGGAATCAGCCCTGTACTGCTGGATGTCCTTTTATCCCCATAACAGTTACCAAAATCTTGGGATTTCTTTTTTGTTTTGTTTTGTTTTGTTTTATGTTTATTTATTTATTTTTATTAAATCTTGGGATTTCTAACAGTAGTATAAGTTTCAATCTTCAAATAATCTTTCCCAACTCCACAAAATGTTTATATTGTTTAAAAGATTTCAGGTGAAAATGAAACTTTGAGAAAGGCGTAAGTATGTACCATTTTTTTTTGGAGGGGGGGCGGGCCAGTGGGTCTCAGGTCTGGGAGAAACACAGGGGATGGAACCCAAGAAAGCATGCATGCAAGGCAAGTGCCTTACCTGCTGTACTATTGCTCTGGCCACAGTATGTACATTTTGAGTTATTTCAATAGTCTTGAAACACCTTTAAAATATTTTCTGATGAAACAAAGTTTATTACATCTATAACTTGAGATAGAAATACCAATCACTGTACACAGGGAAAAAGTAAAAACTAGAAAGACAGAGGGGGGAGAGAGAGAGAAAGAGAGAGAGAGACCAAGAAGAAGGTAGTGAGGGAAGAAAAATTGAAAAATCAGTCTAAAGTTGATAGGGTTCTAATGGGAATTGACTAAAGAGTAATTTCCCATTCTCACACACAAAAAGGTAATATTTAGAATGTATACCACTCTCCTATTTCAAGAATTCATCTTCACTCCAACTTGCATTAGAATGCTTGGGACTTGGGTTTGAATAATTATGAACAGTTTTAGCTTTCTCTCTGAGCCAAAAGTCTTGAGTACTTCCACCAAGTACATTGACTTTCCTTGGGTACGCAAAACTGTGTCAGAGCATAATCACCTATGTGATCTCAAGTTGCTATGTGGGAACTCTGATTCACCACAACTCTTTTTTTTCTTAACTTTTGTTGTGGGGCCATGCCCAGCTATGCTGGGGGAGAAGGGTTATTCCTGGCTCTGCATTTAGCAATTACTCTTGGTGGTGCTCAGACGACAACATAGGTGGGATCAAACCTGGGAGGGCAATGTGTAAGGCAAGTTCCAGGCCTGATGTACGAATACTCAGGCCCAAATCAGCATTATTTTGTTTTCAATCAAAGATATCTAATTTTGAGGGGCTGGAGTGAGAGCACAGCAGGTAGGGTGTTTGCCTTGCACATGGCTGACCCAGGTTCGATTCCCAGCATTCCATACAGTCCTCCTAGCACTGCCAGGAGTAATTGCTGAGTGCAGAGCCAGGAGTAACCCCTGTGCATCACCTGGTGTGACCCAAAAAGAAAAAGAAAAAAAGATATCTGATTTTTTTTGCTTTGACCTCAAATATTCAGAGCACTTTTCTCAGTTCTTTCTTCCTTTTTACCCCCTTTCTGTTTTCTTTTTTCTTTCTTCTTTCTTTCTTTCTTTCTTTCTTTCTTTCTTTCTTTCTTTCTTTCTTTCTTTCTTTCTTTCTTTCTTTCTTTCTTTCTTTCTTTCTTTCTTTCTTTCCTTCCTTCCTTCCTTCCTTCCTTCCTTCCTTCCTTCCTTCCTTCCTTCCTTCTTTCTTTCTTTCTTTCTTTCTTTCTTTCTTTCTTTCTTTCTTTCTTTCTTTCTTTCTTTCTTTCTTTCTTTCCTTCCTTCCTTCCTTCCTTCCTTCCTTCCTTCCTTCCTTCTTTCTTTCTTTCTTTCTTTCTTTCTTTCTTTCTTTCTTTCTTTCTTTCTTTCTTTCTTTCTTTCTTTCTTTCCTTTTTTCTTTGTATCTTTCCTTCTTCCTTTCTCTCTCCTTTATATCTCTCTTTCTTCTTTCTTTTTCTTTCTTTTCTTTCTTCTTCTCTATAGATGATACTATCAAAGTACATTGGTTCTTTCCACCCACCAACTAAAAAAGTGCATTATATTCACATAAGGAGACTGCAGATTAGGTAATTCACAGAGTATACAAATATTTATTGGTACAAAACCTGCAACATGAGTTTTTTGTTAAAGTTTAACAGTGTTGTCTCAAATCTTCAAAGCTCCCCTTAATGGTTTGCTGAAGTAATTGAACTTGTATAAGGTCATCTTATCTTTCTTTCATTACCCTGGCTGTAGCTTCTTTGCTATTCCCATGAAATCCATGTACACACTTTAGAAACCCTCCTGAACAAGCTTGCTTCTAACTTTCACAGAGCCCTTAGCACAATTTGAATACGAAAGACACCCTGAATAAAAAGCTTTAATCTCTTGTCTGTTCTGCTGCTTCCTTGCATCACCTCATCGCCTCCTCTTCCAAGAGCTTCTCTGTGTGAGCAAAGTGAACACTTTCTGTTTAAAGTGAAGTGCAATGCTCAAGAAGATGCAGTCTGCAGGGCTGAGATCGGAAAGTGGCTCCTGTAAGTCTTCTCTGTCAAAATTTAGCTACGTTTGTGCAGCACTGCCTTCTGTTTAATCCTTTGCAGGTAAAAGATTAGTAAAGAGCTCTCCGTGAACAAAAATCTTTCAATCAGCAGAATGTACAGGGAGTATCAAATGTGCTCTCCGCCTCAAATACTGTGGGGCTCTCTCCTCTGATACCTCTTTCCCTCGGTGAGCTGGAACTGCTTGAAAGGCTTTTCTGTTCTCTGGTCTCTTGTCAATTTGAATGCCAGGAAATGAGCCCCCTTTGTGAGATTAATTAATAGCAGGAGCGGATCGGAGGAGCCCAATCGCCACGCAACCGAGCTGTAATTGCTACTTTGTGGAAAGGAAAGAAAAAAAAAGTTTGGGTTGCAGTTTAAGAAGAGGGTTTAAGGAAAGTTCTTTGAACTAGAGGTCTCAGTGCACTGGATTAAGGCAAGAAGCAAGAAGGCCTTTGAAGTTTGTTAAGAGGTTTTGGAAGGGAAAAAAGTTGGGTGGCAAATGGGAGCTGGAAACATCAAAAGGCTTCGCGCAGCTCCTCACCTGCTCGGCATCGGGTCAGGGTTGCGGGCAGGAGAGCAGCCCTACAGGTGGAAAGATCAGCTGAGAAGGCGGTGCTGGGGCTTTATTTGGATTGTGAGCATCCCTATCATGCACTATTACCGCAATGGAGGGACGTTTATACGTATGCACTCAAGTTAGGGTGCTATTTTCAGATTGCACTTGACAACACGTGCGTCATGAACATACATACAGTTAATATCCCAAAGAGATCTCTCATTTTTTTTCACGCCACGCTTCCTTCTAACATCATTAAAGACGTCTGAAAAGTTCCTCTACCCATCTCTTAACACTGATACATCTACATCGATAAGAGGAAAAGCAGATTAGTTTATTAAAGAAACCATGTCCATGCACTGTCTGGGAATAAGAATAGCATGGGCTCTTCATTCTCAACAGAAGCAACATCGCCCCCAAGGGGGTGAAATTGATTCTTGGTTAGAGGTGTGTGTGTGGGGGGGGGAGGGGGTAGAGGGGAGGGGGAGGGGAACGGATAGAAAAAGAACTTAGAATTTAATGGTTTGTGACTCTTTAAGGGCCACAGTGCTTCAGAAGTTACCCAAAGCATCTTTGTTAATAGTTTCTTTCATGAAAAGGTGCAAATAAGAATAAAAGAACAAAAACGTCTTTAGAAAAGATAATAGAAATGTTTTATCAACATTGAAGAACGATGGCTTATGTACTTTTTAAAAATAAGAGTAGTGCAAGTTGCATTGTGCATGAATTGTATATTGACCAGCAAATATTTCATATAAATTTACTTACTTTTATTGTGTTTGTCAGACTGATGAATTGAGATCTACTTTTAGTATTTAGAAAGCCTGGAAAGATTTTTAGTTCTCACCATTACATTCGTCTGTAAGCTTGGATTGTGTTTAAAAGTGTACTTACCATTAATTTGTTTCAGTTTTTTGAGGTACTGGTACTTTGCTACACGAAATATCAAAAGTTCTAAACTCAGGACTTTTTTAAATTTTACTACATTTAAATAAAAGTGTTCATTTTAAATGATAAGATAAATTTAAGGAGAGGATTAAAGCTAAACATGTATTATGCTATCTATTGACTGATAGAATTTCTAGACTTCTATGTAATTTTAATCATATTTTTATTTTTTATTATTATAAACATAATTATAAGTTTATCAAATGTGTAAGTACTAAAATACATATATGCTTTTAACAGTGAGAATAGTTTGACTTCCTATGTTTTCTATATATGAGTGCTTACTTTTTTTACAATATGAGAACATGTTTGAAAATTAGGAAACCAGTCCTATCTGCATTGAGTAAGCCAGAAACTTTCCGGGGTTAATCCTGTAGCTAACTAACATTTTTTAAACAGCTTCACTGTTCTGATAAGTACCTTCACTGACCTTTAAAAGAAATTTTGGAGGCTTTGCTTGAAGAAAAACTTGTATACTTAGCAATATGCACAGAAACTGTGTTCTCTCTCTCTCTCTCTCTCTATCTATCTATCTCTGTATTTTCAGTCTGTTTTGCTCATAAAGATACTCAGTACATTGGCAGTCCTAGCAAAATGTGCTGGTGACATTTCATGACTTCCTTTCATTGACATCCAATACCAATTCATGCTACACAAGCATGTTGGTCCAGCATAGCACTCAACCTCCAGTGAGCAATCAATAAACTATGTTGACTGACGGCATTGGGGCACCCAACACATCAATCCATGGACTTTGCAGTCTCATTACAGAAGCATCTTGGGGGACCTGCCATTTTGAAAGTTTAACAAATATTTTTAGTACAATGAGTAAGTGAATAAAGTACTAATAATTATGAGTCCATCATTAGAATTCCCAGTTTCCGATGTCCCCAAATCTGCAGGAGTATATGTATCTCTGTGAATGTATGCCATATCTAATAACTCACCTCAGCTACAGGAAATCTTTCTTCTCTAATACAGTAGTAATTATGCGTGCGTGTACAGAAACATATCATATAAATGACTTGAAATAGTTGTCTTATAATAATGTCTATGTTGTAGGCTATTAGCTGTCAAAAAATATCTGCAATTATATTCATTAATCGAAATGGCATATAGTCAACTACCTTTCTGCTATCAATAAAGAAACAAAAGAGTTTCTTTTGCATTATATCTAATATCTTAGTTTATGCTATGCATTTTAAAGTTTTTCACTTCTGGAGGCTTGCAACAGCAATAATTTTCAGCTATCTGGAGGATTATAATTGTGTGCACACATCAATCATGGATTGAATTCAGCATTTTCAGCTAACTTCCCAAATCACAAAGAGAGCGCAATGGTCTCCAGGCATCCCCAGGACAGTTTGATTACAGGTGTAGTACATGCAACCTTGTTAGTTCTCTGTGATGAGGGTTTCCTTTCCCTGTTGGATCTCTCGGAGAGGCCCTGGTCATTGCTTTCACTAACAATTCCTTCTATTCCCTAGAGATGCCTTAATGAAACCCCTGGACATGGCCAAAGGCAATCGTGTTCTCAGGGCCAGTGAGGTGAAAAGCCAAAGCCTCACTTACCAGACAAGCAATAATTAATAAGGTATCTTTGATTCATCTCAATTCATTAACAAACTTACAAGTTTGGCGATCTTATGGAGCACAGTGTTAGCCTGTCATTTCATTTACAAGTATTGAATGAAACACGCGTGCCAAAGTATGTTAAAAAAAATTAACTCACAACGAAATTAAATGAAAGTAGAATACTAATTGGGAGAAAGCAACTGACAGATACAGCAAAAGATTGATTTTAGGGAACATGGAGAAATCTGTTTTCTGTTTATTTTAAGGACAGGAAATGAATGCTGATTAGAAATGTATAGGCGGTTGCATTGTGCAGCATTTGGTAATGTTTTCACTGGATATTTGATTTGTCTAAGTTTTTCCTAGATTTCAGATCAGATGCCAGTTATCAGAGTAGGACTTTCCCCCCCCCCCTAATAACTGGACTTCCTTACATACTGGTTCTTCAATTGTGAGCATTTGTCTTACCTCTGTGTGGCAAAGTAATTCAGAGTAATGTGCTGTTTCTCAGAAATGAACACCAACTTTAAGTAGGCAAAATATCACTAAAATAAGGCAGATTCTGTTGGCTTTATTTCCTAAAAACTGTCATAAACTTGAGAAATACTATTTATTTGGATTTGCAGGCATCTTGACCTGCCAACCCATTAATGTTTGACCTATATACATTAGTTGGATGAAAACCAAAACAAAATGATGAAGCATGTTTTCTTAAGTAGAATCATCGTTTTACTTATTTTTTTAATTTTTATGATAGCGACATGAATTGTCAGTTGCACACATTGTTCATAACACAGTTGCTTCAGTCACCAAATCTTCCAACATAAATCCCACCACCAGTGTGGCTTTCCCAGTTTTCCACCCATCACAGCAGCCTGCCCCCTTGCAGGTCCGCATGAACTCCATATTGTTTGTTACATCGCAAAGACAAATGGAATTATCAAAACTGAGGTCAACAAAATCATTTTAAAGAAGCATATTGGAATAAAATTGAGTCAGGGAGGAGGTAGAGAGCACATTCAACAGCTCCACAGTCTTTCCTTCCCCAGGAGTGCAGGAGGCTGCATCTCATTTGCATTTCTTATGTCACTTTATCACTCTGGAAGTGCCCTGCTTCTACAAAGAGGTGACTGTGGAAGGCAGTTTGGAACAATGGCATAAAGGCCATGGCGGAGTCAAACTGCTCCCCAATCAGCTTTGCTAGGATCCCTGCATGATGGCTAGTGTGAAGAAAGTCTGACAATGATATACAATATTTTCTGGAACTGTCTACAGCATGCATGGGTCACAGTCAAACTATCCAAATCCTTCTGGGGAATTGGGAAATGCAGGAGTGAGGTTCTAGTGACATCTAAAGGCAGACTCTTCCACTGTGCTGCACTTCTCAGCAGGCTGATCCTCTCACTGTGGCTTCTGATCACAGCTTCTCGAATGTTTCTCCCCGAGTCTCAACAAAGTCATTTTACTTTGGATCTTCTCTTTTCTCAGCCAGCTGTCTTTGAGTGAGACATTTCTCTGCTACACCCTTGAGAATTATTCAGCTCATTGTGGTCTCTCTTAGGGACGAAGCAGGAATAAGCATGTAAGCTACATGCTAGGTGTGGATCTTCAGTGACTGCATGCCATGAGTTAACCTTAGGTATCTGCCTCTATAAATCTCTGCCATCTGCTTAACCCAAGCTACCATGATATTCCAGGGCTCTGTAGAGTTTTCTCTGTAGGATAGACACTGGCCAAGCCACAAATTACTCTGATGGATTGGATGCAATTGCCCTGCCAATCTAGATAACAACAAAAACATGCATTTTAATGTTACCTGCATCTGCACTCTGCTTTTCTGAATAAAATGACCTTTCCTTTAGCCAATCCAATAAATTGCCTCTCATCCTCATTTCATTACTATTGGTAGGTTCATTGTATATAACTATTTCATATGCTATCTACATATACTGTTTCTGTTCTGCAAAAAGAACTGACCCCCAAGACCTCCACAGCATCCTGACCATAGGTGTTTTAATGACCTCCTCTGGTTATTCAAATGTGCCCCTTAAAGTCTCTGATTGTGTAGACTAGTGAGTTGAAAATGTTGCATGCTTTCATTTGTCTTTACTATTTATAAACAATCACATGCATTGCCTTGAGAAAATTCTCGACAACTCAAGAGAATTTTCCCCTGTGCACAACGCAACAGAGTATTTTGCATGCAGGTGATTTCAAGAAATATTAGAGCTGAATGTGTTTTCTTAGTCCTGCATTGAGAATAGACACTTTTTCTGTTCCTTTTTGTTTTGTAAAGTTCATATATATACAGATATATGTATATATATATATGCATACACACATACATATATATGTCTATATATAAAGTTTTATAGAAAGAGTATTTATAGAAAGTTTTTAAATAAAGTTTTATAAAGACCTATAAAGTTGGACTGAATAGTTGGCAGATAATGACTGCAGTGGTCAGAGTTGCTTCTTTCTCCTGCCATCCTGTCCCTGCCAGTAATCCTAGCTTTGGGGATCGAAAATTTCCTAAAGATGTATTAGTGTCGTATACACATGTGCCCTTGTATGCTCATAATCCTTTTCACTAGCGTCTTAGCTGCATGCTTTGTATTTAAATTTTCCTTCTGACCAAGTAAATCCCCTTGGATGAAGTGACAGGATCTTTTCAGCACCCATGGCTGGTGACAGCTGGTGGAGAGTCTCTGAAAGACTGCAAAGTGTTCCTTACTAGCTTTCTTCAAGACCAGTGCCAGCCACCAGCTGAGCAATTTGTTCGTTCTCCCTTCAGGCATCAGTCAGTTGAAGAGGCTCACGGTAAATGCTAAAGAAGTACAATAGATATTAATATAAAAGACAATATCTGTGCTTCTTGCTTAACCATGCCTTTAATTAGGTACTTATTATATGTGAACATGGAACCTTTTCATTAATTCTGGTGTAACTCTTTATTAATACTGTATGAAGTATATTCTGGCATCTGAAATGCACTGAAAACTCAACTTTGAAAGCAATAATTGTCTATAACCTTTGAAAGAACAGCTCTGAGGGCCAGGTGCTGTTTCCCCCCTTTTCAGAGAAGTTTCCCTGTGAATACCTAACTTGCAATACATTCTGTTGTTTTAAATGAAAATTGAAAGATGTACTTTTGGAGGAGGGGGTTTCTCTTGGCAAGTTGCCAATGTTAGAGTCTGGAATGAGGTAATGAGAAAGATTCAAGCTAAGTAAGAGACTCGACTTTAATGTAAGCATTCACAGAGGGTTGGTCCTCCTGCAGAATTTTTTTTTTTTTAGTTTCAAGTTTCTATCTAACTTAGTATCATTTTTATATTTAAAAAAATACACATCAAATAATTTTTAAGGGGACAAAATACATTAACTGGAACAATATTTTGTTTAATTTTGTTTGTAAGAATACAGTCCTGGTGTGCACAATCATCCATTTTCTAAGTAAAATATATACACATAAAGTCAAAAAATGCGACTTAAGACACTACTTTTTGTTTTGAATTTTTACAGCATTCTTGGTTTCTTTTTTTACCCATTTTAACTACTTTTGATGAATTATTTTAATATAGAGAGAATATTTTATCATTGTAACTGTCCACATATAAATATTCCTTGAAATTGAGATTTGAGGGAGGAGGGAGTTATAGTGTTATGGAATAAACATTCTTCAGGAGAGCTGGAAGAACAGAGACTCATAAGATAGCTCTGAGGGTCTGTCATCCAAGAACCTTGAGAAGTTCTGTTTTGGACAAATAATTTGGCAGTGAAAAACTAATGACAAAATCCATTATCATTATTCTGTTTTGAAAACATAAAAATAATATAGATGAAAGCTTCTCCATATTTATAGATATGTGTGAAAATATATATATGTACATTTTGTATATATGTTCTGTAAATATATACACATAATTTTCATTAGATTTTCAAAAGCTTTTAAATTGAGTGCATTTTACTTTTAAAAGAATCTGACATCTAAGAATATCTTTAATTTGAATCACTGTGCTATTATTTAGCTTTTTAAAAAGTAAAACAAATCTCTGCTAGAGATAAGGATATTAATACAAACAAAAAGAAATAGTCATCTTGTTTCACCTTATATTTTGGAATGAATAAGAAGGATTTAACAGCAAAATACGTTTTGTACCTTATAATAGAATACAATGACAATATGAATACTAATCTGCATTCGAGTTTTGTTTTTGTCATTTAACATTACAATTTTCCTTATACTGTAAGCAAGTGGATGGGGTGGGGGAGATACTATACAGAATGCATAAAAAATTGGAGAGTTTTGCAATTATAACTATGTTATTGATAAAAGAACAAAGTACTCACTTTGAAAAGTGTCAAATAATGTCTTTTACTGGAACATGAGAACAATTGCCAAATTCAGTAATTCTTGTATGCAAGAAATAAATTTTCTTCTATTACTAATTAAAAGCAAGTAATCAGCTAATTATAAAAAAAGGAAATCTGAGTTTGTTGTATTATAGTTTGACAAAAATATGCACACTAGTTTTCAAATATTCAAGTATTTTCCTATCATTTTGTGTGCCTTGTGAATTATTTACACCGGGCCTATGCTGGGCTCACCAGCTAGCTACTCCTGAATCTCCATTAATAAGTCACAATTTGATGTGTCACAATGAGGGGTGGCAGGGATGTTTAATAAGACTGTAATCTGCCCACTGTTGAACACACGTTTGTATCTGTTTCATGATCTAATTCTCTTTGCATTGGGCACATTATTTGAAATGGGCTTTGATTTTTCTATAACGGATTGCTTTTTTAAAGCTTTTTTTTTTTAATTTTATGTTTGGCTGTTGCTAGGAGCACACATGCATGGACACACTTCTGTGCCTTAATGGGCAGTTTTGTGTGTTATGACTTCTTTACCCCAAATATGCTAACTCATACACACACACACACACACACACACACACACACACATATATGTTCCACGTACCTGTATGTGTGGTGTCTGTTTACATTTTCTGTCATGTAGTCATTAAGCACACACGTAGACTTAAAGGATGTCAAAACTGACAGCCCAGCATGATGGATGATGCTGTGCTAGACTGATTCTTACCAGGTGTGGTGTGATGGGAATTCAAATGCTATTCAGAGCTCTTATTTGTGTTTGTAAAGTTTTGCTTTTCTGTATTTGGAGGGGGTGTGTGTATGGCAGGGGAGAGGGGGAAAGGAGGAGCTTTTGATCTGGTAATCTTATACCCTTTTGTAAGATTTGTTTTGCATATTTTAAGAAAATCCTATGGAGATTTCTTCTAATATGTATGCCTGATGTGGGCTGTTCGTTTTTATATCATTTGCTATTCCACACACATTTAATTGTTATCAGGCAAAATATTTTCAAAGATTTTGATTACTGATTCTGTTGTCACTATTCTTTTGTGTTTACAAATGTCTCCACTGAGAAGAACTGATTATTGCCTGTTTCAGTCCATGAAAATAGGAAAAAAAAATACTATAGTGGAAATTTAAGTACTTCCCCCCATTTTTATTGAGGTGCTGTGATTTACAATACTGTTAATGATAGTTTCATGCCTAGATCATCCCAACATCAAACCCACCCACCACCAGAATACCATTTCTTTCCACCAATAAATATTTTGAGGCAGCTACAAGTTTGAAGGGATGAGCAAACCTTTCTCTGGCCTCTTTGCCAATGGCCAGTCCATCTACACACAATCAAACAGTTTTGATAGACACCAACTCAGTAGTCAAGGACAAAGAGTAGGTATTTACCTGACTGCTTTGAGCTTACCCTCACAAATTTGTCATGTGGCTAAAGTGACAGTCTGTACTTGAGGCAATCCTGAGCAAGAACCAAGCATGCCACTCCTGGAATGAAGCTTGCTCATTTTCCATAATTGTATTCAATGCCTTCTGATAAAAAAAAAAAACTTTTCTTTCCTTTTGACCATTAAAGGTGGGAATGACAGTGCTAAGTATATGAATTTATGCTCTACATAATTGCACAAAACTGGACATTCCACCACAGGATGTTGTCAAATACAATCTGTCAGCAACAGGGAAATTAACAACTTAAGTAATCAGTGGATCCGTGGGAGAGAGTGCTAACTTCACCCATATCCTTGTTCATCTTATTAGATAACACAAACTTAACTCAATCTTTGGGTAGAGGGTCAAAAAATGTTATGTCAAGATATGCAAAAAAAATTATTAACAAAACTCCAAAAAAATATAGCACACAACAACCGACCCCACTTCTATAATCTCTATTGCTTTAATTTGCCTTCAAAATTGCAAGTAAGTAATGATAAAAATAAGGAAAAAAAGAAAAAATTAATATTAAATTAGAATAATTTGTGAAGGCTGGCTATGTGGAGCCAACAATCATATAGCAGATGCTATAACTTTTATTATGGACAATTTTAAATATTGAGATCAGGTGAGAGACTTGTCAGCAACTGTATGTGCAGGGCTCATAAATACACATGACATAGCATTACTTCTTAAAGTCTTTCTATTATGTATTTCATTAAGAGGACTTGAAGATAAAAACAAGTAATTGTCTGGCTACCTTGGAATGGGATCTCTGAATTTCCCACTTCAAGTTGTCCTTATTATTTATATTGACTCTTTCCTGATTATTCTTATTTTAGGTTTGATACATTAAACAAAATCATCATATGCCCCTACTGTATCTTTATTTTAGCTCCATGATTCTATTTACTGATATCTGTACAATTTTGTTGACAGTTCTGTTTCCTTTGATTTCATGTCACAATGTCCATTTTACCCTTGTATGTCATTCTGTCTTTAAGAACATGCATCTAACCACTAAGGCCTGGTATTTTGACAATTATCCAATTAGACAGGGACACCAGATCAGTTTGTCAGTCCTTTCGAGGAACATAAGAAATACTGATGTACCTTTCATGAGGAATTAAAAACTAGGATGTTGGACAGATAATGCAAAGTATAAAGCTCTTGCCTTATGTAACACCCCCTCCCACACAACACACACACACACACACACACATGCACACACACACACACACACACACAAAGCAAAGCAAAGAATAGATAAAGGTAATGATAAAGAGAAGAGTAGTTGAAGATCATTAAGTGAACCATGAGGCACAAGAGCATTCAAGTGTTGGTTTTAGAGCACTGTCACTGTCACTGTCATCCCATTTGCTCGAGCGGGCACCAGTAACTTCTCCATTGTGAGACACTATTACTGTTTTTGGCATATTGAATATGCCACTAGTAGCTTGCCAGGCTCTGCTGTGCAGGCGAGATACTCTCGGTAGCTTGCTGGGCTCTCTGAGAGGGACAGAGGAATTGAACCTGGGTCGGCTGTGTGCAAGGCAAACACCCTACCCGCTGTGCTATATCACTCCAGTCCAGTTGGCTCTAGAGAGCATAAATTATTTTGTAGGTTTACATAATTACAAAAAGTAATTCCCAGCCATGGAAGTGATATAAGACTGGTAAGTTGTACACTTCACGGAAATGCTAGAGACCAGAAATGAAGTTATTTATGTGTTTGTTAAAACAAAGGTGTGCGGGGGAGATACAGTGTATTGATGTCCTGTGATTTGTTTGATTTTCTATTATTCTGGGCTGGAGTGATAGCGCAGCGGGTAGGGAGTTCTCCTTGCACACGGCTGACCTGGGTTTGATTTCTCCACCCCTCTCAGAGAGCCCAGCAAGCTACCGATAGTATCTCGCCCCTACCGTATGGCAGAGCCTGGCAAGCTACCGTGGCGTATTTGATATGCCAAAAACAGTAACAACAAGTCTCACAATGGAGACGTTTCTGGTGCATGCTCAAGCAAATCAACGAGCAATGAGATGACAGTGATATTATTTTAGTAGCTATTTGAAATCATATACTAATAACAACTGTCCCTTGCATCTGGAGCAATGGTATAGGTGATAGTGATAGCCTTGCACAATGCAACCTGGATTTGATCCCTTTCATCCCCTGTAGTCCCCTAAACCCACCAGGAGTGATTCCTGAGAGCAGAGCCAGAACTAAGCCCTGAGTATTTGGGATATAACCCTAAACCAAAACAAGACAAACTATCATCCTTAGTATCAACATTAAACATTTCCTACTCACTTCCTATGGAGAATGAGCTTCGTTTCTTAACCCCTCTTCAATCCCCACATTTTATGGTCATAAAATAAAGGTTGACAACTGAATATGTGATAGATTTTCACAAAACAGTGAAATTCAAGGAAGTCTGAGAGAAAATTCTCAGATAGATTTTAGAAGAAAATAAAGCAATGGTGGTAATTATTACACTGGAACCATATGTGCGTGTTAGAACCAACCAATATTCCAGTGAACATTTTCACCCTAACTATGTATCTCATTCCGCAAATTCTCCAGGAGAGTCTACAATATGCTAGTATTGTGGAGGAAAGTTTGGGTCCCATTTGAAGAATATCTGGAACTTGCTACCTATCTACTCTTTAGGGTGCCAAGGCATGCTGTTCATAGGAGTGAATGAGGGATACCTCTAACACAAACACAAGAAGATATCTGAAAGCTGATAACCCATGGATTTTCTAATTCGTCAGTCATCACAAGAATCCTATGTTGGGCATGCTATAGATACTGGGGCTTCAAGAGCTAAGGACTCTCGGGCTGGAGTGATAGCACAGTGGGTAGGACATTTGCCTTGCACGTGGCCAACCCCGGGTTTGATTCCCAGCATACTATATGGTCCCCTGAGCACTGCCAGGAGTAATTCTGAGTGCAGAGCCAGGAGTAACCACTGAGGATCACCAGGCACCAGGTGTGATCCAAAAACGCAAAAAAAAAAAAAAAAAAAAAACCAAACTAGGGATGCTAGCTGTAGTTACACTGCAGGAACCTACTAAATTCACTAGAACCAGGAATAAAATTTCATTCTTAATGGAGTATCTTTCAGCACCCTCTAAAGGAATATAACATTTTCTCAGCTGATAAAGGAACCAATATTTAAAGGATCCAGATCCATTTTTTTGTGTACCAGAAAACTAAGATAAAGTTTAGAAATGAGAACAATACAGGTATTTAGATAATAAATGCAACCAGTGTACATATAGATGAGAAATACAATCAGTGTACGTCTAGAGGTCCGTTTCTCTGAGGTTAATCTTTTGACAGTTTTGATTTTGGATTCTTCTGGTGATTATGTAAAGAGAAATATTAATACTAGCAATTATTAGTATCAGTGCCAAACATTATACACTAAAATACTCCTATTAAAACTCTGATATCAGCCCTTCTCATCCTAATTTTTAAGTTATGACTATAGTAACCTACAATACTTCAAACTATGTTTTAACTTATTTTCTTCTATCAGCTAGGACATAATTTTCTAATTTCTTACTAAGAAAATAAGTAGAATGTTTCCAGATTTCTGTTCACTCTCCTCCCCTGAGCAGCATAATCAATTCTTCTTAGCCTCATTGTTACCTTTCCACTCCAATTCTGAGATTTTGTAAATTATAATTAAGTCATCTGTGCTGAGCCTTGTACTGAAAACTATGCTAAATTTTCAGAGTTGTGATTATATAATTATTGGCTGTTAAATTATTATTAAAGAAGACCCAAGTGATATGATAGTTAACTTAAAAACAATTAGATAAACATTAAATGAGAAATATGTTATTATTATGTCCGTAGAAGCAATAAAACTTGGAGTTTTTAGAAACCATCTTAAAATTAAAGTGAACTTTGGAGCCAGTATATCTCAAATATAAAACCCACAGAGTTATTTTAAATAAAATACTGTCTGGTAATGCTTAACTCTTTTTCCTAATGAATTTTAGATTAAAAATATAGAAGAGAATAAGATGTCGTTCATTTAAAAGTAACTTATGTTCAGAGTTTATTTGGATTTAAAGAAATATATTTATAGTTTTGTTTCTTTAAAGGAATAGTACAATACATATTATATTTAAATTTTAATTTTAGAATTATTTTTAATAGCATTTAATTCTTTTTCAGAGGTTTAAAAAGAGATCTACAGGGGTTGGAGTGATAGCACAGCGAGTAGGACATTTATCTTGCACACGGCCAACCCGGGTTCAATTCTCAGTTCCCCATATGGTCCCCTGAGAACCACTAGGAGTAATTCCTGAGTGCAGAGCCAGGAGTAACCCCTGTGCATCACCGGGTGTGAACCAAAAAGCAAAGACATAATAATAATAATAATAATAATAATAATAATAATAATAATAATAAAAACTAAAAAGAGATCTAGAGACTTTTGGTACACTACTCACCCAGACTTCATATATAGAATGTATGTCAAATCTAAGAATTAATTTGAACCAAATTGTAGAGTTTATATTGTTGTTTTTGTTATTGTTTGCACTGAGAGTAATCAAACCTCATACCTCATGCATTCAAAGCATTCACTCTACCACTGAGCTGTGTTGTTCAACACTGTACTTTATTCTATTTTATTTTTTTCTACTAATATTCCTTTCCTACTCTAAAATTTCACTGATGTTACCATATTGTCTTTAAATTGTTTAATGCACTTCAATTCAGTAATAATTTACCATCTTGCATTATGCTAAATGACCTTGACACTTTTGAAGAATACAGATCAACTATTTTATAGAATAACTTACACTTTGAATTTGTTTAATGTTTTCTCATGGTTAAATGAGCTTATTAATTTAAGGAAGCATATTCGAGAAAAAAGTGTCTACTCAGTATAAATAAATAAATAAACTGTCTACCATACATAAGTACTGAGTTGTATATAATCACTGGGTGTTTATATAATTATATATTTGCGTATTAAAATGATTGATATAAGTGCTGTGTGAATTATACAAATTATATATTTCTGATGCTGCTAAAGTTGATATATTGTTAAGGTATCCATAACAAATTCCTCTATTTTAATTATTGGTTTTACCTTTTAATAGTCATTTTATTAAGGGACACACAAAGTTCAGCCCACATTCAAGAAAAATTAAATTCTACCACCAGAAGGGAAGAATTTGAAAGAGTCTGCAAATATATATTAATGGTGTCATAGTAATTATATATATTAATTGATATTAATAATAAATACGATAACAAATATGTCATGGTGATATTTTAAGGCTATGTAGTTACCTTGTTGTTTTCTTAAAGCTTTTTTCCCCCAGTAGAACTGTGTGTAATATTTGTTGCTTTAGATTTCCTATGCTTTTTTTAAATTGTTTCTCGTCCCTCCCAACATTCTAATGGATTTTAATTTGCCTACAATAAAAGTTATTATTTATAGTCGAAGTTCTAAAATAGTGTAGATTATCACATATGTCATTCAATGCCATAAAGCACAGTTTTGTCACAATAAAAATTCTAATGTAATCACGGTTAGTTAGCAGTTCTCCAAACCCTAATAGCCACTGATATGATCAGCTCCACAGTTTGCATTTTCCAGAATGCCTTGTAAATTGAAACATAAGATATGCATCCTTTATTATGGCTTTCTTGACTTAGTAAAATGCGATTACTCATTTTTAAAAAAAAATCAAAAGGTTGTTCACAGTAATTGATTACATTCAATATTTCAACACCAATCCCACCACCATTACACCTTCTCACCACCATTATTTTGAATTTCCCCACTGCCATTGAAGTCTGCCCCACAGGCAGATGCTAGATAATTTACTTTGTATTGCTTGTTATGAATAGTGTGAGATGTCATGCAGCCACTTTTGCATCTGCATGTTCATGGAATTCTAATATTTTAAATAATTGGGGTTGGGAGACATCTCGAAGTGAGCTACAAAATTTTGAGACTGTTTGTGAGTCTCTGGAACATGGCCATTAATGTGTTTTAATGGTATACGGGAGGCAGTTCGTGGGAGTGACAGTTAGGAACCTGGAAGGGCAGGGGGATGGGAAGGGGTGGCCCATTCCCGACCCTTGAGGTCTGATGTTTTCGGTCACTGGTCCTATATACCTGGGTTTTCCAGCAGATTTATTCTCTTGCATGGGAGTCTGAGGACGATCCTGTGAAGATCGACCACGAGGGTGGCAGTGATTGGGTTCTGGAGGTTTGCAGCTGCCAGTGCTCACTTGGGGCAGGTAGAGAGAGGACATATCCTCCTATCTGAGGCGTCTGGGTGAAATCACCCTGGTGCAAGGTTTGAAGACTTCTCTACAGCGAGCTGCTCGGTTCTGTGATTCATTTGTGAGTCCATCAAAATGCATTTAATCTTTATCTATGTGATTATATAAACCAACACATTGGCCCTTGTATTGTGAATATGTTCACTGTGTAGTTGAACCACTGTATGTTTATCCACTCACCTATGAAATAATATATGAATTACTTCCCATTTTGAGAGAAAATTCATTAAACTATCCTAAATCATTGTATTTACAATTTTGTGCAAACACAACTTTTTGTGAAACATAAATTTTATCTCATTTAAATAAAGAATTAACTAGGTGCAGGCATGCTGGATTCCAAAGGACGTATATCTTTACCTTTTGAGAAAAATGCTAAACTATTTTTCAAAGGAGCTGTAACACTAGCATTATGGAGGTAGTGTAGCTAACACAACTGCCTTCTAAAGGAGGTGTATGGTGTAGTGTTCTATATTACCATCAACGTTGAAAGTTCCTTTCTCCATGAATTATAGCCATTTTCAGGTAGCTCTTATTGCTAAAGTTGCTGTTTCATTTTGACATTCTATTCTGAATGTAGGGTATTGAACTACAGTTTTCATTTTCACTTTGATATGACTAAATAATCTCAAACATTTATTCATCTATTCATATTCTATGTTTATTTGCGAACCATATGTCTTCCTTCTAAAGATATATTGTCTGTGAAGATTTTCCCTTCATTTGCTGTTATCTTCCTTGTATAATTTTTAAAGACTCTTAATATTGTTCAATACAACATATTATTAAATATGCAATTCATCTTTTCATACAATTAATACGTTTTCATATTAATCACTGTTTTAAAAATAGTCTTTAATTTTGATGAATTATAATTTTTTTCACCTCAAATAGCATATGCTTTAGTTTTTTAAGAAATTTCAAACCTGGGGCTAGAGTGATAGCACAGTGGGTAGGGCATTTGCTTTGCGTGTGGGTGACCCTGTTCGATTCCCAGCATACCATATGGTCTCCCGAGCACTGCCAGGAGTAATTCCTGAGTGCAAAGCCAGAAGTAACCCCTGTGCATCGCCGTGTGTGAACAAAGAAGGAAGAAAGAAAGAAAGAAAGAAAGAAAGAAAGAAAGAAAGAAAGAAAGAAAGAAAGAAAGAAAGAAAGAAAGAAAGAAAGAAAGAAAGAAAGAAAGAAAGAAAGAAAGAAAGAAAGAAAGAAAGAAAGAAAGAAAGAAAGAAAGAAAGAAAGAAAGAAAGAAAGAAAGAAAGAAAGAAATTTCAAACACAAAATTCCACAAATTTTTTTCTGTTTTCTGATAACAAATTTCAGTTTTGCATATGAATGTGAAATTTATTATTACATAATTTTTGTGGGGCTGGCGAGATAGTACAATAAGCAAGGAACTTACCTCACTCGCCATCTACCCTGACTCAGTCTCAGGCATCCCTTATGGTTACTGAGCACACCAGGAGTAATTCCTGAGGACAGAGACAGAACCACATCATGCTAGGTGTGGTTCACACACAACACAAAACAAAAAAATAATAATTTTGTATAGGGCATTCGACTTACATGTGGCCAACCTGGGTTTGATTCCTCCACCCCTCTCGAATAACCTGGCAAGCTACCAAGAGTATCTTACCCGCACAGCAGAGCCTTGCAAGCTACCCATGGTATATTCAATATGCCAAAAACAGTAACAAAAAAAGTCTCAAAATGGAGACGTTACTGGTGCCCGCTTGAACAAATCGATGAGCAACTTGATGACAGTGATTCAGTGACAATGATAAAAGTTTATCTTTTTGCGTATATAAATCCACTTGTTCCAATGCAGTTTTTTTTTAAAAAAGAACATTTTGGCATCAAATTACCATTGCATCTTTATCAAAAATCAGGTGACTATATTGGTATGAGTATATATTTGGATTCTGTTATGCTACATTGATACAAGTGTCCATCTTATCACAAATACCACTTTGTAGTCATTACTGGATTGTAAAAAAACTAAAGCTCGCCGAGGGGCAAGTGCACTCGTGGGCTCTCCGGGCGGCTCTGTCTCACCGCCCACATTCAGTGCCCTGAAACCGCAGTGTGTGGACTGGATCGGGACGGCCGGTGGTCAAGGATAGGCGAAGGAAGAACGAGGACCAAGCTGGTTGCTGATTAGTTACCGTTTATTCAATCTTCCATCTTTCTCATCTCCCACACTCCCAGCTCTGGCCTCTCTCTGGATCAACTGCCACCTCTCCCTGGCTTCTCTATCTCCTCCTCCTTCTCTCTCCCACCTTGCCTTCTAGGCTACACCCAGCCAAGTAGCAAAATCAACATAAGAAAGCCCTTCCTGAGGGCAGGGCATTCCAAAGCCCTTCCTCACTCTTAAGGATTTTTTCTTTTTCTTAGTCCAGGAACTTATTAACATCTTAATATTAGTTATTTTTGTATGGACATAGCAAGGGATACATTGAGGCTTGCAAGGCAGCTCTCCTGGCAACATCTTGCCACAGGCTCAGACCACAGCACTCAGGCAAGATTAATCATTCCTCACCCTAGCAGGGTCCAAATCTAGTTATCACTGTTTGGATCATGACAGCATTTGTCCATGACCAAGCTCTTAATTTATAGTTAAGCATTAGGCCAGGCCCATCTCGATGCCAGGGTAGCACACAACTCACTGCTTGCCCTGGGTCCTTCTCGTCCCACGTAGGGATGCTAGGAAGTAAGGGCAGTTGAGGCTTAGGTCAAGAGAACATATGCCCTGGAGGAAAATATCATGTAGAGTCAAATGACTCCCAGGTTACAAAAGCATAACATTTGTTAAGTCTTCCTGTGTCCATACAAAAAGGACTTGCTATGAATAAACTATGCAAATGACTCAAGGAGAAGAGAAAAACATTATTTACAAGTCAACAGAACACTAAGAAAGAAGCTACAAATAAACAAAGAGGAATAGGAGCACTGTAACGGGAGTAACCCAATAAACCTAAACTACCTGAGACTATGTTATCCTACACTGGATGTTTACCTGTAGGCCTTAAAATTAGAAATTAGAAGATGTGAGATTTTCAACAGCTGGAGCGATAGCACAGTGGTAGGATGTTTGCCTTTCATGCAGCCGACTCGTCTTGGATTCCTCCACCCCTCTTGGAAAGCCCAGCAAGCTACCAGGAGTATCTTGCCCGCACGGCGGAGCCTGGCAAGCTAACCGTGGTGTATTGGATATGCCAAAAACAGTAACAATAAGTCTCACAATGAAAGATGTTACTGGTGCCCGCTTGAACAAATTGATGTGCAATGGGATGACAGTGAGATTTTCAACTTTGTTCTTTTCCCCACAACTATTTTTGACATAACTTTATCTGATTCTCTATGAAATGTCAAAGTCAGTCAGTCACAATGAGGACATTTTTCTAAGTTATTCAATCAAATTGCATGAAATTCATAAGTAAAACTACTGTGAAGGGACAGTGCTATTGAACAGCCAGTAGGGTGCATGCCTTGCACAGAGCCCACTTGGGTTCAATAGCCTCCACTAGGAATGACCTTGGAATGCAGAGCCTGGAATAGGAACTCAAGCATATCACCTGGTATGGTCTCAAAACAAACAAAAGAATTTCTGTGAATTCACAAGTGAAAAGAATTGTCATCCAATCTATGAACAAGGTATATATGTCATTATTTATTTAATTATTTTAAATTTTTATCTAATTATTTTTTATTTCTGTCAATATTTTGTTACAGTTTTAAGTATAAGTTTGTCTTTTTTTGCATGTATTTTGTCTTTTTTTGGTCTAATGTTTCATATTTCTTTTTATTTTTTTTCTATTTTTTTCATAAGTTCCCCAGACATCACCAAGAGTGATCTCTGAGTGAAGAGCCACATCTTAGGCCCAAGCACTTTAGAATATGGCCCCCAAACCAAAATAAATAAATAACAACAAAAAGAAAAACTAAGAAACAAAATCTTCCTTAAAATGTACTCCACCAGTGAAATCTTACTGGTTTAATTTTTTGCAGGTTTTTAATTATAATTCTCTTGAGATTGTAAGACCATTTATATGATTATAAAATTTTAGAGATGTCTTTGTTTTTTTGTATGAGCTTTGATAATTTTTTTATCAAAAAAATTTTTTTATCAATGTTGTCAAATTGATGAGCATAAAGTTTTCACAGTATTTAATTTAGCGTCCTTTCACTATCTAGACTTTTTTTTCCATTCATTTTTATATGTCTTACATGTCCTCAATGTACCGTCCGTGTGCAAGGTAAACGCCTACCCGCTGTGCTATCGCTCCAATCTTGATATAAGTTTATTTTTCAAAAATATTTAGCTAAATGTAAATTCATAAACATTTCATCAATAAAAATAGTAAAATTATCAAATTATTTTAATATATTTTATTTAAGTATATATAAGAGTAGCAATAAAAATTTCCTCAATACTGAATCAATGACTATTCTTTAATAGACGTTGAGAAGTTCTTTAGGTGAAAGAAAGATGTACATGATAGAAAACTGGTTTAATACAAATGAATGATAGTAATAGTAATGATAATAATTGAAGGAAAATATAAATAAATTAGAAGTTATTTTTTTAAAAAATTGCAGTTATGGAACTGGCAGAGGAACCCAAGGCTGCTCAGATCAGGACTGGGCCTCTTCCACCCAGATCCCCCATTTTCCAGTAGCTAGGCAGTCACACCCAGATACTGTCCCTGGCGCTGTGTAATCCCATCAACAGCCAACATCTAATAGCCTAGTCCTCCCTCTTGGACAACCTGGCAAGCTACTGAGAGTCTATTGCCCTCTTGGGAGAGCCTGGCAAGCTCCCCGTGGTGTATTCATATCCAAAATACAGTAACAGATATATACATACCTCTCGGAGAGCCCAGCAAACTACCAGAGTATCCTGCCTGCCACTGCAGAGCCTGGCAAGCTACTCGTGGCATATTTGATATGCCAAAAATAGTAACAATAGTCTCATTTCCCTGACCCTGAAAGAGCCTCCAATTGTTGGGACAGACGAGTAAGAAGAAGTTGCTAAAATCTCAGGGCTGAGGGTAATAGAGGCTCTGGTGCCCACTCAAGTAAATCAACAAACAATGGGATGACAGTGATACAGTGATACTATTAAACTGTAACAAAAGATAGGAGTTTGATATTTGTGATAATATACTTGGAACTGAGGGGTTTATGCTAAGCAAAATGTCAGGAATAGAAAGACAAATAAGTATTTCACTCATCTGAGGTAATATAGAGAAGACAATGAAGAGAAAAAAAGAACAAAAATGTATCAGACCTCTTTCTGACATAATGCACAGATAACAATGGATTAATATCAGACCTGAAACGATAAGGAATATGGAAAACCTGTAGGCAGAACCCTCCATAACATGCTAAAAGCATCTCCAACGATGAAACACCAGTGACCCAAGCAACTTAAAGCAAAGATAAACAACGGGACTACATGGAACTAAGAAGCCTCTGCACCTCAAAGGAACTGGTGCCCAAGACACAAAGACAACTTCAGGATTTCAAAGCTAGAAAAGCCACCTTCTGCAGGTGACCTCTCCGGTGATGAGCTCCTGCTCCAATGTGGCTTCTCACTTACATCGCATTGCTAAATTATCAAAGAAAAATATGTCTACATTGACTGTATATATGAGACTTTTAAAATATTAAGACAGTATTTACTAATTATATTAATATATTAATATAATATGTCATATGACAGAGCCTGGCAAGCTACCTGTGGCACATTCGATATGCCAAAAACAGTAACAACAAATCTTACAATGGAGATGTTACTGGTGCCTGCTCGAGCAAATTAATGAACAATGGGATGACAGTGTTATATAGTGCTACAGTCACTATATACATATAATGATATTACTATATTAGTTATATATTAATATATTATGTTAGTAATATATTAATATATTAAGACAATTATATCTTAAAATAATTTATACTCATCAATAATTTTCTGCTGCTTCTCAGAGATTGTCTAAAAGACTCCAAATAGAAGCCCTATAAGCAGATTCAATAAATAGGCTCTTTAAAATGTATCTAGTGCAGACCTGACACCATACACAAAAGTCAGATCAAACTGGATTAAAGACCTTGACATCAGACCACAAACCATAAGGTACATTGAAGACAAGGTCGACAAAACCTGTTAATCGCGTTGTCGCAGTTTCCCTTTGCCAGCAAAGAGAGACGACACCGGTTGAGGGTCCTTCTGCAGCAGTTTATTGGAGATCTCCACACTTACACAAATGGGGGAGGAAGGCCCCGACCCTCAGAGCGATACCCTTTTTATAGAGAAGACCCCTCACTTCTGACGTGTTGCTCGCCAGTTGGCTGCCTTCCAATCACCCCATGGGGGGCGATGCCGGGGCCCGCGCTCTGGAGGTTATTTATTACCTAGGGCAGCCGGAGTCGGCGCCATCTTTGCTCCACGTGCTCTGGCTCCCTACAACTCCCCCTTATCTCTTTACTAAGGAGCCGGTCTCTGCGAGAAAGGGGGCGACGGACACCACTGCCTGTAAAAATATCAGGGACTGAGGTGGCCTCAACGGGTCCCTCTTCAGGATCCGATGAGGCTCCTCCTGTCCCGCCGTCCGCTTTTCCAGGCAGGGCGGCAAAATTTTGACGGCGGCCCTATGCAAGCGGCTCGTCGCCCTGGGTCAGGGAGGAGAGAGACCCAGTGCAGTACCATCTAGTCTGACACCCTTCCCTGAGACCATTGCTGGTGCACCCAAACTCGTGCAATGGATCCACAGATCCCGAGTGTGCAGGGGCTACACTCAGCATAAAAAAAAAAGCACGGAGCAGCTTGATTTAAAGCGGCGATGCCTCCGGCGGGGGAACAGACCACCTAGGCTGAGCAACCATTGGGACTAAACGATCTAAAAAGACTAGGCATCATCACCTACGCCAGCTTACACTCTGCCAAGATTCAGTCAAAAACAAGGCACGGTATTATACGCAATCAAAAACAAGGCACGGTATTATACGCAATCAAAAACAAGGCACAGTATTATGCAGGATAGGCTATTGTACAAAAATCATGCAAACTCTTCTTCTGGGTAGGCTTGTACCAGTCGGTGATAGTACACTTCCACCTTGCGTGAGGTCAAGGCATTCACCTGATCTTTAATAAACTGAGTTAGGCGTTGGAATGCCCAAGGACCAAAAGAGATTCCGGGTCTTTTGTTTTCTTGAATCTGCACATCTTAAGAGCCTCCTTCCCAGAGACTCTGTTAAATCTCAATTTTCATTGCCAAGGGCCTTTTCCTATCTACCTGCCTACATCATATTCCCCCCTAGAGATTTCACCACCTTAAATCTTTAAGGGGAAAATGGTCGGTGATCCATCTTCTGAAGCTGCTTCATGCTGACAGATGGGCGCAGACTCTGCCTATGTAAGGGGTGAAGCCTCATGCTACCTTAGTTTTAGTGGGCCCCAGGCAATGAACTGGTTGGGATCCTGAAGTTATCTGAAAGAAAAGATCAGATCAATTAGACTGAGGGATGGCACTTTGAAATGATTAGACCCTGGAGATGTGGAAGGTCCTTTCTGACCTAGTAAGGACAAAATAGTTTGCTGTCTTAGAAAACATAAGAGTTAAAGCAACAGAAATCAAAGCAACGTAATGCCATACCCATTTCTATTATAAATACAATGAAAAAGGAATAACTGCTTCACCCATGGTTGATAGAAAATGACTTCTCATGTCCAGATTTTTCTAGTGGCATAGAAACACCAAGCTACTTCTCAGACTGGAAAAGCTATCCATCCACTAAAGCTATCAATTGGAACCAGTAGATATTTGTATCTTGAATATGAGCGTTTGATCATTTGCATGTCAATCTGCCAATCCTTTCCTCAGCAAGTTCCTTGAAGTTACAAGTGTTTGGAAAGGAGGCCCACAATTCATTAATGAAACAGAAAGCACAGTTCTGAGTTCCTTCCCATGAAAGATGGCTTTCACTAGTGTTGGAAGCTTAGTGTAACCCTTTATCAATTTCCTTTTGAAAACCTTGTTCCAATGCCTATTGTTCCTCTTTTGCAGAGTATCTTAGATGAGTATTCTCTGGATGGGGTATTAATCCCATGATGGAACGAGAATTAAGAGCTGTTAAAATTCTAGTTCTCTCCAAATGACTGTGTTCATAGAACTAAGAGTGAATACTTAGAACCAGTTTAAATGTCCACACTTGGCACTGTAGCCAATTGACAGGTTGGGGGAAAGCATTAATTCTGCACTTTGAGCTGAGGTTCCCCCCACTAAAGCTCTGGCTTCCAATACCCTGGTCAGACTAGTGACAGCATCTTCAACATTGAGTCCCAAAGACTAGGCTGCTTACTTTACAGTCAGCAAAACACATTATACCTGAATTACCCAAAAGGGATACCTTTTAGATCCAGATTAGAATACATTTACTAGATTACTCTGTAGAATTTGAATCTGATTCTTTAAAAAGCAAGTTACAGAAACATGGTTTTCTCTCCACCTTCATTTTAAAATTTGCCTGATGGCTTAACAAATCTGACTTGTTCTTTTGCATAAATACAGCAAGATTGGAGAACTCTCCATTTGGGGTACCCCATTATTTACTGAGAAGTCCTGGGGGTTGGCTAAAGACAGGAGGCACGCCAATAATGGCATTAATTCTATGTGGCACGTCAGAGTTACCCAGGCCTGGCCATAAATGTCCCACGATGAACTGGATGGTCTCGAGCCTTCAGGTTGAACTGGAGGTGGCCTTGAGCCTCATTTGCCATAGAGGCATCCTGGCAGAAAGGAGTCCCTCCCCTCCCTTCTTCAGGGCTGGGAGAGATCCTAGTTTCCAGGGTTTTTCTTCATGCTGAGAGTAGGCCAGGCCATGTCAGTCACATAGATTTCCGGATTCCTCATTCTCCATAGCAGTGATGATTTCCATTCTTTCCTTGAGCCGGCCTGCCTCTAGGATCTCCCTGAGGTTTGTAGGGTACTTGAAACAGTACCTGTTAAATACCTGCTCCTGTCATTTAGACCAATCCCTTGACTCTTTCCCTGAAAGAGGGCTTTGGGGTCTCATAACTGATTTTCCTGTCTGCATGAGGGGTAGACCCTATTACAGAGAGGAAAGACTTTTATCTGGATTTATGCAAACCAACATAGTGCCATGAAGCATCAAAAACATACTGAAGGTACAAAAGAAGAGAAAAGCAAACATTTCACTTTACTCACAGTGAGATGCAACACACCCATTTGTTGTGGGTCCTAGTCAAAGAAGCTAAAATCTGTAGAGGAAAAGTGTACAATTTACATCATGTTTAACCCATTCAATTCCATGTTGAAAACCTTGACTTCCCATTAATAAGAGCACTGTACTGGGAGTCCAGTGTACAGTTAAACATGTCTAATTCATTTAATCCCATTAAAAAAAAAAAACACTTGATTTTCCACAACTTTTGAAGAATTCAATAATCTAAGAGCACTGTAACAGGAGTTCCAGACAATCCATCCAATATCTTTTTCATAGATCCTACCAAAAACATACTAGAACAATTCTGCATGTGATTTAAAGAGTTTCTTAAAACAGTGATCAGTTTCTTTCCTTTTTCCAACTGATGATATCTGCATCCATTATCTTTCTGACTTAAGACATACATCTATATTCTTTATAGTCCCACAAGTCTAAACTCTTATTTTTACTGAACTTAGTACAACATGATCTTCCAAGTTTGGGTACAAATTACCAATCATTTCATTTAACATGACAAAACTACTTTCAGTGTTATTTCAAAAGCATTAGGTCAGTTCTATAGATATTCAACAAATTTAAAGATGCTCACAACTAAAGTTCTTACAACATATTCATTGGGCAAAGGTTCACTCCACATAGAAATTAACCAGGAGACATCTTAGAATTCTGATTTCTAGGAAAACACAAATATAAAGATTAAAACACTCATAGATTACCATAAAACATTAAGGATCTCACACTTGCATACAAACTTCTCTGTGATGGTCAGAGCTAGATATGATATCTGGTGACAAAGCTTTGCAATGAATAAAGTTATCAGAATAATAACATGCATTTTCATGTACTAGACAGACTGATTTAACAATAGTCAGTAAAATTTCCCACATTTTCCATGAAATACTCCATTCTTATCTCAAACTTTAACCAAGGCACAATGCTATGGCTTCAGACTATCAGGCTGACACCTGAGATTAATCTATTATAATTCTTTGCTAAGTATCTCTAGAAATTTTAGTTACCAAAAGTCTCAGAGATCAAATAAAATACCAGTAGGATAAGATTTGCAACCAAATTCATAACTCTAGAAACTCATGTTTTAACTAAACTATTACTCTTTGAACCTGCTTTTCCACAATTATTTCAGCTCACATTCTAATAATCCAATGCAGATGCATATGTACACTGACACAACAGCATAAGACCTTTAAACCATCAATTTTTATAAAACATGAGTAAACCTTCTTTGGCTTAAATCCAATAGTTTTTGTATCTTAGTTATTTCAAATCATGAGCTCTCTAACAATTCCACAATACAAACATGCTTTCAGACACAAAAAGAGTTCCTTTTTTTTTTTTTTTTGACTAACCTTTGATAATAACATAGAAAAGACACTTGGACTGTCAATGTTTATGGAAACATAAGAAAACTATTTTGATGGCTTCTGTACCTCTGTTTGTAAACTGGCTAAATTCCTCATTAAGATTGGCTGAATCTTGTAAAATAAAGCCTTGCATCCTCTGAACGCTTTATTTCACTTTAGTTTTAGGCGCTACTTCTGCAGCTCTTCCTAGATAGTAGAGACTCTGAACTTCAGAAGAATTACAACTGTTAATAGCCATTAATGTTCTTACAATAAGAAATCTAGATTGAGAATTTCAATCCCTTCGTGGTCGCCACATTCTGATTAGAAATCTTTCTTTAAACCTGATCTAACAAGTTCCAAAGATACCTAAATCTTTTAAATTGCTGGACTACATATCACTCTGACTCCCTTGATTTTGTTTGCTCAGTTCTAAGAATTAATGACTTCAAACTAGCTCTAACACTCGAGTGTTCCACAGACAGACAGACAGACAGACAGTCAGACAGACAGACAGACAATGAACTGACTAAAAAACACCACTACACGTGCACACATTTGCAGTTGATCGATCGATCTGACCCTTCAAAAACGGCAGGGAGAAAAACTGATAGACAGAGAAAGGAAAGAGCAGTCCCCAGGGCAAATTGAGCCCTGCCGGCCGATTGGGAACATTGCTCCCCGTTTCTCTGTCTGACCAGCCAGTTTCCTGCTTGTTAAAAACGGGTCAAGAAAGCGCTTTTGTTGATATAAGCCGGCAAAACAATCCATGACAAAGTTGTTGAAACCTAAGTTGTCAGATGTTACAATTTTAAGATCAAGACTACTTCTGAGGTGGATAGACCACCTTAGCGACACTCTTTTTCATTCCTGATATTATTAAACACTCAACCACATGATCTTGCATTTTCCTGACTTCTCTGCTGATAATAATAAGCATAACTAAGAGAAATATAATGAGACAAATATACACACACACTAAAGGCACTCGCGCAAATCACACTCCTGCACTCATTCGGACCGGTCCTCTTTCATTTCGGTGCGCACCCAACGCAGTACATTCACACAGAAATTCTTAAACCTGCCCTACGGGAGTCCACATTACCTTTGGTCTTGTCCCCCTGACAATGGGGTTGCTACAATGTACATCCGGCTCTTTCTAATAAGAAGCTAGCAATCTAGAGGCAAAAGGGGGGGGGGGGGGTCATCCTATCCCGGGCCAGTCTTTCAAGTAGGGAAATGGTATAATTGGCATTTGCCCCATATTTTCTGACCGCTTCTGCCAACTCTTTAATCTGATTGAATTCTACCTGAGCATGAACTCTTCCATTCCCATCTCCCTCAAAGACAGGAAAGGCTAGTCTCATCTGCTTATGCAGGTCAGCAGAAAGTAACGATGTTTGGGATGCATGGGCTCCTTCCGTTCCCCGTGCGTACGGCGGGGGCGGGGGAGCCGAGGGTACGGGGCGCGGTAAGTGCGCTCTGCTGCTTCGGTTTCGATTACAGAGGTCAGGGGGGCGATAGCGTGCCGCTTCGTAGCGGTGTGCCGCTTTGTAGCGTGCCGCTTCCTGGTCTAGAATTTGCTCTTCTTCAGAACTCGAAAGGGAGTCTTCTGAAGAGCTCTCCTTGGGTTTCAGGCTGGCTGCAGCCATATCCCCCCAGGGATAGATTTTCCTCGGCCCACCCGGCCTAGAGCAAGTTGTGTAAACTGTGGGGGGAGGTGTGGCCTCCTCCTCTCCCGTCTCATTCTCGCCCCCTCCGGGCGGTCCTTTTTCCTTGGTTGCGAGTGCGCGGGGTGAGAACTCTCCCCTCCCCCTTCCCTCGCCCTTGCCTCCATCATCGGGCAATTTTTTTTTTCTTAATCCCGGGTACCCTTTCATGCGCGCTTAATCTTTCCGACCGCTCGGTTTCTGACAGACTATAGTCTGCCTCTCCGAGCCACCCCTCGGTTTCTGACAGACTTATAGTCTGCCTCTCCGAGTCACCCCTCGGTTTCTGACAGACTTATAGTCTGCCTCTCCGAGCCACCCCTCGGTTTCTGACAGACTTATAGTCTGCCTCTCCGAGCCATCCCGTCCTGCAGTTCTGAACCCTCCCTTCGGAACGAAGGGGCCTTCCCCAAGGTGCGAATGAAACTTACCCGGCGTCCCGGGTTTCGGCACCAGTTGTAAATCGCGTTGTCGCAGTTTCCCTTTGCCAGCAAAGAGAGACGACACCGGTTGAGGGTCCTTCTGCAGCAGTTTATTGGAGATCTCCACACTTACACAAATGGGGGAGGAAGGCCCCGACCCTCAGAGCGATACCCTTTTTATAGAGAAGACCCCTCACTTCTGACGTGTTGCTCGCCAGTTGGCTGCCTTCCAATCACCCCATGGGGGGCGATGCCGGGGCCCGCGCTCTGGAGGTTATTTATTACCTAGGGCAGCCGGAGTCGGCGCCATCTTTGCTCCACGTGCTCTGGCTCCCTACAAAAACCCTCCATGATATTGAAGATAAAGGTATCTTCAAAGATGACACGGAACTAAGCAATCTAATAGAAACAGAGATCAACAAATGGAACTACATTAAACTAAAAACCTTCTGCACCGCAAAAGATACAGTGACCAGAATACAAAGACTATCTACAGAATGGAAAAGGATATTTACACATCACCCATCAGATAAGGGGTTGATATCAATGGTATATAAAGCACTGGTTGAACTCTACAAGAAGAAAATATCCAACCCCATCAGAAAATGGGGCGAAGAAATGAACAGAAACTTTCCCAAGGAAGAGATACGAATGGCCAAAAGGCACATGAAAAAGTGCTCTACATCACTAATCATCAGGGAGATGCAGATCAAAACAACCATGAGATACCACCTCACACCACAGAGACTAGCACACATCCAAAAGAACAAAAGCAACCGCTGTTGGAGAGGATGTGGGGAGAAAGGGACCCTTCTTCACTGCTGGTGTGAATGCCGACTGGTTCAGCCCTTCTGGAAAACAATATGGACGATTGTCAAAAAATTAGATATTGAGCTCCCATTTGACCCAGCAATACCACTGCTGGGAATATATCCCAGAGGAGCAAAAATGTATAGTCGAAATGACATCTGCACTTATATGTTCATCGCAGCACTTTTACAATAGCCAGAATCTGGAAAAAACCCGAGTGCCCTAGAACAGATGACTGGTTGAAGAAACTTTGGTACATCTATACAATGGAATACTATGCAGCTGTTAGAAAAAAGGAGGCCATGAATTTTACATATAAGTGGATCGGCATGGAAAGTATTATGTTAAGTGAAATGAGCCAGAAAGAGAGAAACAGACATAGAAAGATTGCACTCATCTGTGGAATATAGAATAACAGAGTAGGAGACTAGCACCCAAGAATAGAAGAATAGTAGAAATAAGTACCAGGAGGTTGAATCCATGGTATGGAGGCTGGCCTCACATTCTGGGGAGAGGGCAACTCAGAGAAGAGATCACCAAGTATAATGCGCATGGAGGCCATCTGGGGGAAGGGTGATGCAGGCTGAATGTAGACTAGAGACTGAACACAGTGGCCACTCAACACCTCTATTGCAAACCACAACACCTAATTAGAGAGAGAGAACAAAAGGAATAGCCTGCCACAGTGGCAGGGTGGGGTGGGGAGAGATGGGATTGGGGAGGGTAGGAGGGATGCTGGTAGTGGAAAATGGGCACTGGTGAAGGGATGGGTTCTCGAACATTGTATGAGGGAAACATGAGCACAAAAATGTATAAATCTGTAACTGTACCCTCACGGCGATTCACTAATTAAAAATAAATAAATTTTAAAAAATTAAAAATAAAAATAAATTAATTAAAATTGTATCTAGTGCACAAATGGCTCAAGTAACTTTCTCATTTCTATAAATTATAATTTTGTAATAACTTTTCTCTAAACTTTAGAAGGAGAAGAATTTTTTTAATTGTTTTATTTAATAGCCCGGTAAGCTACCTAGAGTATCTTACCTGCACGGCAGAGCCGGGCAAGCTACCCTGGGCATATTCTATATACAAAAATAGTGACAACTTTCACAATGGAGATGTTACTGTGCCTCCTTGAGCAAATCGATGAATAACAGGACTACAGTGCTACAGTGTTCCTATTAGAATTATTAAAAACAAATAATTTATTTGTTAAACTGAATAAATTATATAAGATTTATAAGGTGTAACATTAGTAGAAACTGCTTTTTTACACACCCATAATATATTCCCAGACATGGTATTGCTGGGTCATATAGAAGCTTAATTTCTAGTTTTTGGATGAATGTCCATATTGTTTTCCAAAAAGGCTGGACCAGTCAGCATTCCCACCACCAATGTATGAGAGTCCCCTTCTCCCCACATCCACCTTTGGCACTGGTTGCTCTTGTACTTTTTGGTGTGTGCTAGTCTCTGTGGTATAAGATGATATCTCATTGTTTTGACTAGCATGTCCCTGATGATTAGTGATGTAGAGCATTTTTTCATTTGCCTTTTGGTTATGTTTTTTTTCTTTTTTGAGGAAGTTTCTGTTCATTTATTCTCACCTTCTGTTGACGCAGTTAGAGGTATTTTTCTTATAAAGCCCTACCAGTGTCTTGCATATCCTGGATATTAATCCCTTATTTGATGGGTGTTAGGTGAATATTTTTTCCCATTCCATGGGCTCTTTCTGTATTTTGGTCACTGTTTCTTTTGAGGTGCAAAAGCTTCTTAGTTTAAAGTAGTCCCATTTCTTTATGTTTGCTTCCACTTGTTTGGTTAGTGGTGTTTCATTCTGAAAGATGGCTTTTGGGGCTGGAACAGTAGCACAGTAGGTAGGGCGCTTGCCTTGCACTCGGAGTAATCCCTATACATCGCTGGGTGTGACCCAAAAATCAAAAAAAAATAAATAAATATGCCTTTCTTCAGTGTCATGGAGGGGTTCTACTTACATCTTCCTCCATGTAACTTATGGATTAGTGTTTGATATTGAGCTCTTAAATCTATTTTGATCTGACTTTTGTGCTTGGTGTTAGACAGACAGAGCTGAGTTCAATTTTTTGCATGTAGCTGTCCACTTTTCCCAGCACCACTTGTTGAAGAGATTTCTGCACTTGTATGTTCATTGCAGCATTTTTCACAGTAGCCAGATCTGGAAACAATCTGAGTGCCTGAGAACAGACGACTGGCTAAAGAAATCATGGTGCATCTACACAATGGAATACTATGCAGCTGTTAGGAAAGAGAAAGTAATGAAATTTTCTTCAAAAGCACCAAATCTAATAACTTCCAGAGACTAACCTTTCTCCTAATGCACCTACCACTTGATATGGCTAGCAGTGGTATCTCCAGAGATTCTCCATAAGGTTAATGAGTCTAGTGGAAAAGAAAAATGTCAGTTCTTTTCTAAAAAGATAAGTGGATGGACATGGAGAGTATCATGCTAAGTGAAATGAGTCAGAAAGAGGGGGACAGACATAGAGTGACTATACTCATTTGTGGAATATAAAATAACATAATATGAGACTAACACCCAAGGACAGTATAGACAATGGACAGGAGGATTGCACCATGGTTGAAAGCCTGTCATGTGCTCAGGGAAAAGGCAGTTGGGATAGAGAAGAGACCACTAAGTCAATGATGGTTGGAGGGATCATTTGGGGCAGGAGATTGTGTACTGAAAGTAGACTTAGGACCAAACATGATGGCCTCTCAGTATCTGTATTCCAGTCCATAATACCTCAAAGTAGAGAGAGAGTAAGAAGGAACTGCCTGCCATAGAGGTTGGGGGTGGGGTCGGGTGGGGTGGCAGGAGGGATACTGGGGACACTGGTGGTGAAAAAATGCACACTGGTGGAGGGAAAGGTGTTAGATCATTTTGTGACTGAAACTCAATCATGAATGCTTTGTAACTGTATCTCACGGTGGTTCAATAAAAAAAAGAAGAATCCTTCAGCATTAACTGTTTCATTACAAAATTTTACCAACTAATATTACTCACTATATTTTAAAAAAATATTAAGTATTTTAATAAACTTATACTGTTTAATATTTTGATATACTATAAAATTTAATATAATATTTTAATATATGTTCTTAATAGAGTATGTTTTAATAGATATACTTCCCACACAGAAGAGCCTGGCAAGCTCCCTGTGGTGTATTTCATATGCCAATTTCAGTAACAATAACAGTCTCCTTCCTCTGACCATGAAAAGAGCCTCCAATCATTGAGAAAAATGAATAAGAGAGGCTGTTAAAATCTCAGGGCTGGGACAAATGGAGACATTACTGGCACCCGCTTGAGTAAAGCAATAAACAATGACATGACAGTGATGATGACAGTGATGAATATATATACCTAAAATATACATATAATGTTATATCTGTAATTGAAAAATAAATTTAGAGAACTGTCAAAAATATTTGAGAAATATTGCAATAACAGTAATCCTTGTAGATTATATTGCTAGATTAGCATTTGGAATATGAAGAGATAAGATGAAGCTGTTTAAAAACACTTCCTCGGGGCTGGAGAGATAGCACAGCGGGTAGGGCGTTTGCCTTGCACGCGGCCGACCCGGGTTCTAATCCCAGCATCCCATATGGTCCCCTGAGCACTAACAGGGGTAATTCCTGAGTGCATGAGCCAGGAATGACCCCTGTGCATTGCCGGGTGTGACCCAAAAAGAAAAAAAAAACACTAAAAACACTTCCTTAAAATAATAAATCTGAAATCCATCTCGTTATCTTTTCACTGGACCTAATGTCCTAGTTAAACTACTCTATATCAGATAAAAGAACTTATTTTGCACAATATCAGAAGTTTACACAAAAGCACCAAATCTAATAACTTCCAGAGACTAACCTTTCTCCTAATACACCTACCCCTTGATATGGCTAGCAGTGGTATCTCAGAGATTCTCCATAAGGGTTAATGAGTCTAGTGAAAAAGAAAAATGTCAATTCTTTTCTTGAAAGATAAATTTTCAGATTAGTACATGGCCTACAAAAAGCATGCAAAGAAAGAAATTTAAAAGAGGAAATAAATTTCAAATACATACGAGACTTTAAACATGAAAATTAATATTCACAAATTAGAAAAAAGGACACCTTTTAAATAAAATGCTTTAAACATAAAACAAATCTAGAACTAATTTGTATATAAGCATATAACTATCACTGTCACTGTCATCCCGTTGCTCATTGATTTGTTTGAGCGGGCACCAGTAACGTCTCTCATTGAGAGACTTATTGTTACTGTTTTTGGCATATCCAATACCCATGGATAGCTTGCCAGGCTCTGCCATGCCGGTGAGATACTCTCGGTAGCTTGCCGGGCTCTCCAAGAGGGACGGAGGAATGGAACAAAGGTTGGCCGAGTGAAAGGCCAACGCCCAATCACTGTGCTATCGCTCCAGCCCATATAAGCATATACAATGACTAAAATAAAATAGTGAGTAAGGAATTCAGCAGTAGACTTAAAACAATTTCCTGTTGAAAAGGTAAGTGAATTGAAGACAATTCAGTAGGAACTGCCAGGGAAAAGAACAGAGAAAAAGAAAGGAATGAAAAACCTAATGAAGGCGATCCTAGTACATAGGACTAGAGCCATAGCACAGCAGATAGGGTGTTTGCCTTGCATGCATCCAACCTGGGTTCAATTCCTCCATCTCTCTCGGAGAGCCCCGCAAGCTACCAAGAGTATCCCGCCCTCACAGCAGAGCCTGGCAAGCTACCTGTGGCAAATTCAATATGCCAAAAACAGAACAAGTCTCACAATAAACACGTTACTGGTGCCTGCTTGAGCAAATTGATGAACAACGGGACAACAGTGCTACAGTGCTACAGGTCATGGAAAGTCCTATTGGTTATTAGATTCATAAAACAAGTGGAAATAATGAAAAATAAGGAATATCTAGAAATACTGAACATCCTTTTTACCCCCTTGTCTTGACTAGAGGTCATACTTGGCTATGCTTGGGGCTTACTCTTACCTCTGTGCTCAGGGATCACTCTTGATAGTGCTTCTTTGAAATTCAAACAAAATACCATTCTTTAATGAAACTGTCATATTCACAGGAACCACTACTTCATAATTCTGTAATGGCTCTTATTGCATTTATTGCTTGTTTGTTTGTAAAAACTCAATCAGGCTATTCCTTAAGGCAAGGAGTCTGTTTCTTTCCCATTTCTGTCCCCACAATGTTCTTGATAGCTAGCAGAGTATCATGTTCAATCATGTTTTTATTTACAATAGTAGCCACACTGAATGGTTTAAACAGTGAAATGTATTCCCTTGAAGTTCTGAAGACTGAAGGTATAAAATCTGAATCTTGGTAAGAGCTGGATTCTTCTCATAGTACTGGGAGAACAAAGTGTTCCAGGCTTTTCTGTTTTTCATGCACAAGTTCAATTTTATAACATCTTCCCTCTTCATGCATTCATCTATACAAATGTATCCTTTTTTTATAAGGATGCCAATCAAAATGAATCAGAAGTTTATTTTATTAAAATTTCGCCTTTACTAATTATATCTGTAAGAACCTTATTTCAAAATAGATTTGTACTCTTTGGAATATGAGTTATTATTGAAACATGTGAACTTGAGAAACAAGTACAATTTAACTCATGGCAAATGTGGGGAGTAAATGTGTGTTAAATTTCCAACCAAAGGATGTTGTTAAACAACTATTGGTCAAAAAAGAAAAAAAAAGTTTCCTCAAACTGAATAGGAATGAAGGTACAAACTATCAAAATCCACAGAACATAGCAAAAGCAGCACCTAAGGAGAAAAATCATATTCACAGCAATACATAAAATGTAAGGCACAAAATCTACTAGTCTCACAACATGAGAAACTAGAGAAAGAATAACAAAATAATCCGAATGTAGGAAAAAAAAGAGAATTAAAGCTGAATGAATGATTAAGAAATCATGAAAGAATGCAAAGAATCAATGAAATCAGAACTGTTTTTTCAAAAGAATGTATACAGTTGATAAACACTCAGCTAGACTCCTGAGGGAAAAAAAAAAACAAGAGAAAAAAGAAAACAAAAAATTGTGGGCCCAGAGCATTAGTACAGATGGTAAGGCATTTGCCTTGCAAGAAGCCAACTGGAGTTCAATCCCCAGCACCCTGTATGTTCCCTCAAGCCTGCCAAAAGAGAACCTTGAGCACATTACAGGAATAAACATTGAGCACCACTGGTGTGGCCCCAAAACAACAACAATAAAAATAGCATCAGAGATGAATTGTGGAAATTACAACTGACACATCACAAGTACAAAATATTATTAGAGGTTACTATAAATAATTTTATGTAACTAACTGGAGAATATAGAATAAAAAGATGTATTTTTAGAAATGATACATCCCAATACTGTATCATTGTCACTGTAGCACTGTCCTCCCGTTGTTCATCTATTTGCTCAAGCAGTCACCAGCAATGTCTCCATTGTGAGACTTTTTGTTATTGTTTTTTGGCATATCGAATTCGCCACAGGTAGCTTGCCAGGCTCTGCTGTGCAGATGGGATACTCTTGGTAACTTGCCGGGTTCTCTGACAGGGATGGAGGAATTGAACCCAGGTCGGCCACGTGCAAGGCAAATGCCATACCCACTGTGTTAGGAAGTAAATTTAATATAGATTCATTACTAGTAAGGTAATTGAAACAATGATTTTTAAAAAAAGGAAAAAAAGAATATGCAATAATGACACACAATGATGACATGCCCTTGGCATTGATTGTAAATTACCACTTTCAGTTTTGTGAGGAGTTGCAGGGAAAGATGAAGAGCTAGTCTATTGGTGACGTAACAGAAGTATATGTTTTGGACCATCTGATATTAGGGAAAATACAGTAACTTTGTAAGTGAGACCCATAAACATTAGCCATATTGTAAACATGTTACCAAAACTTCAAGTCACTGTCATCCCGTTGTTCAACGATTTGCTTGAGCGGGCACCAGTAATGTCTTCATTGTGAGACTTGTTGTTACTGTTTTTTTGGCATATTTAATATGCCATGGGTAGCTTGCTAGACTCTGCTGTGGTTACCTAAACTACAAAAAATAAAAAGTTAACCATGCTTTACTTTGCCCAATTTTGTTACTTACTTTACCTATTTTCAATAACTAATTTAGTCTGAATATCTGTTTTAATATTTTAGATCATATATTAACTTAACCTACATGAATTATTATGCCATGACACATAAGGATAGAAGAATCTTGAGAGAAATGAGAATCTGAAAATTGACCAAGCATTATTAAAGACCACGATCATGATTATGAAATCCTGTTAATCATCGATTTCTCGAGCCGGCTCAGTAACCTCTCCATTCGTCCTTTCCCTGAGATCTTAAAAGTCTCTCTCCACTTGGCCCTCCCAATGATGTAGAACTGGAGGCTCTTTCAGGGTCAGGTGAATGGGATCCAGCTTGTTACTGGATTTAGCATATGAATACACCGTGGGAACTTGCAAGGCTGTCCCATGTGGGCAGGAAACTCTCAGAAGCTTGCCAGTTTCTCCCAGAGGGAGAAGTAGGCTGCAAGATATCTTATGGGAGCTCACTTTTAAGTCTCTGTATGTTGGCGGTTGATGGGATTACACACACCTGGGTTCCTCTGTCCGTACCTTCATGCGTGAGGCCAGTCCGAACGTGTGGAGAGGGATCTCGAGCATGGATGTACTAGGTTCTGGTGGTCTTTGGCTGCCAGGAGCTCTGCTCAGGGTGGGGAGGGAAGCTGGAGCCCATCCCCTCCAAGGGGTCCCAGGGAAGACAGCCAGGTGTGCGGGCAAGAGACTCTCTTAATTAATTTAATTAATAATTTTCTCTTATTAAAGAGGAAAAAATCTAGGATTAATATTTTGGATTGTTGGGTAGTATCATATAGAAAATCATATCAGTGGCATCATAGTACAGTAATCAGGACCTTGCATGTGGCCAACCCAAAATCTATCTTCAATACCCGAGAAGGCTCCCCAGAGCCTGTCAGGAGTGGTTCTTGAGTGCAGAGCCAGGAGTAAGTTCTGAGCGCCAATGGGTATAGACCAAAAACAAAAAAACAAACAACAAAAATCATACCAGGAAAATTTGAGAATGAGTAAGCAGCAAAATACAAATATAACATCTAAAGTTCTATGAAAGTACTGGTAAATTCCAACAGATACTTTCCACACCACAATAGAAAACTCTGAACAGATAATATTCCAAAATGCAGGAGGCATGAGCTGTCCAGTTACAAGTAAAGAGAGACTGTTATTCCTTTTGGACAAGCCAGTGGACTCATAAAAAGACAAACAGAGCCCAGTGATCAAGAGATTGAACTCTAGTTCAAGAAACGAAGGAGACAGCAATTGGGACACGAAGACCAAATAAATGATCCTTGTTAATGCAAGCATTGCACAGAAAAATAAAAAACAATTCTACAGTGTTAAGGCTGCTAATGAAAAACTGAGTTCTCATGAATTGATCTCTCTTAGTCAGAAAAAAAAAAAAGTACATGGTTGAGATGGAAAATTTTGAGGACATATGCTGAGTTTTTCTTGTCCTGAGATCGTGTGATACAATCTGGCACATTTCTAAAATGAAGGTGAAAGTTTTGTAAAAAAAAAAAAAATTTCTCTGTGAGAAATGAATGGAGAAGCAACATGGGAGGCGAGGAGAAGTGGGCAGAGACTTTAAGAGCACCTTTTAAAACCTGGCATGTGCTATTCACCTTCTACATTTCCAAGGGTCTTGCCTTTACTAAACGTTGCAGATCCTGACCTGCTTTCTTAAGTTGCCTTAAAGAACCTCGCGAAATAACGTTTGTGTACACCTCTGTTGACCGGAAGGTGCTCTTGAAAACCATGCCACTGCATAGCCGTCGTGGATAATGGGATAGAAGAAGATAATCAGTGTAATAATAATATCCTCGTAGCATTAGAGTGTTGTTTCAAGATTTCTCTCCTTCAAGGAGAATTCAAGCCCCAAGAGGTGCTCTGCTCTGCCCTTCTGTCTGAGCTCCCTGCAGGCTTGGCCTTTGGCCAAATGGCGCAGCAGTTGTAGGCTGTGAGTGCGATTAACAAAGGGTGCGAGAGATTGTGAGATCCATCCGGAGCAAGCAGCCTAGGACTCATCTCTTCCCTCCTGCCTGTCCCCTCCCCCGCTCTCTCGGTGCGAGCTCTGCTCCCTTGCCAGTACAACAGCGACAATATGAGAAATCGCATCTGAAGAAGCGCAGCCAAATATTTGATTTGGACGATTACACTGAAGATGCCTCATCACAACTGTGGGCACCCAGATTACCAACTCCTTGCTCTTGGCTTCCGTACACTCTGCAGTGAGTACAAACTGCACAGAGCTCTCATTACAACACTGATGGAAAGGATCCCAAATGGCTGATGTGGAGTGTCTTGTTTGGGAAAGAGTTCACTGATGAGGAATAAGCTGAGGAGGCAAGATGCTGTTGTTTTTCCTGTCAAGGCAAATGGTACTGAGAATATGGCACGCTTTTTTTTTATTTTATTTTATTTTTTTTTTCCTTTCTAACTTGGATTCAGAAATTCTTGGCAAGAAGAAAGCAATTCCTTTTCAGGGGAGATCACAGAGGAAGAGTCACAATGATTCCCTGCGCTCAGCGATGTAGTATTGTCTCCAATTCAGTTAGCATCCATGATGAAATTTCAGTGCTGGAGAGGATTTATTCTTAGTTGTTTCTTTCCCATCCCACTGAACCTCTAGCCTAGACTTTGAAGTTTCGAATATATATTTTTGTGTGTGTGACCAAATTTCCGTTTCACTGCAACTTTATGAATGTTAGCATGCATGTAATCAGCACTTGAGATATGAATATATATTCATATATATGTGAATATATGTATCCGTATACATATATATATGTATAAATGGCTACATCAACCACACTCAAATGTTGGCCTTCAGAGAATCTGGTTATATGCTATACTGCTGAGCTATCTTCTCAGTCTCCTTTCATATAATTATTCCAGAAGGGATAAAACCTTTTAAATTTTATGTGAAGATCCTTGAAGTTTCTAAATAAATGATTAACTTCACAGATTTTTCCTATCTTCTTAAAGATTTAATATTACCCCTCTCTTTTTATTTTTGAACTTATCAATGTAGATTTCTTTTTATTTCTTTTTATTTTATTTTATTTTTTGGTGTTTGAGCCTCACCCAGAGGCAATATTTAGGGCTTACTCCTGCCTCTGCACTCAGGGATTGCGCTGGGGACTATTTGTGATGCAGGGAATTGAACCAGGCTTCATGCAAGAGAAGCATCCTACATCCTATACTATCTCTCTGGCCCTTTTAGTGTGAATATTTTTTAATTTTTTAGTCACACCCAGTGATGCTCAGGGGTTATTCCTGGCTTTGCACTCAGGAATTACTCCTGGTGGTGCTTGGGGTATGACATGAAATGCCAGGGATTGAACCTGGGTCAGCCATGTGCAAGGCAAATGCCCTACCCACTGTACTATCACTCTGGCCCCCAATGTGAATTTCTTATTGAAGGATAATCATATTCCTATTTTGAGAGTTTCACTGACAATAGTAGTAATTAGAAAGTCCAGAAGGCTCACTGAAATGTAAGATGTGTGTAATGCTCAAATTACACATCACACACATTAATTATATAATAACACATTATCAGTGCACCATTATGATAAGGATAACATTTTATACTTATGGTTATTTTTTTGCATGCATTCACATACATGGGCTGGAGCGACAGCGCAGCGGGTAGGGTGTTTGCCTTGCACATGGCCGACCCGGGTTCAATTCTTTCGCCCCTCTCGGAGAGTTTGGCAAGCTACCTAGAATATCTCGCCCACATTGTATAACCTGACAAGCTACCTGTGGCGTATTCATATGCCAAAAACAGTAACAATAAGTCTCACAATTGGAGATGTTACTGATGCCCACTCAAGCAAATCTATGAGCAATGGGATGACAGTGATACAGTGATACAGCGATTCACATACATATTATATGCAGATAATCACAAGTATATGTACATGCCAAATTGTAAAAATGCCTCTATTGATGTCTTTGAAATAATCTACAAAAGAATTGAAGTGCCAAGGTGTGTTTTCAATAGATTTCCCTTAATGATTTCAATAACCTGTACTAAAAAAAAACTAAATTGTATGCTTGAAATCTGGGTCATACACATTTGCTCTTGAGTTACTTTGTTAGTCCTGCACAATTCATGGCAAGGTCATGGGTTTGGTCCCAGGGCGAACATTTACATCTGTTCTGCTCCAAAGCACCAGACTGTGTTGCTGACCTAATATCAGTCATGAAGGCCTGGAAAGTTAGCAGGTAAGCTTTTGAATTAGCTTCAGTGGATTTTTAAAAAATTTTTTTATTAGTGAATCACCGTGAGTACAGTTACAGACTTGCAAACTTTTGTGCTTGCGTTTCAGTTATACAATGGTCAAGTACCCATCCCTGCACCAGTGCCCATTTTCCACTACCAGTATCCCTCTCACTACCCCCACCCCATCCCCACCACCCCACCCCACCCCCGCCTCTGTGTCAGGGCATTCCCTTTTGCTCTTTCTCTCCCTTTGGGTGTTGTGGTTTGCAGTAGAGGTATTAAGTGGTCATCATGTTCTGTCTATAGTCTACTTTCAGCCCACATCTCCCATCCCAAGAGGGGCCCTCCTAGCACCCTTTACATGGCGGTCCTTTCCTATCTGAGCTGCCTCTTCCCCTAGCATGTGAGGCTGGCTTCTAAGATGTGGAGTAATGCTCCTGGTACTTATCTCTACTATTCTTGGGTGTTAGTCTCAGTGTATTTTAAAATCTAGTTTCCTATGTCTTAGATAAGTGATTTCTGACAAGTTACTCAACCAGTCTAAACCTCCATCTCCTTATCTGTAAAATTAGAATACTAACTGTATTTCTACAATATGGCTGCTGTGAGAACACATGAGAAACATATGCAGCAGGACTGTGCACAGGGCACTTAATAAACAAGGATTGTTGGTGATTGCATCTGGGACAAAGTGAAGGTAGTCTTGATATCACTCTCTTTGATAACAAAAGGATTATAAAATAATGTGGAATGATCATATAAATAATATTTAGTGGGACCGTAGAAGATAGCCTAAGAGGTGAGATTATTGCCTTGTGTGCAGTTAAATTACACCAAATGTCCAAGTTCTTCATACTCAATCACAGTCCAGGACATCAAAAGCATGGGGCCAGAAATAGCCTCTTAGCAGCATCAGGTGTGATCCCCCAAACTAAATCCAAACTAAAATCAAATACATAAATGCCATCTAGCAAAGACAATGATAGTAAATTCGAAACCTAAAATAGTGAGTATCAAATAAGTAGCCCATACTAATTCAAATGGAACTATAGTTGGCTTATCTTGCAGCTTTCTACTCTCTAATTATCATTTGAGAAATTTTCAGAACAAATTTTATGGTTTACAGCCCAATTAAATCTTTTGTGAAATGTGAGTAGACAATATATATAGTATTAATTCAAAATCCTGTAGTCAACTTTTTCACAAAGGAAATACACACAGTAGAAAGATAATTAACTGCATTCTAATTGTATTCCTGCTTTACTTTAGACCCTTCTCTCTTATATAATTTCAGAGTTTCACAGAATTTGTTACTTAGTGAAATTCCATATTTTAACAGAATATGGAACCAGATTTCACTGTTATATCTGAAGTTCTAATTTATCAGAATTGAATTAATATCATAAATAGGAAAGTAATTAAGAACCAAATTTATTTCAGGTATATAATATTCAATTTATCTATGTGATAATTTATGTTATACATTGAAATGGGTTATGGACTGATATTCAGCTTGAAAAGTTCCATATTTTATTCTTTTCAAATATCATAATTTCTTGCCACAGTATTGGTTTATGTTGATTTAGATTACTTTTTCTGTATCTTTCTAATTTTTTCTTTAAATAAATAAGTCACATATCCTCAACATGATAAAATGTAGAAAAAATTAACAAAGCATTTGCCATCCTTTTCCCTTAATATTTGTTCTTCCATTTACATATTCATTTATGTACACTCTACTTATGATACTTTAATGAACCATTTTGTGGTTACTTATGGCAACCTAAATCCTCAAGGTTTTTAGAGAAATTTGGGAAATTTCTTTTTCAACACTTTTTTATTTAAACTCTTCTTTCAGAAAATTTTGTATAAAATGGTCATCCCCAAAATATCCAGTATAAAAATTTATCCATTTACTGATTCATCAATTCTACATGTTTATATATATATATATTTAGCTTTATATATATGTATATATACTTTAACTATATTTGTCTCTAGTATTTAAAATCATAATTATTTTATACCAAAATAAAAACAAATGTTAAAAAACTAACCAGAGCATCCACAAATTATACTTTTAATAAAATAAATGACAACATTTTACTTTAAATGAAACATTATAATACTACCTTATCTGATATTGCAATATTAAAATATTCAAATGAGAGTACAGACAATTATAAAATGATAGAAAGCATTTATTTTGGATATAAATCCAAAATAATATCCCCTAAATTGCTGGTAAACATATTAGTTGCATTTAGCTGGGATTATAGAAATAAAAACATTCAAAATATGCATTCATCTGCATTTTAATAGTAGCAAATAAATAGATTAAAATACTTTGAAAAGTTTTTAGCTCACATGCTGGTTGTTTTAAGTGGAAATTTTGAAATATATTTAAAAAGGTCTCCTAAAAAAAATCACATATCAAATATTTCTCTATATTGACCATACCAGAGAACAAGAACACTGAGATAGAAAGGTCAAATTTTTGCCTTCTGTCTGGCCACGAATTTGACTGAGATGTAGGTAGGAGAAAGCGTAACAATCTGCAGTTGCCTTATAGTTGTGCTCTGAATGCACTAGGAATGTAATCAAAACAGAATCATGTTTCTGCAGATTCCATAAAGGCTGCTTAAGAATCTGAAGATGCTGTATCCCAGAAGTCTGCCTTCTTTCGTCAGAGAGCAAGATTTTATTGCATTCTTTTCTACATAATCTCTGTGTTTTTCAAGCTAGGAGGAGAAAGTCACATCAAAATAATATCTTGATAGAGAACAACATGATACTGATGTGGGAACTGGAAAAAAATAAGAAATCTAGAGCAAACTAGTATTCTTTCCAATGGTCCAGTTCAACATGGGTCACAGTGTTAAATATTATTTATAGCAACCCTGGAGTAGATACTGCCTGGTTTTATATTTGATGCTCAACTGCTTAGTATTACTCATGAAAAAATTAAATAAAAGATAATATACATAAAATATTTAGTGGTAAATAATAGACAAAGGGAAAACAAAGCTACAGAAGATGATAAAGCTTCTCTTAAGATTAATGGCTACTGGTAGATTCTAGGTATTCAGAGAAGGTATTAAAAAAATTAAAAGCTTCTGAGATGTGTTTTGCACCATCACAGGTTAAAGTGGCTTTGTATGATCTTTCTTGCCATACAGTACCTACTATATTATAATGCTTGATAAATATTAATGAGAGATGAAAAATACATGAAGAAACCGACAGGAGCTAGTGTCGGAGGAAAGGAGGTTGAGAACACTTTCACTCCTATTTTAACCTGGATAAATACAAAGAGTAGGAGAAGCATGAAGAAATCCTCCAAATGGAAAGGATGGGGAGGGGAGGGGGCAGGAAATTAAAAATGATTTGCGATGATTCTAAATATTCTTATTACCACTTCATTTATGAAAAATATCTTCTAATAACCTATTCCTTTCAACAATGCTAAAAACAGGATAAATAACGCATGTAACTCAAAAGGCAAGAGAAGATAAAAATTGTACAGGAGTAAGAAGCTAAGCTTTGGGAAAAGGTAATTAATAAGTAAAGAAAAGTGAACAGCAAATATATGAAATAGCTTAGACATTATAAATAAGATTTGAGATGCAGACACCAGAGAAAGCAAAAAAAAAAACAAACAAGAAAATAATTTTACACTAAATATTTCTTCTATCTTAATTTTTCTGTATTGGGTATTAAAAACATGATTAGTTAGATTTTCAGGGCTGGAGAGAGAAAAAACGTGTTTACTACTATTTCAAACAAAAGATTGCATGAAGAATGACTTTCTTGCAACACAAACGCTGTTGGTATTCTGAAGTTGATGGAGTTGTGGATCTTGCGTGTTGTTGAAGAGACAAGAGAAAGGGTGCGTCAGTTATTTATGGCTTATGCATTAAAGATTAAGAACTGGGTGGTGTAAGCTGTGTGTTTGGTTTTACCTTATAGTCTTTAATATGGTATCTTCATTTTTAAAATTATTTTCCCATTTTGCTGGCATTTTGTTATGCTTTCTGGTATACTACCTTTCAATTCACTTACTTAGTTTTCCATTTTATGCAGTGCAATGTAGAAAGCCTCCACCATTTTAATTTTTTGTACAACTACTGCACTGCACTATTAGGGCTGGAGCGATAGCACAGCGTGTAGGGCATTTGCCTTGCACGCAGCTGACCAGGGTTTGATTCCTCGGTCCCTCTCGGAGAGCCCAGCGAGCTACTGAGAGTCTCTTGCTGGCATGGCAGAGCTTGGTAAGCTACCAGTGGTGTATTCAATATGCCAAAAACAGTAACAAGAAGTCTCACAATGGAGATGTTACTGTTGCCTGCTGGAGCAAATTGATGAGCAACAGGATAACTGTGATACTGTGATACTGCACTATTGAGTCTTGCAGATTTTGTCTTGCAGATTTTGAGTCTTGCAGACATGACTATTTCTCTGTCTTAAGTTTTAATTATTAATTCATTGTTCTTTTAATTTCAGTGGACACCATTAAGATTCTGTCTTTGGAAGACAGAAAGACAGTACAGTGGGTAGGTTACTTGCCTTGCACATGGCTTACTCAGATTCAATGCCCAACATTCTCCAGACCTCATGCAACAGCGAGAGTGATTCCTGAATGCAGAGCGAGGACTAAGCCCTGAGCAAAAGGTGTGGATCCCAAAGGAGCAAACCAAAAAAGTTTTCCTTTGTAGTCTTCAGGCAGCATAATTAGTTCTTATTTCATTAGTACTTTCCCTAGATATCGACTCATAATTTGTAGTGAATTCCTCTATTTTTATTTTTTGTTTGATTTGGGAGCTTGGGGCCACCCTTAATAGTGAACAGGGCTTATTCCTAGTTCTTTACTCAGGACTCATTGCTGGCAAGTCTCGATTGATCATATGGGGTTCCAAAAATCAAACCCCAATCTACTGCATACAAAGTGAGTTCCCTTCCTGCTGCACAATTGCTCTGCCATCCCACATATATTTATTAAGGTTGGTGCTCTATGTATATTTCTATGCAATATTAAAGTATATATATTATTTTCCTCTCTGTAGCAATAGTCTTCTGTTAAAATGAGGGATTCATAACACTGGCCTAGTATGTTTTTCATGGATGTGCTGATCTTTATAGTGCAATGTATGTTAAATTCTTGTCTCCACACAAGATGACTGGATCCCCAGAGCCAGTGTAAGTAAGGTTGTCGTGTAGGAGTACTTTATAGTGAGCACTGGGGAGATAAGCAGCACAGAAATGTTGTCATGTCAGTGATACTGGTCCTCCACTGGGAGCTGTAATTGTTTAAAAAGAGGAAGGTCTCTGCAATCAACAATTCTACATGTCATGCTTTCTCAGAAGCACTGGACTTCTACGGACTCCTCCCTGACAACTTGGCTTTGACTTCAGCAGGCCCTGTATGTCAAGTTTTCCTGCTAAATCTTAAAGCAAGTGCTGAGTGTGCAGATTGCAAGATGACAGTAAATTTTATACCCTTAAGACTGTCTAGAAGCCCGATGAACACGGATGGGCAAGAGCTACAATTCTGCAGGATGAATGCCACCAATGTTCAGCCAGATGTACGTAATTTTTGCCATGTTAGTCTTGATTGTCACCATGAGAAAGCAAAACCTGCTACACCTACAGTCATGCTTGGTTAAGGGCAAGTGTTTCCCTGGACTGTGAAACTCTCCTCCCTAGTTTCATGACAGAGCTTCAGGTGTGAAGGGACTTTTCACTAATCTGGAGTTTTAGGACCTAAAGACACTGTAAAATTCTGGGACTACGGGGGTACTCAATTTTGTTTATGCTGGGATCATGACTCAGAAGACTTTGGAATGGATGAGGGTTGTCAGTGTAGCTGACTTTTCAAGAGTGGAGCCACCATAACGGTAAAACTGTGGAAAGGTGCAACTATAAGCAAGCATAGCCTGTCACTTGCAATCTGGAACACCAGCAAGGGTATTGTCAGGGGAAAATGAAGCAATGGAGTCAGCTTGCTGGCTGACACTACTTCAAGAAATCGAGAGATTGTTTTATGGTTGCAATAATATGTTACTTGGTAGTACGCAAGTGGGGATAGCAAGAACCTGTCTTATTTCAGCTTGGGTAGAAGATCTTGATAGTTTTTTAGCACCCAACTACCTTCACTTTTATCTGTAGGTTGGAGGCCTAGTAATATAAAAAGTTGAATACTAGGGGCAGCCCCAGCCGGGTTTCGGCACGGGTGCCCTTGCCTCTGCACAGCCAGTGGGTGTGAACGAGCGGGAACCAGAGACAACTTTAGGATGTGGGGTTCCAGCAAGTGCTTGCACCCATGTATGGAGACTGTGAACTAAGCTTTTGCCCCACGCCGGCTAACGGAGGAAATTTCCTTCCTTCTTGGTCTCTCTCCCCTCCGGGAGAAGGTGTGGGGTCCGACATTTTGTGGGTCCTTTGAGAAGGTATGAACTTTTGGCGCGGAAAAAAAAAAAATGTGTGCTTTGAACTTGAAACAGCCGCGGGATACCGGGGCAGCCCCAGCTGGGGCCGGTGCTCGGCTCCGGCTGAGTTTCGGCCCTGGTGCCCTTGCCTCTGCACAGCCGGAACGAGAGATAGCTTTAGGATTTGGGGTTCCAGCAAGTGCTTGCACCCGTGTATGGAGACTGTGAACTAAGCTTTTGCTACATGCTGTTCCAGAAAGGGAAATGATTCATTTTCCAACTTAAATCTCCGCGGACTTAATTACTATAATACAGAAATTGTAAACCGCGCGCCCGCGGTAGCCGCGGTTTTATCTCTTCATTCTCATCAGTGGAAAACTTATTATCAAATATTTCCTTGTCAATAGAGCTGTATTCTTGGGGGATAAATATCAACAAAAATAGTGAGTCTGTTTGGAAACTCTAACAACAATAGTGAGTTGTGTGTTGAAATCTGGAATGTAATCAAGGTAAAGAGAAAAGAAAGTGAAATTATCACGCACGGGGTGGGGGGTTGGGGGGTGAGGTGTGGGATGTATACTGTTTTTTTGTTTGATTGTTTTTGTTTTGTTTTTATTGGTGGTGGAATATGGGCACTGGTGTAGGGACGGGTGTTTGAGCATTGTATAACTGAGATATAAGCCTGAGAACTTTGTAACTTTCCACTTGGTGACTCAATAAAAATAAATTAAAAATAAAAAAAAATAAAAAGTTGAATACTAATATGTTTCCTACTTCCTACAGTGTGTTTTTTTTTTCTTTCACCATGGTTATGAAAGCCATAATGTTGATGACCTTCAATCACTCCTCAGGTTATTTGCTTTCCTGACAAACACTGCAGATTATGTGATTAGAATTCTTTATTATATGGGTCAGGTATAGTTTACTACTGCTTAAGTTACCTTTGCTTAGGTTCTCAGACAAGTGAATTTGCTCAGGGCTTATTAAGAACTGTTTCTAATGTTTATTTGACTTCCTTGTGCTTACCCTCCTTTGACCTTCAGTGGAAAGTGTCAGGGATTTATGTCAAATATGCTAGGTTGAAGAATCAAATATCAGGAATAACCCTCCCCCACTTTTAAGAGACAGGGGATGCTGTTCTGTTGGATAACATTAGGTGTCCTTGCTCCTTTCTCAGGGAGCTTAGGTTTACTAAGTTCCTCCCACAACAGTGCCCCTGAGGCCCACCCAGTTCCATCAAGCACTAATAATCCTATATTGCTTTTCTCTTTCCTTTATGTCATTTGCATGGTTTATTTAGCAACATTCTCTTTGTGTAGACGCAGGAAAGCAGTTGATGTCTTGCTTTGTAACACAGGAGTTAATTGACTCCAAATAATACTTACTCCTGGGCGTCCATCATATTTGCCTGACTTAAGCCTCAATTTCCTTTACTTCCTAACACCCCCAAATGGAGGGTCCCAACAAAGGACTAGAAGGATCCAGGGCAAGCTGTAAGCTACCCTGGTATTGGAAAGGGACAAGCTAAGTACCCTATAAAGTATAAGTTGTTAAGAGCATGGTCATAGACAAATTCTGTCATGTCTCCAAAAAAAAGTAATGACAAGGAGCCTGCTGGGGTTAAGAAAGACTAACTTGGCCTAAGAACTGTGGTCTGGAGATATATAGCAAGGTGTCCCCAGGAAGAGCGAAACTTTAAGCTTAATATATCTCTTACTGTGTTCATAAGAAATGACTAGAAAGATTATTAAGAAGTAAATTTGCTATGATTGTTTAAATGGATTACTAGCTGAGGAAAGGAGAAAGCAATACACCCTGGATATAATCCCACCCTTGAGCGGATCTCCTAGTAATCTAGAGTGCTGAACCCTCAGATGAGAATTTGTCCTTGAGTTAATCTCCTAGAACTTCTCCTGAAGGAATGGCTTTACCTCTGTTTGTTGTTATGACAATGCTCAATGTCACCTATGTGTCCCCCACCCTTCATGATTTCTATATAACGATGCTGTAAGGGGTAAAAGGGGACTAGATGACAATGATGACTGGAAGCTGAGGACTGTGAGAATGAGAATGAGGGAACTCTGATGACTGAGACTACGACTCAAAACTATGACCGTGAATGTGCTGTAAGGGAGAGATAAGACTATGCAGGGGAGGAGAGAGAAATAAACTGATTACCAACCTGTTTGGGGCCCTGTTTCTTTGCTTCCCCAGTCTGTTCTTTAGTTGCTATGGGCCAGCTAGGGAAAAAGTTCTCGGCCACCGAATGCTCAAGTCCCTCCTGTATCTACGTTTTCTTTTGAAACTCACACTGTGGCTTAGAGGTGTTTTCTCTGTTGCACCCATTGTCTCACAGTATGTCTATATTTGGGTCACTCTCTCCTCTTTTCCTGGTTACTTAAAACTGTGAAAACTCTGTTTTCCTAGTGTAGGTCTTCTTCTGTATAAAGTCAGTCTCTATTTTAAGATAATTTTGCTGTATTCATGAAAGCACTAAACATGAATACTTTTATCATGGAATTCAGGATCCTCCACCACTCCTGGAAAGTAACTTAAAAAATGTATTTGTGTCCATATTTTCGTAGATGTACACCTACATTTAATGTGATCCTGCTAAATTTTATGATATGTGCATGTAATATACATATGTATAGCGGTTAGAAAAGCCACCTTTTATTGTGCTGCATATTATTGGACATTATAGATAATGAATATTTTTTAACAGTCAGCAGTGCTGAGTTGAGCAAATTTATAGGTACCACCTTTTCTGATACTATGTGCTAATTTTATAGCTGCCACATTTTGGTAGTTGTCACAGTCTTTGAAATATTTTTAGGTAGACTTTATCTGTAACTAGCGATTTCTGATATTATTATTTAAATTATCTTGAGATACCAAGAATTTTACGGAAATAGTAAACAAACAATTGATAACTGCATATTCTGACTGCTTCACTATGAGAATAAAAGCTCTATTTGACTATTTCCTTATCTCTTTTTCTCTACCTGTTTCCTAAAAACTACACTATTGAAACTAGATTAACCTTAACATGGCCTCAAAATATTCAAGTGAAAGGAAGATGTGTATGTCTACCACTTTAATTAAAAAATTAGAAATTATCCAATGCAGAAGGTATGGTAATAGCCAAGATTAATCAGAAGTTAAGCCTCTTGTCCAAAATAGTCAGCCAAGTTGTAAATTCAAAATAATAATAATAAGTTTTAATAAAAGCTCTTGATGGAAATTGAAATAGCCATTCCAGTTAATCGTTGACTAATAAAAGCAATCTTATCACTGCTAATAAGGAGAAAGTTTTAGTGGTTTGTATAGAAAAATCGAATTAAGCATTGTTTTGCCTTAAATTGAACCTAATCAAGAAAAAGGTCCAATTTATATTCAATTCTATAGAGATTGAGATGAACAGTGATAAAACTGGGGAGAAAATTTGAAGCTGATAGAGGTAGATTCATGATTTTAAGGATGAGCATTATCTTCATGAAGTTTAAGATAAAGCAGAAAATTCTGTTATAAAAGCTACAATAGGTACCTAGTATACCTGTTAATATAATTGATGAATTAGCTACACTACATAAAGATCTTTTAAAGTAAATAACTTCTTAGAGGGTCTTCAGTAAACTCAGAATTAAGCTGCCATATGACCCAGCCATTCTGCTTTTGGATATCTTTCCTCAGGACAGAAAAACAATGATTCAAAAGGATATATGCACACCAGTGTTCAATGCAGCACTCAGTACAATAGCTAAGGTTTGGAATCAACCTAGATATCCAATAACAGATTAGTACATCATGAAGATATGGTGTACTATCAAATGTAATACTACACAGAAGTAAAAAATGACAAAATCATGCAATTCACAGCAATATGGATGGAACTAGAAAATATGTTAATTGAAGTAAGCAAGAAGAAAGATAAAATACCACTTACATGATGTATTTATGGTAACTGTATGAGGGAATGCAATAATTTAAAGGGGGGTGTCAAGATCACCTTTGGCCCAAGAGTATAGGCAGTAGAACAAAACGAATAGAATGGAGAGAAAAGAAAAAAGAGATAGATGAGAAATAATGGAGTAGTGGGGAGGGTGTGTGTGCAGAAAGTGGAGAGGATAAAAGATAAAGGGAGGCAGATACATCGGTGGTGGAGTTAAGGAGTGCTAGAGCTAAATATCCAAAACATGGAGTCAACAACACTGAAATCATGAGATCCAAACTTTAACAACTGAATTTAAGAGATGCCTGTCAAGATGGCGGACTGAGGTGTAGAGAGGGGTGTTGGAAGAATGGGAGGAAACCTGAAAAACATTGGTGGAGGGAAGTTGGCACTGGTGGTAGACATACACTGGAATGTGTGTCTAAAACTCTCAACTAAATAGCTGTAAACCATGGTGCTTTAAAAAATTTAAAAACAATTCAAATAAATATAAATCAAACAACTTTATATTAGAAGATGCCATTTAAGATTTTCATACTTACACAGGGTAAGTAAATGCTTTGGTTTTTCACTTTATATGTCAGCCTGTTTTGATACCAATACTCATTAGCATTAAAAAAAATCCTAGTTGTGTATTCATCAGACAACTAGGGAAACCTGAGGCTTTCTCCGCCCCCGACTGCGTTCGGTGGTCTCAGGCCACTTCCCCACCTTGGATGGCCAATGCCATGGACAGACGAAGGAGGAAACGAGGATCAGGCTGGTTGGTGATAAGTTGCAGTTTATTCCATTCTCCCCACGTGCTTATTCCAGTCTCACTAAGCCCCTCATTCTCTCCCTTGCTAGTGTCTCTGCACTCCACTAACTGCCTTGGTCTCTCTCTAGTCTCTCAGCAACTCGCACTCATTGGGGGTAGCAACCACATACCCAGGTCTGGTAGCACAATCAACATATCAAAGCCCTTCATAATTGCATGTAGCCAGGGGATCAGGCTCAAGGGTGGAAGTACCACCTAGGTTTTTTTCTCTTTTCCTTAGTCTAATAATTTAATTAAAATCTTAATTGACATCATAATTCTACTTAATATTAGTTATTTTGTATGGACACAGTAAGAGATATATTAAGCTTGGAGGGTGACTCTCCTGAGAACATCTTGCTATACATCTCAGATCACAAGTGTCAGGGCAGATTAATCTTTCCTAACGTTGGCAGGATCCTATCTAGTTGTACTTTTTGGATCATGATAGAATTTGTCCATGACCATGCTCTTAACTTATAGTTCAGTATTATGGCGCTTTGGCCTGGCCCATTTTGATGCCAGGGTAACTCACAGCTTGCCCTGGGTCCATCCAGTCCCTCATCAGGACCCTGCTTTGGGGGTATCTAGGAAGTAATGGCAACTGAGGCTTAAACTGAGAGAACAGATGCCCTGGAGTGAATATCATTTGGAGTCAGTTAACTCCCAAGTTATAAAAGCATAGCATTAACTGTCTTCTGTGTCTATACAAAAAAGACATTGCTCTGAATTAACTAAGCAAAAAACTTAAGGAGAAAAAAAGCAATATTTACAAGTTAACAGAATCTGATTAGGAGATAAAGGTGATTGACTGGTTGGGGTAGCAGAGCACAAAGAAAGAGTCTACAAATAAAGAGGAATGGGAGCACTGTGATGGCAGGGAGTAACACAATATGTCTAAGTTCCCTGTGGCAAGGCAGGGAGGACAAACCAATGTTGTCCTACACTAGTACCTTTAAGAATAATGGCAAATGTACTCTTCTTTTACTCTACAAATAATACAGAAGTGTCTGGATCATGGTATGTATATTTACAACACGGTTTACTGAATATTAGGAGCCCAAATGTAGAGACCTACTACTTATGAAGATAAGACCTTTTGAAATATTACTTCTCATTGATAATTCACTGAGTTACCCAAGAGTTATGATGAAGACGTACAAGGAAATTGATGATTTTATGCCTAGTGACACATTCATTATGCATCCCCAGGATCAAGAAGTAATTTCATCTTTCAAGTCTTGTTATTTAAGAAACACATTTTGTAATCCTATCGCTGCCATAAGAGTGATTATTCCAGTACAACTGGGAAACGTAAAGAGAAAACTTCTGGAAAGGATTCACCATTCAAATGTCATTAAACACAGTTGTAATCCATGAGACAAGACGAGCTTGTCAATATCAAAGGATGTTTGAAAGAATGCTGCTCAATAACAGGCAAGTTGAAGTTAACATGTGCCAGTTCCTTTTGTCTATCAAGAATGCACCTTCTTGATAGTTATGGGTTACTGAGGAGTTTTTCACTTTAGTGCAAAAGGAAGCTTCAGGTGTGAAAATAACAAAAGAATTTGAAGTGGAGTCTGAAGTTATCATAATCTAAGAATAAGATTTAAATACATTGCAGTGCTTTGATTCTTTAATGATGAAAAACAGTGCCTTATGGGGGCAAAATCTTGATGAAGATGCTATGGACACTGTTGATATTGTACAAATAATTTAAAATATTACACGAACTTAACTGATAAAGCCATGTCAGTGTTTAAGATAATTTATTTTAATTTAAAAAGGTCTTTAAACTGTGCCTAAAATACAATATATAGTATAACATATTATAAAGAAATACTTGTAAAAGGAAAAATCAATTTGTATATAAGGTTCCTGATTAGTCAGCAATCATAAACATCAAGATAGAAAAATTGATGAATATACAGATGATAGCATTTTAGGGTTAAGGTTTCTTTTGTTTTTAAAGATATATACTTTTTATATTTCATAAAACTGCACACTGAATAGACTACATTCTAGTGTAAACAGAAATATAAATCTTCTGAATTCAAATAATTCATGTAACTTTCTTGAAATATTTACCACAAGTCGTCTTGGTTCAAACTTGCAGTATTTCTGAGGTTCTATTACATTTTAATAGTATAAGTGAAATTTGTTAGCTATTTTAGCTACATTTGACATGTCCTCTTAAAAGATAAATTCACAGGGAATTATGAATTTGAAACCAGCAGTGAAAAGAAATGAAGAGATACTACAAAAGTGAGATATTTTTACATATAGAATTTTTTTTCTCTGTCACTAAGGTGTAGAGATAGAGAGGCAACAAGTTCTATCAGAACAAACTTGCAGAAAGAGCAAATTCAAGGACAAGCTTTGTATATCCTTCTCAATATATTGAAATATGTTGTGCTGATTCAGAGGACAGACAGTATTTGCCTCCTGATACTCAGCAAGTCTGGTTTACTCTGAGATAGTGTGTCGTAGGGGGATAGAAAGTGGGATGTCTGAGCAAGGAGTGTTGGGGGGGTGGTTATTGTGATACTCTGATAGATTCATTTCCCAAAATTAGATTGAAAATGAAAATGAGTAAAGTGGGAGGAAGGGAGAGAAAAGAAAAAGAATGTACTTAGATGAGAGCTCTGGTAGAGATTGGCAGGTAGAGCTAATTAGAGTCAATGTGCCATTATATTTTAAAGAAGTTTATCACTGCATCACTATAATCCCATTGCTCATCAATTTGCTCGAGCAGGAACCAGTAACATCTTTATTGTGAGACTTTTTACTGTTTTTGGCATACCGAATACGCCATGGGTAGCTTGCTAGACTCTGTTGAAAGAAGTTTAAAGGCAAGAAATAATAAGCTTGAGAGGAAAAGTTTGTTATTAGTCAAGAAAAAAAAATGGCCAATTGTCTCCCACCATCCTAAGGATAGAAGGAGAATATTCTTCAGTATTTATTTCAGTTATGGTGGTGGGTAAAACTGAAAGGGAAGCACATCCAAGTTGTTGGACCTGGAGCTCTGTGCTCTAAACTTGTATCTCTCAACCGTTATTCAATAGGAACCCTCTTCTGACTTTGTTTCTTTAATGTGACCGCCTTGTCTTACTGGTTGGCCACCTAATATCATGCTGTAGCCCCCACTTACAGTTTCCAACTGTGTATCCTTCTCTGGCCAACAATGCATATGCATTGTTGAATATGCATACGCGTATGGAGATAGATATGCTGAATTTAAAGGATTAATTAGATAAACCAAATGATAGGGGCTTGGAGCTGGAGCAATAGCACAGCAGGTAGGGTGTTTGCCTTGCACATGGCTGACCCAGATTTGATTCCCAGCATCCCATATGGTCCCTTGAGAACTACCAGGGGTAATTCCTGAGTGCAGAGCCAGGAGTAACCCCTAAGCATCACTGGGTGTGACCCAAAAAGCAAAAAAAAAAAGAAAAAAGAAAAAGAAAGGAGCTGGATGAGTGGTTTATGGGACTCTTATCTCCTGGAAAACCAGTGTCAATAGGGAAAGCCCTTTTCAATTGGGGTCCTATAACCATCCTACAACCTTTCCCAGTGAAGATTCCTTAGAAATAAATCCACTTAACCACCTACAGACTTCTACACCTACAACCACTAGTCTATAATTGATATGTATAAACTTGTTCTGGTTAGATTATCATAGACATGCAAATGTTTCTAAATGTTTGTCCTTGTTTGTCTGATAATTGATAGTCTAAGAGAATAAATATAGTATGTATGGAGAATCAGGCTCTCAGTTCAATAAGCTGTGAAGCCCTTGCCTCATTTTTTTTTCTTTCTTATTTTTATTTCTTTTCTTAATCATCCCGATGCCTCTCCTTCAGATCCATTCACCTGGGGCTGCTTTCTGGCACATATGACTCATGGTTGAGAAAAACTGCTTTAAATTAAATAGAATTGGGGAATGTGTTTAAATGCTTTTGTATGGAGAAATGAAAATGAACTAGAAAATACCAGCAACACCGTGGCCATATTTATATATCATTATGAGTGCGTCTTAACAAGTATCTCTAATGTCTCTGAGTGCACTTCTTGATCCTCTATGGTAGGTAAGGTCATGTGAGAAGTTATGATAAGTTGGAGCAAAAATACTTTGTGCATTAAAGTGTGAATGAACTATTCTGTTGGACTCTGCCAATATAGCTGGTAGTCTTTTTATCCCTTCTCAGAGTTCAAGTGTAAGGTGGATAAAGCAGAGTCCCCAGCCATATTTTTTTTCCATGTCATATGAAAACAAAAGTAAAACTTATTATTTAACACAGAATTATATCATTGCCCATCATCAAGTAATCTCTTATAACTTATCAGTAATAATTAAGAACTGTAAGAACTGTAAAAATATATACACTAATTAAAAATTTCAGTGAATATTAAAGCTAGCAGGTTATTCAGAAATAGCCAGCACAGAACCCAGATTAGGCCCAAGCACTGTCACTTATAGGCCTAATGACCCCAAGCAATAATAAACAAATAAAACAAGCAAGTTTCCTGTACTCTCTTTATTTTTAAACTAAATATTTATAATAATTTGACTTCTCCTAAAAAGCAAAAAAAAAAATAAAATTAAATTAAAAGGGGCCAGAGCGATAGCACAGCGGGTAGGGCGTTTGCCTTGCACGCGGCCGACCCGGGTTCGATCCCCGGCATCCCATATGGTCCACCAAGCACTGCCAGGAGTAATTCCTGAGTGCAAAGCCAGGAGTAACCCCTGAGCATCGTTGGGTGTGACCCAAAAAGCAAAAAAAAAAAAACAAAAAACAATTTGACTTCTTATGGGGTATTATCCTCATTTTTTGCTTATTTTATACTTCTTTGCTTCTTTGAAAAATGAGAAAGTTTTCTTTGTGTTATTTTCACATTTATCCATTTTCTTAAATAAGTGGAGAGTATTCTTTAGAGGCATGTAAATTCCTTCTGTGCTTGATCTCTGTTCCCTGGTGAGAATTAAGTCCTCACCAGGGAACAGAATAATCAAATCTTCCAGATCTGAATCTGTAATATTCTAGAAAATCTATCTTAGTCTTCAAATATCTCAACCAATACAGTAGTTTGAAATAATCCTATTTCTTTCCTTTCTTTCAGTAAGGGGGAACCATTCTCCTGTAGAGATATCACTTTTAACCATTAATTCTTTGCTGAAGAATGGCTTGTCATATTTAACCCTTTAAAGACAGGAACTAACAAAAGCATATTGTTACACATTTAATTGTGTTCCACTATAAGAAATATTTTGTTTCACTTTCGTACCTCAGAACATAAATTTATTTGAAGAACGAATATTAGCAGGAGTTCAGTTAAAATGAAAACATTAGGGTTATTTGTATTCTGGTATCTAAATCAAAAGGGAATTTTAGTGAATACAGACACAGAAAGGGAAGAAAATATTCAAAAATAGAATATGACTATCCTATAGACCAAGGAGGACCAAAAGGAGTTACTCTCTGTATGACCACTAAAAGAAGCACATTAGTCACACCTTGATCTGAGACTTGTGGACTCCAGAACAGGAAAAATAAATTTCTGTAGTGAACCAATGGATCAGTGGAAATGTGTTATAGCAATCCCAGGACATAACTCTATGCATATTTAGAGTTTTAATATCATTTTTAATTAAAACTAATGATTAAAGAAATTCAAACTTGACTTTAACATGTGTGGTGCAAAAAAATAAAAAGACTTTGCTGATTTCCCCAAATTTTGGTCAAGGACTTTCTTCCAGGTTCTGACCTCTACTTATGTGATGGTTAGTTACTTGTGGTGGAATACTTCCTCTTTCTAGTCTCTCGGAGGGACCAGCATCCTTAGCCCATTTCAGTGGCGTGTCGAATTTTAGGCTGAATTATTATCTAAATAGAACATTTTGGTTTTGACAGTAAAATGGCAATTCTCAACAATCTTACAGTATTCATCATGAACCTGGGAATATAAAGACTTTAATGAATTAGGTATCTATAAACCCTGAGTCTAAAAATATAGGATAATGAATACGGAAGATGAAAAGTCAGAGAGAGGTTAGACACTCATCCTTGGAGACTGAAGTAGTAGATGTTGATCGTATTTAATGAGAGACAAGTGAATAATTCTTGAAATATGCGGAAACAGGTTTTTCTTAAAACATCATCACCAAGAGAGTTGTTTCCTAGGATCTGCTATAATAACACTCTATCAAATCACAGAATCTGAAGTGATCTTTATTTCTTATGTATATAAAAACATCAAGAACATTAAGTTAAGATCTCAGTACAAATATCTATAATTAAGATATAATGTTAATAATTTTCAAAAGGATAAAGAACTTAATTATTGGCTAAAATGTATCAATAAATATATGTCTATTAATCTGTATTATATATTTATACAATTATAAATTATGCATTTATTTTAAAATGCATTATAACAATTTTTATAAATAAATCGATTTTACTGTTCATTTATATAAAGCTAAGTTTCACAAGTCAGAAACTGTACAATAAATTTCAAGTGGCAATCCTTTCTTATAGACCATACTATAGTATAAAATAATACACAGATATATCACTGTATATCGACACAGGTTATAGGTATCACTCTAAATTCCTTGCTTTCTATAAAAGCACGTAATCAGACACACACACTCATTCTTTAATGAAACATTTTTTTTCATAAGGAACAAAAATGGAGAGAAAGAGACATATTACCTGAGATGTCATTGGATGATGTTATTTCACTGAATCTTTAACACTTTTTGGTGAAAGCGACCCTGATAGAGTGCCACTGCTTGACAGTGAAATGCCTTTTCCTGTTTAAGGCTGAACGTAAAAGATAACCAGGTGACTGTACACTGTGTCAATGGCAAGGAAAACTATTTCACCTCCGAAGTCTAAAACCTCTTTGAATGTTGGGCTATGACCTCTTAAGAGGAATCTAGTTCCCATGTAATGGTATGAAGTTCTCACATTGAAGCGAATATTTATAATTGCATGAAAGCACTTAACTTCTTTACGAAAAGAAACTACAGACTCGAAGTAAGCTTATACATTTTGGACAAGCTAGCATTTGCATATTTTCTCTGTTCTGAATAATATTATAATTTTAAATAATTCCCAGCTGACATTATTTCAATAAAGGCGTGTTCTTTAAAACTATCTGATGTGTGAAGTGCCTATTTTGGTAATTAAGCAAATAGGTATGAGGAAGGATGTAAAAGAGAGAATAAATAGGAAGCAGACCAATAAAGCCACTTCTGTTCTTTGCTGTTGATTGTCTCTGATTTTCTGATTCTTTATTTTTCTAAGAGTCACTTAAAGCCCTATTCAACTTCTTTTTGGCTTAAAGTCTGGGACATTTCTGTAAAGAGTTGCTACATAATACAAAAGCTTATTTCTGCTCTCTTTATCAGAGGAAAATGCTAAGGAAAGTCTGTTGCGCTCCAGTTGTCTCTCCTGAGCAAACTTGATCAGGTCATTTAGGGATGGAGCCATACGACAAATATATGAAAACAAATTGTGTCACAAAATTTTGTAACTCTATCAAAACTTCATTTAGGATACTTTTTTCATGTGTGGTTTATTATGCCTGTGTCTCTTTACAGACTTCCCTTCCTCATCTCTTCCCCAGAACTAGCCCAGAACTTTACTTATGCTCACTATTTTGTTAAATGTGACCATAAATTCATCCCAGTGTTAGATGTTGACTTACTTTATAGCTGACAAATATAAACCTCTAATTAATATAATTAATATAATATGTTATATTACAAATGTAATACATGTAATATATAATACAATTATATATATAATTACAAATATATATTTGTAATATATAATACAAATTATATACACATATAATACAAATATATGTAATATATATTATATTGCAAATATAATACATCTAAAGGCTAAAATAAAAAGAACTAAGAGAAAGGGAACTTTTATTTAAAAAATAAAGCCTCAAAATTCAGGAGGCTACAGGGTGAATGAGCCATGAAATTTTAAGAGCTATAGTTCTTAATTTGACTGAGCCTTCATAAATTTCACTATAAAATATAAATTTCCAATATTTATGTTTTATCTTCAGTTATCCTTTGGAGCAATAGCACAGCAGGTAGGGCCTTTGCCTTGCATGAGGCCAACCTGGGTTCAATTCTTCCATCCCTCTCAGAAAACCCAGCAAGCTATTAGAAGTATCTCGCCCACAGGGCAGAGCCTGGCAAGCAACCAGTGGCATATATGATATGCCAAAAACAATAACAATAAGTATCACAATGGAGACGTTACTGGTGCCCACTCAAGCAAATCGATGAGCAACGGGATGACAGTGACAGTGAATAACTGAAACTGAAAAGAAAATGAAAGTGTAGTACTTGACTGTATAGAAATAAAATGTATATATGTATACTATATATGTACTCAGGGACCATTCCTGGCAGTGATTAGGGGAGCATGTGTGGTTCCAGGAATGGGACCAGATTTGACCATTGAAGATAAGTGCCTTAACCCATGCACTGCCTGTCTGTCCCTCAATTGTTTGTTTGTTTGTTTCTTTCTTTATTTTTAAAAGACTGCACTCAAAATATTCCCCAATTTCCAATACAGCATTCCATGTACTAGAAACTAGTCAATGACAACTGCTGACCATGTCCACTTCCGAGTTAAAACATAATTTGTGAAAGACACGAAGAAAGTGGCAATCACATTGCAGAGCAAGGAAATGAAGAACTACAATAGTGAAGTTAGTTCAAATCATTGCAAATGGGATGAAAAACAATTTGAATTACAGATCCAAACTCAATCTCTGGAAGTTTTGCCATAATTAAAGAAAGTATAAAAGTTTCAACACCCAATTCAAGTCCTAATATTGGGAGCTCAGTCCCTTACAAGGCATAGGGACTTTTCCTTTCAGATAATTGTGATTCTTTACATCCGTTTGGTTTACTCCAGTTGGATATGTCTTTCCTCCAGGCAAAAAGAGTACACCATTCTATCTAGCCAGCTTCCTTTCTGAATTCTGCCCTCATTCATTTTCCAGATCATGTAATCTTTCCTCCAAGATTTTTACTAGTCAATCTCAGGTTTATATCTACATCATGTAAATTTCTTAAATTCAGGTTTATCTCGACATCATTTAACTTTCTTAAATTCACAGGGCCTTTGTTTAAATCTCCAAAATTCTCCCCAAAATTAAACAATTAAGTCAAATCTCTGTGGAAGAAAAGGTAACTGTTGTGGAATCTGGAGAGGAGAAAATCATCAAGTGAGGCAAATAATAATTTTATTTTCTGTTTGAATCACAAGCTGCCACCTGGGTAAAAAGATTAAAACTCAAGGAAATCTCTGATAATTACAATCTAATTTATTGTAGGAAGTCCACATTGCATGTATAAAAACCATGTAGTTCCATTGTTAGAAAATGAATTACTAAGAGGATTTTAGAAAAACTGTGCAAAAAACTATGCAATTCCGGCCTATGTAAAAAACTAAGCATGCTGAAGAAGGGCATGTGCATTCTTGGGCTCTCCGGCTGCTCTGTCTCACCTCCCATGTTCGGTGCTCTGGAAGCGCTGTGTATGGGCTGGATTGGGACGGCTGTTGGCCACGGACAGGTGAAGGAAGAACGAGGGCCAAGCTGGTTGGTTGCTGATCAGTTATTGTTTATTCAATCTTCCATCTTTCTCTTCTCCCACACTCCTAGCTCCATCCTCTCTCAGGATCTGTTGCTCCCTTCACTCATCTCTCCCCCTACTAGTCCCTCCCACCTTACCCTCTAGGCTACACACAACCAGGTAGCAAAATTAACATAAGAAAGCCCTTCCTGAGGGCCATCAGGTTGAAAGGCAACACTACCTGAGGGCATTCCAAAGCCCTTCCCAACTGTCAGCAGGCAAAATACCTCTTACGGTGTTTTTCTCCTTTCCTTCCTCCAAAAACTCCTTCAACATCTTAATACTAGTTATTTTTGTATGGACATAGCAAGAGATACATTGAGGCTTGCAAGGCAGCTCTCCTGGCAACATCTTGCCACAGACTCAGACTACAGCACTCAGGCCAGATTAATCATTTCTAACCCTAGCAGGGTCCAAATCTAGTTATCACTGTTTGGATCATGACAACATTTGTCCATGATCAAGCTCTTAACTTATAGTTAAGCATTAGGCACTTTGAACAGGCCCATCTCCATGCCAGGGTAGCACACAACTCACTGCTTGTCCTGGGTCTGTTTCATCCCTAGTAGGGACTCTGCTTTTTGGGGGTGCTAGGAAGTATGGGCAATTGAGGCTTAGGTTGAGAGAACAGATGCCCAGAAGGAAAATATCATGTAGAGTCAAATGACTCCCAGGTTACAAAAGCATAGCATTTGCTACAGTCTTCCTGTGCCCATACAAAAGTACATGGCTCTGAATAAACTATGCAAAGAACTCAAGGGGAAGAGAAAAAAACAATATATACAAGTCAACAGAACACTAAGAAAGAAGCTACAAATAAACACAGAGGAATGGGAGCACTGTGATGGGAGTAACCCAATAAACCTAAACTACCTGAGGCTATGTTATCCTACAGGCCTGAATTTCTCCTTTGATATTTGGTCCTTGGATGGGTGTGTAGTTTACTCCCTTTGGTAGACCTTCTGGCAGTCATTGTTAAAATAGAGTAAAGGACTAAGCAATCCACAAACATTCAGCCCTAGAATTTATACTGCTTTCAGAATTGTGATATGGGGGGGTCATGTCTCAGTTTTATTTTGTAAAATAAATAATGAACAGCTTTGTAAGGGTCTGTCTCACAGCACTGATTCAATAAAAGAGTTAAAAAATAAATAACTAAAATACAAACAACAATTTTTCAAGAAAATAAAGTAAGTTATTCTAAGGTTTAATGGTAAAAACCCAAGACCTCAACAGCAAAAGCAATTCTCAGAGATGAAAAAACAAAATGGAGATATCATACTTTCTGCCTTGAAGCTGCAATTTGAAGCAACAGTATTATAATAGTATGATATTAGAACAAGATAAGTCACACTGACCAATGTCTAACATCGCTTATTAGCATTACACACATCAAAACCACAATGAGAAGCCACTTCAGCCTATTTGAATGGCCTAATTTGAACATTTGAAAAGATTTAATATTGGAGAGGTGAGAAAAGAAATTTGGTATGCTATTGACGGTAATGAGAAGTAGTGCATGAGAACTGGTACATTCCGTGTGTGTGTGTGTGTGTGTGTGTGTGTGTGTGTGTGTGTGTGTGTGTGGTGCTTGTAGCTATATCGTTAAAACAGTGGCACCAGAAGTCTGAAATTTTAGAGTATTTTTTTCACAAATGTCAAATCAATTATTTTTAAATTCAACTAATGGTAAGAATAAAGTAGAAGGGAAACAGTTGTATGTTGATAAGAGGGAAACCTATACTAGTAGTAAGTTTTAAAAATTCTAAATTAGACAATAAACACAATGAATATCAGTGCTTTTAATTGTTAGATAGACTTTTGACTGCCTAATAGTGAGATGAATTAGGGCCTGAGTGGAAGAATTAATTTAGGCTCTTGCCTTGCACAGGGCTACCGTGGTTCGATCTCTGGGATTCCATATGGTTCCCCAGTCAATCAGCATTGATTCCTGAGTACTGACCAAAAATCCATGAACTACGAGGTATGACCCAATTAACTTCCCCAAAGTGACATAACTTTAATAAAAGTGTAGTAAAATTAATAAAGTTGATGCTAAGGAAAAAGGTAGAAAACAGGTTGTATTTCCAATAAAATACCCTTTAACATAAAAACTGCATTAATAAAATCCTAAAAGACTTACTTTAGTGGGATGCCTAACAACTATATAGAATATAAAGTTTCTTTGAAAGATATCAAAGAAAAAGAGCTGGATAGTGGGGAAATTTAACATATACCTCTCAGTAGATGACAGAACACTGTAGCAAAGTAACAAAACATAAGGACACAAAATATTTGGAGGGAGGGGTTGGATCCTACCTGATAATGCTCAGGGCTTATTCCTATCTCTGTGCTCAGAGATCACTTCTGACACTGCTCAGGGAACTGTATGCAGTGCCAGGGATGGAACCCGAGTGAAAACTTGGAAGGCAAGTGCCTTAACTCCTATATTGTCTGTCTAGGAAATATTTGAATAAATATTTGAATAACAATTAAAAATAACAATTTAAGAGATGAATATAGAATTGGCTCCCATCAAGCGAAGAAAATACATTATGAAGAAGCATATATGGGAGACTCGGGATGGGCTCAGTGATAGAACACATGCCTAGAATGTATGAGACCCTGAGTTGAGCCCTATTACCACCCCATAAAAAAGAAGCACCTATAGGACAATTATGAGAACTGAGGGCTGTAGATGTTGCTCAATGGTAACATCCTTGCATATAGAAACCCTTGGGTCCAATGCCCAGCTGTGCAAATTAATAATAATAATAATAAATAATAATAATAAAAACAACAACAAATATAAGCCAAGAAAAGGGGTGGTCGTCCTTTTTGGTGTCACAATACTAGTCCAGCAGGTTTATCTGAATGCTTTGCCTAGAGGAAGCATGGTGTCAGTCCAAAGACCCCACGTGGCTCCTGGTGAGTAATCCCTGAGCACCAGCAGGTATGATGAAAAGGAGAAGTAAAAGTACAAGCTCACAAACCTGGCTTCAAAAATCTGAGCAATACAAAAGGATTGCAGAGCGATAAAGCCCTTTTTTGCACCTGACTAGGCAAGACTGGATCCCCAACAAAACATATGGTCCTATGAGCCTTGCCAGGAGTGACTCCTGAGCACAGAATTAGAAGTAAACCTTGAAAACAGAACACTTCTCCACTTGACCTCAAAATAATGAAGTCAGAAATTACTAATAAGAAATAAATATTTAGAAATATCTTGTAGTTGAAAGCTAAAAGTCATACTCCAAACAACTCAGGTTAAAGAATATATCATAAAGTAAATTAGGAAATTTAATCAGAATTATAACAAAGCAACAGTTAATAAACTAAGAACTGGTGCTGACACCAAATTCTCAAAAAATATATATATATATATACATATATTTATATATGGAGGGGATGGGCTCCAGCTTCCCTCCCCACCTCAAGCAGAGCTCCTGGAGGCCGAAGACCACCGGAATGTAGCTGCCTCTCTACACGTTCGGACAGGCCTCATGCATGAAGGCACCGGCAGAGGAACCCAGGTGTGTGTAATTCCATCAATGGTCAACATCCAGAGACTTAAAAGCAAGCTCTCAGAAGCATGCGATATCTTTAGCCGTCTCCCTCTAGGAGAAACTGGAAATCTTCTGAGTTTCCTGCCCACATGGGACAGCCTTGCAAGCTTCCCATGGTGTATTCATATGCAAAATCCAGTAACAAGCTGGATCTCATTCCCCTGACCCTGGAGAGCCCCCAGTGCAACATCCTTAGGAGGGCCAAGTCAAGATAGACTTCTAAGATCTCAGGGAAAGGACGAAATGAGATGTTACTGAACCCGCCCAAGAAATCGGTGATAAACGGGATATTGTGGTTGTGAATGTGATATATATATATATATATATACATATATATATATATATATATAAAGAAAGGTTCAAATGCAACAAATCAGTTGTCTAACCTAGAAATTGGGAAAAATAGGATTAAATAAAAACAAAGTTAAAGAAGAAAATATAAGTAATCATTTCTAGAAAAATACAATTTTAAGAATTAATATTTTATTAGGGACTTATACCAAACCAAAATGGAGTGCTAATGGGTTGAAAATAATATAAGCATTTGATATAAGCTTGATGACCAAAATTTTAAAAGTTAATATAAAAAAATTCAAATCAAAACCACAGGTGTATATAGACTTAAAAATAGTGATAGACAAAATATTACCAGGTAGAGCTCATTATATGCTTTTAGTTTTTAAATTTTTTTTTTTTTGATTTTTGGGTCACACCCAGCAATGCACAGTTTTTAAATTAATATTAATTTTTTAAATTTCATTTTATTTTTATAAAGTTGTTCACAAAAATTGATTACATTTAATATTTGAGCACCAATTCCAGCACCATTGCACCTTGCCACCACCATATTTTGAATGTTTCTATTCTGAACTCTGGCCCCAAAGCAGAACCAAAGTAATTTATTTCATATTGCTTGTTATGGATAATCTGATGAAAATGATCCCAAAAAATATTTTCGTACAGGAAAGTATGTGAAGACTGTTGCATTTCACCCAGGACCTGTTAAGCCCTTTTATAAGAGATTACAAACAAGTTGTTAAGTATTGGCCTTGTGTGCTTACAATTACATGTATATAGCACTGTCTGTAGCACTGTCATCGCATTGTTCATCAATTTGCAAGAGCGGGCACCAGTAATGTCTCCATTTTGAGACTTATTACTGTTTTAGGCATATTGAATACAACACGTGTAGCTTGCCAGGCTCTGCTGTGTGGATGGGATACTCTCGGTAGCTTGCCCAGCCCTCCAAGAGGGACGAAGAAATACAACCCAGGTTGGCTGCGTGCAAGGCAAACGCCCTATGGGTCCACTGTACTGTCGCTCCAGCCCTATCTATCTATCTATCTATCTATCTATCTATCTATCTATCTATCTATCTATCTATCTATCTATCTACCTATCATCTATCTATACATATATATACATATATATATAAGTATATAATTTTCCTAAGATTGGTAGTCCTCTACTTTAAACCTCATCAAATGTGGTGTGCTACTCTTGGTAACTAAGTGGTGTGAATATGGAAGGTCGTGAGGATGCATTTGCAGCTGCGAGCTCCAGAAATTCTATCATCTTGAATATGGTTATACAAAAGATTCGCTCACGGGTGAGACTTATCTGAGTCCGTGGAGAGTGCCCATGAGCACATTGGCTTTTGAGTTCTGGAGGTTTTCGGCTGCCGGGGCTCCATAGGGGCAGGGAAGGGAACTTACCCGCCCCGCTCTGGGTTGCCCTGGATAAAACAGCCTGGAATGGGGTCTGGAGGCATCTCTATTGCATATCCATTATATGTTTTTAATGTAAGAGAATTCAATAAAAATTGAGAAAGCAACTTTACAAGGGAAAGAAATGTATTTAATATCAGAAAACCAGTTAATTTAATTCAATGGATTACAAACTAAAAAAAAATTGATAAATGCAAAATAATGCTAGATTACATTTTGCTTCCTATTATGGATTGAAATTGGACAAAATGGCTGCAAATTTTGACTTCAAGGAATGTTTAGAGATCACTATCATCCTGTTGCTCATCGATTTGCTCAAGCAGGGACCAGTAACATCTCCATTGTGAGACTTGTTGCTACTGTTTTTGGCATATCGAATATGCCACGGGTAGCTTGCCAGGCTCTGCCATGCAGGTGCAATACTCTCAGTAGCTTGCCGGGCTCTCTGAGAGGGGCAGAGGAATCAAACCCTGGTCAGCTGCGTGCAAGGTGAATGCCCTACCGCTCTGCTATTGCTCCAGCCCATTCAGAGATAAAATGTATTATTATGAGACAATTTTCCACATATGTCTGGTAGTTTTACATACCTGTGGGTAAGGTATTGTTTGCCTTAATTTAAACTATTTTTTTCAAGGATTGTTGTGCGGTAAACAGCCATGAAATAGAGTGAATATTCCTAGAGTTCATATTTGCTTACTATTTAACATGTCAAAGATAATTTCCTTACTGATGTTTTTATAGCTTTCAATGTATAGATCTTTCAATACTACATTTTTCCTATATTTTCTTATTTTAATAGTTTGCAGATAAATTTACTTTAGTTCTTTTTAGACAGTTTATTGCTTGTGTAGAGAAATGCAATTTATTTTTGCATGATAAATTTTTACCTGCAATGTTACTAAATCAATTATTTTAGCAGTTATTTTGTAATCTTTGGGATTTACTATATACAAGTATTCATTTTTTATTGCAGTTCATTTTATTGTGCTTTACAGATAAAAGCATTTTTTTAGGAACTTCAACCAGCAAAATAAGTTCATAATACTCCAAAGATTGAAAAGATAGCATTTTAATCAATAAAGTATTTTAAATTAATGTTTGTATGCTTTTTATACATTGTACTACACACGGACTATTAAATAGTACAAATATTAATTTTGCACTGAAAAATTTAAAAATTATGACTGACTTTATTAAGGTGGTTTGAGACAAATGCTTGCAATATATCCAAGACTTGTCTGTGTAATATGATATCTTTAACGAACAGCCACAATTTTCTTTCTTTCTTTTTCTAATTTGGAAGTATTTTTCATGTTGTGTAGTTGCTCTGATCACAATTTCAAAAAGTGCATTGAACAGGTAAGGAGGGGACTTTGTTTCGCTTCTGATCTTAGAAGCGATCTAAGATCTTACAACCTTTCATTATCAAGTATAATGTTAGCTCGGGGTTTGTTATATGTGACGTTTATTAATTTTATCTTTGTTTTTCTATAGCGTTTTTAACACTAAAGAAATTCTGGTCTCATATTGAGTTATTGGGCTCATCTGTATGACATAAAACATAGTATTATGGGATTAATACCCATGGACAGTAGAAAAGGATCAAGAGGACTGTCCATGGACGGAAGCTTGCCGCAAAAGGATGGTTGGGGGGAAAGCAGTTAGGATAGAGAGGGGATCAGTTAGACAATGGTAGTTGGAAATGATAATTCTGGACAAGAACTGAGTGCTGAAAGTGGGTAAAGGGATATACGTAGTAACCTTCTGGTACCTGTATTGCAAACCATAGTGCCCATAGAAAAGGTACCTGTATTGCTAACCATAAAGCCCAAGAAGAAAGAGAGAGAGTGAGAGAGAAAGAAGAAAAGTGCCTGTCACAGGGGCAGGTAGGGGCACGGGGAGGGCCATGGCAGGAGGAATCTTGGGGACATTGGTGGTGGGAAATCTATACTGCTGAAGGCATGGGTATTGGGACATTCTGTGACTGAAACCCAATCATGACAAACTTTGTACCTGTGTATTTCATGGTGATTTAATTTAAAAATAAAAGACAAGAAATACTGATCTCATGAAAGCAATGTGGGAATGTCTCTGGCTTTAATAATTAATTAATCTTTATCTTGTATGTTGTGTGTTGTGAAAGACCATTTGTTTACAAACATATAAAAATTACTTGTTAACTAGTTTGATAAGAAAACAATGTATAAGTGTGTTAATTAACATTGGTTTGTCCTTTGCTCCTCCCTCAGGGAATTTAGGTTAATTGAGTTATTCCCACAACAGTGCTCCAGAGGGGCTGGAGCAATAGCACAGCGGGTAGGGCGTTTGCCTTGCACGTGGCCGACCCAGGTTCGATTCCCAGCATCCCATATGGTCCCCTGAGCACCGCCAGGAGTAATTCCTGAGTGCATAAGCCAGGAGTAACCCCTGTGCAATGCCAGGTGTGACCCAAAGAGAAAAAAAAAAAAAAAAAACAATGCTCCAGAGACACACCCTATTCCATCAGGCACTAATTCCTATACTGTTTTTCTCTTTCCTTTATGTCATTTGCATGGTGTATCAATGTCCTTTTTGTATAGACACAGAAAGACAGTTGATGTTTTGCTTTTGTAACATTGGAGTTAATTGACTCCGAATAATATTTACTCCTGGACATCCATCATATTTACCAGAATTAAACCTCAGTTACCTTTCCTTTCTAACACACCAGAAGAAGAGTCGCAGTGAGGGACAAAGATGGACCCAGGGCAAGTGTAAGCTACCCTGCCATCGAAAAGGGACAAGCTAAGTGCCATAAGAGGTATAATAAGTTAGGAGCACAGTCATGAGATAAATTCTGTTAAGACCCAAAAAGAAGTGGCTGAATAAAGACCCTGCTGGGGTTGGGAAAGACTAACCTGGCCGACTGTGGTCTGGTGTAAAAAACTAAAGCTCGCCGAGGGGCGTGTGAACGTGCAGGCTCTTCGGGCGGCTGTCTCACCTGTCTCACTGTCGCTCTGGAACCGCTGTGTATGGGCTGGATCGGGATGGCCGTTGACCAAGGACAGGCGAAGGATGAACGGGGACCAGGCTGATTGCTGATTAGTTGCCGTTTATTCAATCTTCCATCTTTCTCCTCTCCCTCACTCCCAGCTCCCTCCTGTCCTCTCTCTGGATCTACTGCAGCCTCTCTGGATTCTCTTGTCTCTCTCCTCCCTCTTTCTCTCTTCCCCTTGCCCCTCGCTACACACACAGCCAGGTAGCAAAATCATCATAAGAAAGCCCTTCCTGAAGGCTGGGCATTCCAAAGCCCTTCCTCACTCTTAAGGTGTTTTTCTCCTTTCCTTCCTCCAAAAACTCCTTCAACATCTTAATACTAGTTATTTTTGTATGGACAAAGCCAGAGATACATTGAGGCTTGCAAGGCAGCTCTCCTGGCAACATCTTGCCACAGACTCAGACTACAGCACTCAGGCCAGATTAATCATTCCTAACCCTAGCAGGGTCCGAATCTAGTTATTATTGTTTGGATCATGACAACATTTGTCCATGATCAAGCTCTTAACTTATAGTTAAGCATTAGGCACTTTGAACAGGCCCGTCTCGATGCCAGGTTAGCACACAACTCACTGTTTGCCCTGGGTCTGTCTTGTCCCTCTTTGGGACCCTGCTTTTGGGGATGCTAGGAAGTAAGGGTAGCTGAGGCTTAGGTCGAGAGAACAGATGCCCAGGAGGAAAATATCATGTAGAGTCAAATGACTCCCAGGTTACAAAAGCATAGCATTTGCTACAGTCTTCCTGTGTCCATAAAAAACGACATGACTCTGAATAAACTATGCAAAGGACTCAAGGGGAAGAGAAAAACAATATTTACAAGTCAACAGAACACTAAAATAGAAGCTACAAATAAACAAAAAGGAATGGGAGCACTGTAACAGGAGTAACTCAATAAACATAAACTATATGAGGCTATGTTATCCTACAGTCTGGAATACATAGTGAGATGTACCCAGGAAGAGCCAACCCTTAAGCTTAATATAGCTCTTACTGTGTCCGTAGAAAATGACTGGAAAGATTATTAAGAGTAAATTTACTATGGGCTGGAACGATAGCACAGGGGTTGGGCGTTCGCCTTTCTCGAGGCCGACCCGAGTTCAATTCCTCCACCCCTCTCGGAGAGCCCGGCAAGCTACCGAGAATATTGAGCCCGCGCGGCAGAGCCTGGCAAGCTACCCGTGCGTATTGGATATGCCAAAAAACAGTATCAATAAGTCTCTCAGTGAGAGATGTTATTGGTGCCCACTCGAACAAATCGATGAGCAACGGGATGACAGTGACAGTGAAATTTACTATGGTTGTTTAGCTGAGGAAAGGAGAAAGCAATACTCCCTGGATGGAATCCCACCCTTGAGCGGATCTCCTAGTAATCTCATCATCATTATCATCATCATCATCATTATCCCATTGATTGTTGAATTTCTCTAGTGGTCTCAGTAAGTCTCCATTAGTCCTAGCCCTGAGATTTTAGAAGCCTCTCTTTACTTGTCCTTCCCGACGATGCCTTTCCAAGGAAGGCTCTTTCAGGACCAGGGGAATGAGACCCAGCATTGTTACTGTTTTTGGCATATGACTACACCATGGAGAGTTTGCAAGGCTCTCCCATGTGTGCAGGAAACTCTCAGTAGCTTACCAGGTTCTCCCAGAGGGAGAAGCAGGCTATAAGATATCGCTTCCGGGAGCTTGGTTTTAAGTCTCTGGTTGTTGACTGTTGGTGGGGGTAGTCCCTGGGTGTGACTGCCTAGTTAATGGAAAATGGGAAATCTGGGCGGAAGATGCCCAGTCCCGATCCAAGCAGGCTTGGAGGTCTCAGTCCTGGGTCCCATACACCTGGGTTCCTCTGCTGGTTCCTTCATGTGTGAGGCTTGTCCAGACATGTGGAGAGGGGCCTTGAGCATGGCTGTGGCTAGACTGCGGAGGTCTTTGGCCGAGGGAGCTCTGCTCTAGTAAACTAGAGTACTGAAACCCTCAGATGAGAATTTTATCCTTGAATTAATCTCCTAGAAGAATTTCCCCTGAAGGAGTGGCTGTACATCTGCTTATTGTTATGACAGTCTTCAACCCCACCTATGTGTGCCCCCACCCTTCATGATTTCTATGTAACTATCTGTATAACTATGCTGTAAGGGGAGACATCTAACTATGTTGGGAAAAAGGGAGAAATAACAACAGTGTAAATAAGGAAGAAAATAATGGCACAGTAATGGGGGAGAGATCTCGCTATGCTGGGGAAGAAATAACTATGCTGTAAGAGAGAAGCAGGAGAATGAAACTGTAAGAGAGGAGAAGAATAAGAGAGTGAAATAAACAGTCTCTGAGATCCCTCAGTATCAACCAGCCTGGGGCCCTATTTTTCAGTCCCCCTCTCATCTTTTTCCACCATTCATTTATCGCCATGAGCCAGCCAGGGAAATGGTTCTCCGCCACCAAACGCTAAGGTCCTTTGCACCCGTGCTCCTTGAAACTCACATAAATATATCACTGTCACTGTATCACTGTCATCCCGTTGTTCATCGATTTATAGAAAAATAGAAAAATACAGAAAACAGGTATACATGATTATGGCTCATATTATGGCTCAAACCATAATGCCCTGAAAAAAACACAAAACCATCAACAACCACAAAACACTGTCAGCTAGGTTTTTTCCTATAAACTCTTAACTATTGATTTGCTACATTTGAAAACTTGATGGGCAGCACCTGATTGAGATGGCGAGGAGTGATCCCTGAGCACAGAGCCAGGGAGGAAGCCCTGAGCATCGTCTGGTGTGGCCCAAAATCCAGAAAAGGAAAAGACGAAAACAGAGAACTTGAGAAAGGCAGAAGTATCATGCTTCTGCTGAGGGCCAGAGATGGCTCAGGGTGCAGTGATGCTTTGCATGTGGGGATCTGGCCCACAGACTCCTCTTACTGGGTCTTTCGTTCCAGGAAACGTGTTTCTTTTTGAAAGTAGCCTTCAGCTCTTCCCTCCGGCATGAATGTGATCCTTGAAAGTAAGTGTCTGCATGAGCAGTTTCTACATTTTTATGGAACTCATCCCTGGTGGTGGAGGCTTCACAGCTGAGCCCTCACCTCTTTCCAGATGAGGACACGGTCCCCAAAGACAGCACCCTAGCATGAAGCGAGGCCAGATTGGGTCAGCACGTGTCTCCGGCGTGGCAGGCTGGCTTTACTTGTTTATCTCCCAGCGTCAGTCCCACCACCATGACACCTTCCCTCCACTTTTCTTCCACCGTTGTCTCCATTTTTCTCCAATTTTCCCAACCACTCCTTAAGCCTACCCCCCAGGCTGGCCCTTAATAATTTGTATAATAGTTTGTTATCAATAATTTGCTAAGAGTCCAGCAAGCTACCAAGATTATCCCGCCTGCACAGCAGAGCCTGGCAAGCTACCCATGGCATATTCGATATGCCAAACACAGTAACAAGTCTCACAGTGGAGACGTTACTGGTGCCCGCTCCAGCAAATCGATGAGCTGGATGGCAGTGCTACAGTGCAATGCCCTGAATGGGAGAGAGAGACAGAGAGAGAGAGACAGAGAGAGAGAGACAGAGAGAGAGAGAGAGAGAGAGAGAGAGAGAGAGAGAGAGAGAGAGAGAGAGAGAGAAGGAAAATGCATGCCATAGAGAAAGGCTTGTGGGGAAGTTGATGTGAGGGAAACTGGGGACATTTATAGTGGAAAATATACACTGGTGGAGGGTTGTATTGGAACTCTGACTGACTGAAACCAGACCATGATCATCTTTGTAACTCTGTATCTCAGGGTAAGTCTATTAAAAATAAATAAGTAAATAAATAAATAATTAAATCAAACTTGTAGAAACTTCAAAAAAATTATATAGCAAAGACATAGATAATCTCTTAACCTAGAAACATAAATTTCATTATTTTATATTACCAAGGAAAACCATTTATGTTTTTAATTCCTTCTCCAGAAATATTTGGAAATAAATACAGATAGAAACTATTTATTTATTTTTATTGAAGTTAATTTTGAAAGAATGCTTGGTAAAATTCACACATGAAGGTTCACACAGAATTTATATGGAAGTGTCTGGCCCTGAGATTTTTTTTTTTTAGATTTTCTTTGATTTAGTCATTTTATTTGTTGATGTGTTCAAATTTCTACTTCTTTGTTATTTAGATTTAGCAAGTTGTATATTTCTAGGCATTTATCCTCTTCTTACATGTAGTTTAATTTGCTGTGAATGATTATTCATAGAAGTCTCATGATCATTTGTCTCATGTTGCATATGGCATATATCTCATCTTCCTTTGCTAATTTTATTTTAGTCCTCTCTTATCTGGGTAGACAGAAATAAATATTTTTCTATTTTTTGTGTGTATTTTCATCTTTTACACTTTCTATTTGCTCTCTCATTACTTCTACTCTGATTTCTGTTAACCCCCTCCTTCTACTACTTTTGGACAGAGTGTGGTTCGATTTCTCCAGCTTCTTGAGTGATACAATTGGACTTTTTACTTAAAATATTTACCCAACCTTGTATAGTGGCTGGTTGCAGTCATGTATGACATATATCGAGTCTGGTGGCCATTTGTAAAAGCATTTGCTGTGGCTAATTGTAGGCACACTGGCAAATGTGAAGATGATACTCATCATCGTGATCTACTCTGGGAGATTGTACCTCCACAGATTCACTATGGTAGAAACTGATGTGAGAAGGATGGTCAAGTTTCATACAAATACAAAACTTGAAGGGAGATCTATGGTGAATTCTGTAGTGCTAGTCAGTGACAGGAAACTTGTCAAGGCTGCATATAGTTGTGGAAAAGAAATTGATCCATAACTTAATCTTATAGTTTCATGTTTCTCTGCAGGCACATTGCATTAGAGAATAGCAATAGCTGTGGAGCTCATATTCTGCAGATGAAAACCCAGAATTTTCCCTCTAAACTGTGTATACACAGTGAGGAAATGTCTGGGACTCGAGGTTTCTGTCTTATACATGGATAGTTATACTGATCAGGCTGATCTCACAGATTCTCATCTGCAGGACAGGTGAGAGGGTGGAGCTGAGTGGCACTCAGACATATCTGCAAATGGAAATGCAAGTGGTTCAAAAAAATGACTAAAATCTGTAGAAGGTTTTCAAAGGCAGTGCTAGAATTTGATGTAGTGCTCATTCCTGGAACACTGATCCCTCCTGTGTGTTTATGAATCAGCTGTGCAGGTTACTGGATTTATGCTGTTTATAAAAGATGAAATTATACTTTTTACAAGAACTTGAGTACTATGTTTGGTTAACTAATTCAGAGAAAGACAACCATAATTTCACACATAGGCTGTACATGAAATAAAGCAAATGAATAAACAAAAGGAAACTTTTGATTTTCATTTGGAGTGACAATTATTTGGAGAAGGAATGAGAAGAAAAAAAAGAAGAGAGGAGAAAAAGAAAAAGGCGAATAAACATACTATAGTATAAATATAGTTTTAAAATAGGGTAAAATATGTAGTGTTTAGGGATATTCAGATACTCATAGAACTAAAAAAAAGGAAGAAACTTCTAGCATAGAACCAAGATCCTACAATAATCTATGTAAGAAATTTTGAACTACTCTTGAGAACTTCTATGGAAAGATGGTGCTTTGTTTTCAAATTTGGTTATAGGTGCATTAAGACTACTTTAATTTCCTTTAAAAAGATACCTGAGGGGCTGGAGTGATAGCACAGAGGGTAGGGCATTTGCCATGCACGAGGCTGACCCGGGTTTGATTCCCAGCATTCCATATGGTCCCCCGATCACCGCCAGGAGTAATTCCTGAGTGCATGAACCTGGAGTAATCCCTGTGCATCACTGGGTGTGACCCAAAACCCAAATATATACATATATATGATATACACATATATCACATATATGTATATATATACATATATCATATATACCTGAATATCCTGTGTAAGTGTTTCATATATAGGATATATGTATATGTATATATACATATATCCTGTATATGAAATATATATGAATATCATATATATACCTGAATATCCAGTGTGTTTCATAGGTACACTGTAAATTTTAGTACAGTAATAAAGGGATTTTAAATGTGAATAGAAGACTATAAAAACTTCCACAGAATATATATAACATAATGTATGAAAAGTCTAACATATCTGTTGTATGTTACAGAATATATAACATAATGTATGAAAAGTCTAACATATCTGTTGTAGGAATTAGAAACGAATTATTATTTTGAAGCAATGTATTTGCATTGCAGCTCAATTATCTCTTCTATAAGTCACTTTCCATTGTGCTATATCTCACACACTTCTCTCTGCTTCCAAAATTGGTCTCATTAGCACAATGAAATTGCCTTTGCTCGGTTTATTTTTGACATGAAGTGTGAAATTATGAGCTATGCACTCTTTTGCTGGAAAAATGTAAGCAAGAAGCTCCCAAATCTAGTGTTCTTGGCTTGTAAGCACAAGCACTTTCTGTATACATAATCCTTTGTAAGATGACATTATAAAAATTTTTGTTATGAGTTGGACAGGCAATCTTAATTGATATCAGGACAAATGACAAAGTCACACCACACTTAATACACTCACTGTATTAACTTATACTATCTCTGTATTTTATGCTAGTTGTTCTAGCAGAGTTCAGTTCTGTCTCTTTAGCAAAACTTCCCATGTCATCTCTGCTTTCTAGTTTCTCTTTGGCCGAGATACCTATTTGTTCTCTCATTTACACATTAATAGATAGTCTAGAACCAAGAGATTAACTAACAGTACCCTGCCTGAAAAAGAAGAAAGAAGACAATGGATTGCTCAAATGAATTAGAGATTTGGATTACTTTTCTCAAGACCAGTCATACTCCTGAAATTTCAGAACCAAGGATGCCAGGCTGGCTGTGGATAATTTGAAATTAATGAATGTTTTCTGAAATTAATTACAAAACTAAATAGAAGTATAGTGAAAGCCAGCAAAGCTTAATTCACTGGATTTATAACTGTGTGACATTAAGTTATAACATTGCTCAAGATTTCTAAGAATTACTTGAGTAAAAAATACAGTAAGGTCGACTGCAGTCTTGTCTTTTTTTAATTTCAGCACAAATTCTAAGCAGATTTTGTAGGACTTTCTTAATATTATGAAGAATAGAACCCTCTGACAGCTCTTATCTGAGTTAATATTCTTCAACTAATGTTATGGTACAAGTTAAAATATTCCATACTTCTGGCAGAATTTTGGAAGTTTGCCACGTACTATTTTCTTGACCTCTCTGCTGGATGAGCCCTTTGGATTCTGTGGATCTTTTCTCAGTTGAATCATTTTGGTCAACCAGTTCTATCAAACAGAGGAGTTGTGGATATAAAACAAGGCACGACATGACAATGAGAAGAGTCAGAGTCTGGGGCTTTAAATTTAGTAATAGAAGATTTTGTGGAGGTTTTAAGTTTGACTTTTGATTCTTATAAAATGGGTTCATTTTAAATGTTTCAGATGTGTTCATATTGAACGTTGAGTGATTGAAATAAAATAATACTTTTTTCAATTATTTTATAATTTGGCCACAAAAAAGGACCTTTGTGACTGACTTTCAGGGATAATTAGAAATTAAAAGTTTTAGAAATTATGCTTTAAATGTAAGTCTAAGTAAGTGTCTATTATGAGGCATTGGATGCATTTTAGATTTGTTACAACCAGAATTAATTGGTCATATTTACTTCTACCCAGTTTTCAAATATAATTTCCTTGAATGCTTTTTCATTTTGTTATCGTTCCTATCTGCATGTACCTCTATATTCCATGTGCCAAAAAATATATTGGAATAATCAGAGGAGAAACCAAATGCTTATCATATAATAAACCAAATAATATCAAATTTTGTGGTGATTAATTTTACACTTAATGATAAGTAGGGCATTTGCCTTGCATGCGGCTGACCCAGGTTTGATTCCTTTGTCCCTCTCAGAGAGCCCGACAAGCTACCAAGAGTATCCCGCCTTCACGGCAGAGCCTGACAAGCTACCCTTGGTGTATTCGATATACCAAAAACAGTAATAACAAGTCTCACAATGGAGATGTTACTGGTGCCCACTCGAGCAAATCGATGAACGACAGATGACAGTGCTACAGTGATACAGCTATCTGTAAAATAAGTGTCTCATTTTGTGTCTATGAGAAAATTTACTTTGCAATCTGGCACCAATAGGCTTATAACCCACCCATCCTGAAACGTGTTGCCCGATTCTTTCTCTGTTAAAAACTCTTCTCCTGAGACAATAGACAAGATGGTTATTTTGAGGAAATAAAGTTACCATTTTTTCCATGTAACAATTGCCATTTCTCTAGAGTGATTGACTCCCAAGAGGCAGAAGAACACATTGTAGTAATACTCGATATCCTACCATTTTATGTTTGAATATTTAGATTAGCACTTATCCAAAAAGTTTTCATTTGAAAATGTTTATAATGCCAAGAAAAATGTAAAAATATGACAATATCAAACACTCTACATTATAAACCACATGATATAGGAATAGAGCCTAAAATAGCTGAAACCATTCTGATATCTAACAACTAAACTTTTATTTAATAGTTTGTATGGTTTAGTGCCAATCTTCATACATTTCTTGGGCTAGAGGTTACTGTTTTTTTCCTACCCTCTTCTATTTCCCTGCTTCTTGTCTTCATGTTCTTCATTAGATTTCCAGGTGATTTCTGATATCACTATGTTTGAGAAATGCTACTACTGAAATAAAGAAAGTTTTTCTAATTGAAATCTATATGATATGCATATGTGTAAATATATGAAATATATTATCTATATCACTGTCACTGTCATCCCGTTCATTGCTCATAGATATGTTCGAGGGGGCATCAGTAACGTCTCTCATTGTGAGTCTTATTGTTACTGTTTTTGACATATCCAATATGACATGGGCAGCTTGCCAGGCTCTGCTGTGTGGGCGCAATATTCTTGGTAGCTTGTTGGGCTCTCAGAGAAGGGTGGAGGAATCAAACACGGGTCGTCCGTGTGAAAGGTGAATGCCCTACTGCTGTGCTATCGCTCCAGCCATATTATCTATATGCATATATTTGTATATATTCAGGACATAGCCCAACATGTCCTCTATCTGTAATCAGGGATCACTCTTGCTGGTGTTTAGGGGACCGTGTCTAATACCTAGGATCAGGGTCAGCCTCACATAAGTTCTGTATCTTAACCTCTGTACTATCTCTTCAGTCCCTCTCATATTTTTTCTTACATTTTTCAGTTCCATTGTACATGTGCACCAAAGACACAAAACTAAAGTAGTTGACAAAATGCAAAGAAAGTTTGGAAAGAGTGGTTCTTTGACACGCCCTAGAGGGCGTGGGTTTTGTTTCGGTATCTGACAAAACAGAAACCAGGCTTCACTGATAAAAACCACATACTACTTCTTCCATTAATGACACAATTTGATGTATGAATGATTCTTTCTGTTTTGTCTCAATCAGTCCCGGAGTGATAGGGTTATCACCTCCTCTGTACTCAATCTCAATTCCAGTTCTGAGAAGTAATAAGTGCAGTGGGAATAAAGAAAGTGGTCTTTATGCTTTGAATATGAGATAGGTTCAAGGGCGAAGATGTGGAAAGCAACAAAGAAGAGACCAGAATATCTGGAAGACACAGAGAGAGAGGCAAGGCAGACACAGCACCTCCAGTGCCTGAAAGGAGGTCTGGGGTAGGGTGACATTCAACATCGAATCTGAAACCTATCAGCATAAAGTAAACACAGATAAACTGAAATTTTGTTTGTCAAAAAGGAAAAATCACAGTCTTTATCATCACACTTATGTATATCTATTATTGTCATAATCTGAAATATAGCTTGAGATTCTATTATATTTCTCCTACCCCAGAGAAGAAAGCCTCCTTCCCTCTAATTCTGTAAGAAGTTAACCCCCAACTTCTCAGAATAACTGAATACCTTTTAAGTACTTCTTTCCCTGTTTAGAGGGAAGTAAGAATCCTAGTTAGCATAAAAACCTCTTAAACAGGAAGCTGTTCACTAGCTTTACTGAGAAGTCTTGCTGCTTTGATGAAACCAGTCCACAAGAGCCTCCACTCAAAAATTCCAAACTTCTTGAAAAGCAGTTCTTCTGGCTTTAAAATAAAATACAACAACAAATAGAATGTTTTTACCGCTTGCAAATTTTTGTGCGAACTTAAAAGTATATGTAGGTCGGTTAGACCCACCTGAGGGGTAGTTTCTTGTTTGGTTTTGTTATTTTTCTACCCACCCCACCCAGCTCCCTGGTACTCTGTCCCTAACAAGATTTGGATTTTATTATTGTTCAGGTAGCACCATGGATAAAGACCTCAAGAAAAAATGCCAGTGCCCAAGACACACTGATGGCCTTTTCACTGTGTAATTATACTCACTCTTGATAACACTAAAGGCATGCCTTATTGGCTGTGGCACAAAGGCCTTCTTTATCACAGAGAGATGGATTGTTTTTGCGAGTCTTGATGGTCTTCAAATTATCTGAGCGCAGGAAAGAAAGCAGAGTGAATTTTATTTTAACTCATTTTATTTCTGAATTTATTTCCCAGTAGCTAGGAGATACTGACTGCCCCAGCAGTCAAGTCAATTGTTATCTGTGGGACTTGATTATGTTTGGACCCAGTCGCTCATTTTGAGCAAGACACAGTTAATGAGGAGAGAAATGAAAAGTGCATGGAGTCACAGTGTGTTTGGGGTAATTTGTGACACATTTACTCCACTCAGTTCTTTGTTTATTCTTCCCCCCTCTGTGCAGGTTCTGTAAAAAAAAAAGGAGCAGAAAAGCGAATTCACTGGTAGACAGTTAAGGGTGTTGAAGGTAATGAATCTCTGTATCTCATCTCCATTGTTGGCAGTAATTGGGCACAGTTCATCTCTACAGTAAAATGCCAGGAAAGCTCATCTTCAGGAAACATAGCCACCCCCTGCCATTATTTAACAATATATTTTTCCTTGACACTGCTAGTTTTTATTTTCTCTCTTTCTCTCTTTATATATAATATATATATATATACATACATATGTGTGTGGTATGCTCTTTGTCAGTTTTCTAAATAATAGTCCATTAAACAGTTCACAGTGTGTGTTCTGTAGAAATGTAAAAAAGTGATTGGATGATACTAATTAAAGAGAGATTTTGTTTCCACTTACTGCAGATCAATGGTGGGTTACATTAAAGCTGCATTTTGTGATGAGTTTAACAAAAGAACAGCTGTGCTAAATACATATTTCAAGACATACAGGTAGGTCAAATAAACGTTCCTGTCTTGAAAAGTCTCTGTGTTATAACTATAAATTTTACTTGCAGAATTGTGGGGAGACACAAAGGCTAATTAATTGCTACAATTGTTAGTAGTTTTAGTACAAGCTGTTAAGGAAAAAATGGGATTTGTTCATTACTTCTAGTTTTTACTTTAATGTAACTCCTTCACTATCTACATTTATTGTGATATCATTGATGTCTAGTTTCAAATGAAACTTTAATAAACTCAGATTTTCTTTTTTCTATCTAAATTTTGAATTGAAAAGGGTAAAAGTACATTTACTTAACCATAAGGGTCCCTATGATAATCCCCATCTCTCATTGTCCAGAAATGTGATTTCTCTTGATACAAATTTGGAGGCTATTGGCAATCAACAGTAATTTATGAGAATCATAGTTCTGAGGGACACAAACACTTTGAACAACTAGGCATGCAAACAATAAATATAAGATACCTAAAATATCACATAATTTTAGAGAGTAGATGCTGTTTATACATTAACCATGAGACAGGTATATAGAAAAATAGAAAGATATTTTAATGAATTGCTTTTCCAACAGTAATACTCTTAGTGACATTGATTGGGGGTAGTATATTTAGATCTATATTTCAGTTACTTTATAGTAAAATTGTGTTCAATTATCAATTTGCTTGCCAGCTACAAAGTCCATAGCAGTATTGGGCTTGTGTTGTCAGAGATATTCTCCCAATTTTGAACTTGCTATATTAATTTCTGTCAACAAAAGATTTTCCATTTAGGGACTCATGACTTAACTTTCTAACTGAAGGAAAGTGCGTAAAAGACTTAAAAGAAGGAAGACAACAAGAAGGCATTCAATTCCATTCTGACTTGCTGTGTATTTTCCAAGTAAGCAGCTCTAACTCTCAGTCTAGTCTTTTATAAAACACTTTTTTATGAAAATGAGTCACCCTGTAGTGTCAATATGCACTTGACTCTAAAGGGATCACTTCTCTTAAGGGAGGTACAAGTCAAGGGTTAAATTAGGGATCAGGCTTTGAAAGAGCACATTTTCATTCATCCTGGAACATAAAGTTCAAATGGTAGACTATAATTAACTATGGGGATAACCTTCTCAAGGGAACCCATAGAATTTATATTGATTCTGAATAGAGGAAATAGTTTTCTTCATAGTTTTACACTTGAGCATAAGTTGAAATAAATGAAATTTCCTAGTACAATGTGTTATATTGTTTTCATGTAGACTTCTCTAGGTCTCTATCTACACATGGATATCTTTTCGAAATTCATTTTTATGTTTTTTTAACTGTTCAGAAATGTATGTGAATTATACACCTCAGTTTCACACTTTATAGAGTATAGAGAGTGAAGAATACCTCTCTTTATATCAGACTTCTTAGGAGGGCAGAAATAAGACACTAAGTTATACACAATTATTGTTAAGTTAACTTTGTCAATCTGTCATATTGTGGATAAGGTGAACCACTCAATAAATCAGTTTTGTTATACTTTAAAAAATGGTCTCACTAAGACATATCTTTATGACATTTAAAATAGATTTGAGATGACAAGCATTCACTGCACAAATTGGTACAAGAGATAGAGAAGTAAAAGACATTATGAGTGTCACAGTGAGTTTGAATACTCATTCTTTTCCACTAGGAATAAGGCTATCACTTTTCCCAATCCAAATAAAAATTCAAAGGCTTATTCCCAGTTAATTGAGACCAAATTTGCCAAAATAAATCCATCAACTATTTCATCACCTCAAAAACTATTTTAATCTTCTAAATTATTATGAAACATAAAAATACATATTTATTAGCAATACATATTCAGTAATTTTTTGTATAAACAAAAATATGATAATAAAAAATACATATGGAGATTTGTATAAGGTAGAATGTCACTTATATTGCTCAAATTTTTCAAGCATCTTTCTAAGCCTATTTTTATTGACTCTACTTTTTAGGTTTCTATAATTTTTTCATATTCCTATATTTATAATATAGAAAATGCTATAAGAACCACACATCATAAAATCACGATTGAATAACATCTTTTCCTACCTTATAAGGATTTTATGGGCAGAACTATATGTTACTTTTTACATAGTTTGCACTCTGTTCTTGGTATAATTCTTTTTGTTAGGATGGTTGTTTTTGTCTGTTTTATTTTTTGATCTATACCAGTGGAACTCAGAGGCTACTATCAATTTCATATTTGTGTGTTATTTTTGGAGCTGATTGGATGATCATGAAGTGTCAGAGATTAAAGCTATGAATCCGACATTTAAAGCATACAAATTCTTCAGTTTTTCTCTGGCCCAAAAAACTTATACTTTGTGTGTGTGCATGTATGTGTGTGAGAGGAATAAAATCAAGGATTCACATGTGCAAAGGACACCACTGACTACATCCGTGGGCTTTCTTGGCATAATTCATAGCTTGCAATAAAGAGTCAACAACTATCGTATAACTGACATGAAAAATTTATTAAGATTTTCCTTGTTGTTTGCATGCTTGTTTTGGGGGAGGGGAAGTTATTTGGGCCATAACTAGCTGTTTTCAGGGCTGACTGCTGGCTCTGTGTTCAGGGATCACTTCTGGAGGTGCTTGAGCAACCATAGGATGTTGGGGATTGAACATTGGTCAGTTTCATACAAGGCAAGTGTCCTACATGTTGTAGTATCACTCAGGCTTCCTGAGGCATTTTTTCAAAGGGGTGGCAGTTCACATAGATATGACAGAAAAATCTTTGTTAAGAAGGATTCATAGGTGACAGATAATTGGAAAATAGGAGACTAAGTTCTCCAACTACAAGGAATTGTGTCTTTGAAGATGTTGAGTGAGTGTAGAAAAATGGTTTGTGCTCCAAATGAGAAGAGTGCTCAGTATAAGTCATTCAAACTTATGTGACCCTAAGTAGTCCCCTTACTTTTGCAGTACTTAGACTCTGTCACTATCGCTGTCATTCCCATCATCCATCGATTTTCTCTAGCAGGTGCCAGTAACGTCTTCATCCATCCCTGTCGCATGCCAGTGTAGCCTGATGGCGCACTGGGGGCTCTTTCAGGGTCAGGGGAATTAGGACCATCGTTGTTACTATTTTTGTCATATTGAGTACACCACAGGTAGCTTGCCAGGCTCTGCCATGTGGGCTGGATACTCTTGGTAGCTTGTTGGGCTCTCTGAGAGGGACAGAGACTTTTGAGGTGGCCTCTAATCGCCTTTACAGGTGTTCCCAGTCTATCGAATGTAAGCTTTTGGTAGACTGGCATGTTGTAACAATCTGCACACTGACAAACATGCACTTGACTGCGTCTCTGGGGAGCACCTGGGACATCTGCGGCCTCAGATGTTGAGGTTGATGGAGTGCGCCCGGAGGTTGTTAAGCAGCTGGCAGAGCAGGACCCTATCATGGAAGATCTGTGCCATCTGTGCAGATGTCATTTCTACTATACTTTTTTTTTGCCTCTCTGGGATATAGTCCCAGGAGTGGTATTGCTGGGTCAACTTGGAGTTCAATTTCTAATTTTTTGAGAAGCATCCATATTATTTTCCAAAAGGGCTAACCAGTCGGCATTCCCACCAGCAGTGAAGAAGAGTCCCTTTCTCCCCACATTCACACCAACACTGGTTGCTTTTGTTCTTTTGCATGTGGGCCAGTCTCTGTGATATGAAATGATATATCATTGTTATTTTAATCTGCATCTCCCTGATGATTAGTGATGTAGAGCATTTTCTCATGTGTCTTTTAGCCATTCGAATTTTTTCTTTGAGAAAATTTCTGTTCATTTCCATCCCTTCTTTTCTGATGGGGTTCGATGTTTTCTTCTAGTAGAGTTCAACCAGTAGCTTGTATATCCTTGATATCAACCCCTTATCAGATGGGTATTGGGTGAATATCCTTTCCCATTCTGTAGACTGTCTTTGTGTTTTGGTCACTGTTTCTTTTGATGTGCAGAAGCTTCTTAGTTTAAGAGAGTCCCATTTATTTATCTCTGTTTTCACTTACCTGGCCAGTGGCGTGTCATCTTTGAAGATACCTTTAGCTTCAACGTCATGGAGGGTTTTGCAAACCTTGTCTTTTGGATTCTGGTCTGATGTTGATATCTTTAGTCCACTTTGACCTAACTTTTGTAAATGGTATTAGGTAGAGATCTGAGCCCATTTTTTTGCATGTAGCTGTCCAGTTTGGCAAGCACCATTTTTTGAAGAAGCTTTCCTTCTCCACTTCATATTTCTTGGTCCCTTATAAAAGATTAGATGATCATATATTTGAGAGTGTGTGTCACGACATTCAACCATATTCCATTGGTCTGCAGATCTGCCTTTATTCCCATTCATAGTCCCATGTTCATGTTTGTAATATAATCCTTTAGGATGTTATCATAAGAGAACTCACATGCAACTGAAAATATTTTCCTTTAAAGCTGGCCCCATGACAGAAAAAAAAAACAATATTTTTTTCTTCCATTTATTTGACTATCAGAAATTTGGACTTCCTCTTCTTTCATCCCTAAAGCTTTGAATGTGTGATTATCATAACTCCTTTTCTGTAGGATTATGTGTAATTAATTTTTCAATCAATTTGACTAATAAAATGAAGTTTTGTCTATGGGCTAGATCAGGAAACTAGAAATCAGAGATTCTGAGTATTATTATTAATTTACTAGGTGAATACAGCAGGTATTTAGCTAGTAATATTTTCATGAGAGGAGTACAGGGAAATTAGTTAAAGTCATTATACCAGATTCTAGAATATGTAAAAAAAAAGTACTTATCATTTTCAACCCGTGCTTTCTTGAGTCTCAAATTCAAATTTCCCGAATTTCTTATTGCAAAATACAACATTTCTCTAGATCCATATGAGAAGTCATTCCATGAAGGGACAAATACCCTGGCTAAGGGTGTGGAAGGCTTTAATGTCTTTCTTTCTTTCTTTCTTTCTTTCTTTCTTTCTTTCTTTCTTTCTTTCTTTCTTTCTTTCTTTCTTTCTTTCTTTCTTTCTTTCTTTCTTTCTTTCTTTCTTTCTTTCTTTCTTTCTTTCTTTCTTTCTTTCTTTCTTTCTTTCTTTCAATGTAGGGATACTGCTATTTATTCAGCCAGTGATTAAGTGACTGAAACAGGCATGAAGAATGAACTGCAAATTACTTAAAAAAATTTTTTATCGAATATCCATGAGATATTCATGGAAGCTATCAGAAGAGAGCGATGCAGTCTCTTGCCTCTGCACCTGGCAGTCTTCATCGGGGTCCCTCGGAGGGGATGGGTTGCGTTTCCCTCTCCCTCCCAGCAGAGCCTCGAGAACCTCCGTAACCCAGCCATGGCCATGATCAGGGCCACTCTCCACATGTTTGGACAAGCCTCACGCATTGGGGGGCCAGCAGAAGAACCTAGGTGTGCGGGACTGGGGCTGAGATCTTCAAGGCTGCTCGGACCAGGACTGTGCCTCTTCCACCCAGATCTCCCATTTTCCAGTAGCTAGGCAGTCACACCCAGAGACTGCCTCTGGTGCTGTGTATTTCCATCAACAGCTAATATCCAGCTCCAACATCCAACAACCAAGCTCCCAGAACTAGACATCTAATAGCCTAGTTCTCCCTCTTGGAGAACCTGACAAACTATCGAGAGTCTATTGCCCACTTGGGAGAGCCTGGCAAGCTCCCCATGTTGTATTCATATCCAAAATACAGTAACAGACATATACATACCTCTCAGAGAGCCCAGCAGCTACCGAGAGTATCCTGCCCGCACGGCAGAGCCTAGCAAGCTCCCCATTGTGTATTTGATACACCAAAAACAGTAACAATAGGTCTCATTACCCTGTCCCTGAAAGAGCCTCCAATTGTTGGGAAAGATGAGTAAGGAGAGTCTGCTAAAATCTCAGGGCTGAGTGTAAGAGAGATGTTACTGGTACCCGCTTGAATAAATTGACAATGGGATGACAGTGATACAGTGATCCACAAGATAGTTCACTACAGAGCTGTTCATAATTGGGTTTCAGTCATACAATGATACAACATTCATTCCTCCACTAGTATACATTTCCCACCACCAATTTCCCCCATTTCCCTCCCACCATACTTCAACTCCCACCCTCCAACCCCAGCCTCCCTCTATGGAAGGCACTTTCTTTATTACTCTCTTTCTCCTTTTCCTTTAGTGCATTATGGTTTGCAATACAGGTGCTAAGAAATCATCATGTTTGTTCAGGGCATTCAGTATCTTTATTAGGAAGTGAAGATTGGAGTAGCTTTTTAACTGGGTGGCAGCTTTGGGGTGTAGACCTGACTGTGGAGGCTTCCAGAATTACTGGGAAGTAGGGGTAGGTAGCCCATCCTGACCCAAGAAATCCTGGATATTTCAGTTATAAAAGCTGCATGCGCAAATTTTCAGCAGATTATATCTCGGTGAGCTCTTTCTTGAGATGAAATCTAGCTAGGGGCATGACAGCGGTTTGGGATTTGGGGTGCTAGCAGCTGCTGAGGGTTCTGCTTGAGTGGGCACCAGACTGACCCACAGCCCTCTGGTCTGCTCAGCCTTGCATGGGCCTAAGATTAACTGTAACTTCTGATCTCTTTTGAGATTTAGCTATGGATCTCTGAAGCAAGACTGATAAATAAGCTTGTATAGCTAAATGGGAGGTGGATTGTGAAAGTGGCTCCCACATAACTAACTTTTGGAAGTTTAATTTCTTGGGAAACTAGGTCCCAAGTTGTTTGGGTCCTGCCAGAGGCATAGTGACTATTTTGGGGTATCAGGAAGACTGAAGTCACCATCAGGATGCTGCAGGTACAGGAACAGTTTAACTTGCTGGTGCCACCACATCCCCTTTAAGTGTCCCTGATCTTTATAATATTTTTGATGAGGGAGTGTTGAATAAATTTATGAATTTACTATTTACACATAATAAGTGAATACATAAAATGTATTAATAAAGATAGCTTTTATTTTTTGCTTCAGTATGATGAAACATCATTCTGAGAAAACATCCTTTCTCATCAATATTTCAAACAAAGTCGAATCATAGTCAACAATTTTTGAAAGGCAGCTTACAGACACCCCTGTTCACCTTTTTTCCAAAGGACATTCAAAACTATAAGGTTAAGAATTTGCTGATTTTAGAAAGAAACAAAACCACAGGCCTTCTTACTATTATCCACCACAAGGTCTTGTATAACAATCACTTACAACCATAATTGCATTTGCCCTTAAGCATGATGTTACATTGCTAAATTTTTTTATTAAAATATTTAGAGCAAACATGACATGGCTCTATGATAGAACAGGACACCATATATCCTTTCTTTTTTCTTCATCACTTTTTAATTTTTGTAACATGCTTGCAATAGTGTTAAAGTTAAAAATATTTTATCGCGGTGGTGTTGTGGTAAGCAACTAGCATTTCAGAGATTTTCAGAAAAAGAGCAAAGGTAGTGTTATAGATCTGCTCCATGGACTTACTGCTTACCCTTTGTTCTAGGGAACAGCCTTTTGTGACTCTGGAGTAAATGAAAGCTACAGGAACAGCTTTCAAGGAACACATGGTGATTTTTTTTCCAGAAAACAATCAATTTTCTAAGTGCTGGGAAGCATAAGTACCTCCAGGGAGAATAAACTATTGGTTCCAGCCTACTCTCTTTACTGGACTTTTGTCAAGATTCTCCAACAGACTCCTAACCTCCCTTACTTCATTTAAAGCACCTGGAATGGACATTTTCTTTAGAGCATATGTTAGAACTGACCTGGGTTCTCTTCCTAGCTAGACCGGGCCCAGAGTAAAGTTTTTCTAACTTCAAATATTTTGGTATTCATTTAGTCTGTTCTATGCTATCATGTGCTATTGATAGGTGTCCTTAAGTATGTTCTTTAGTCATTTCCTGTGTGTTTTGCATATCACCCTGAACATTACAAGTTCCTTCCTTGAAGAGGCTCTGACTTCCTTAGCATTTCTAACAAAATTTACTACTTAATAAGCTAGCATTAAGTTTACATAAATTTCACGAAGATTTGAAAGAAATACTTCATTTTGTTTATTTGTTTGCTTGTTTTCAGCGTTCCTTTCAATGCTCTTGTTATGGTTAAACAAAACATTAATGGCATGGCCTCTTAGGGATTAAAATTGGTTTAGGATTCAGGCATCAATTCAGTAAAAAGCATTTCTATTGTAGCACTGTCGTCCCATTGTTCATCGATTTGCTGGAGCGGGCACCAGTAACATCTCCATTGTGAGACTTGTTGTTACTGTTCTTGGCATATTGAATATGCCATGGGTAGCTTGCCAGCCTCTGCCGTGTAGGTGTGATACTCTTGGTAGCTTGCTGGGCTCTCCAAGAGGGACGAAGGAATTGAACCCAGGTTGGCGTATGCAAGGCAAACTCCCTATCCACTGTGCTATAGCTCCAGTCCAAAAAAGCATTTATCATTTTAAAATAGTACACAAAGTTTTAAGCATTTAATTTCTAAGTTTCACATTATATATCTATGTTTTAGTTAAAACATTAACAATTTAATCTATATAGATCAATAACTAATAAAATGTTTGTAGCACCATTTAGAGTGACCCTTAAATCATTGTGATCTAAAGTACAATAAATCTCTACATTCAATATGGAAGCACTTTTCTTTTTCCCTTCTAAACTAATATTTTACCGATCACAAGTTGTAGGGAAAATAATGCTATGGCTACCGGGGACAGATCTGTAATGTTAAGTAGCAACAATTCAAAGGTGACAAGCTTTGTTATTTAATGAGTCAAAGATTAGATACTAATATTCTATTAAAGCTAAGTGATGTGCACTCTTATTGTGCTATGTTTTGCTTACAAAATGTCATCAGAAAAGCAACAGGAAATAGGAAAATGAAGAACACAAAAGTCTTACAGGATGGCAGCGAAACAAAATATTATTTAATAAAAGCAATAAATTGTTTAATTAAAAGTAATTCATATCCATGATTCATTAAGATATGCATGATCAGAATTAATTTTAAAACAAAACTCTAATATCTGCTTTGTAGCTTCAGTAATATTTTCACATACTGATTTGTAGAGAAGGAAGGAAAAATACCTGCCTTTAAGTGCTAAGCATACGCCAGTGTCTCAAAAGTAACAACTCAAAACTATGATTACTCTTGAAATAAAATTGGAGGTGAGAAGGGTATGACTCAGAGTGCCTTTGAAACTTCAAGATTTAAATTTCTTAAAATGTATTCTTCAATCCTCTAAACAGTGCTAGTAAAGGCAATCTAGGAAACTCCAGAGGTACCTGACACCTAGATCCTCCTTTTTATGGAGATATTTAAACAAATGGAGTAAAAAAAAAATTATCTCCTCAAAGTGAAACTGACTTTTGGAGAAATGAAAAATGGTGTATAAATGGCACAAAGCCACACTTTGTTCAGTACCTTACTGCGTAAAGAACTTTTTGGATCTTGCTGAAGAACTATCAGATATTGTGGAGTGACATCTGTCTCCATTAAGCAGTCATTTCCCAGAGCTGAATTAGACTTCCACACAACAAAGAAGACTTGGCAGTTGACAGCAAAGAATAGTCCCTGACCTGACCATTGGTGATGGGATGCTGATGTGTTATCCCAGGTGGATGGTCTCAAGCATTGCTTCATTAATCTGCTTAATCTTCATCTTACCTAAAAAAGAGATACTCCTTGATTTAAAGGCTGTCACAATACCATCTCAAGAGGTTCATCTCTTGTCATCCTGTCCAACCACAGTTAAAGACAAATGACTCCTACTTCTGTTACAGTGAATTATCATTAAAAGAAGTCAGCCTAGAAATCAGCATTTCTATGTTTACCTTCTATTCCCATCTTGAGTTTCAATCAGCCGATGGTTATGCTATAACCTCAGTATTATATGGTACTCACTTATGATATACTTTAAAAATTCTGTTCAAATTTTACTTTACAATTAGTGTTCAATTGACAAAGATTTAAGATTCAGTTGATGAAGTTTTTAATGATGATGTTATTACTCACAGTGAATATTTTTATATAGGAGATCAGATTCATTATGAGGAAAATAAGTTTTATTGATGAGAGAAAGGGAAAATATGGATAAAGTCCAAAAGGATTAATGTTGGGTTGCCCCTAATTGCTATATAATGATATATAATGATGAATTTAGGGGGAACTGACATTAGTATGATTTTTTTCTGAAGACAACTTTTCTAGTTCTTAATAAATTATTGTTTAAGTGTTTAAAGTTAATATCTTTATGCCTAGTAGCCACATGAATATTATGGAACTATTTCATGTTTTTGCACCTAGATAACAATATTAACTAATATTTTAAGTGGCAGAAACTCATGTTTAGGAAGACCCAAAGTCTATATTTTCTTTAGCTATCATGACATAAATTTAATCTAGTTAAGATTTGTTTTGCTTCTCACTTTCTAAGCCTCAAAAAACTAAATTTACTGATATGATCACCTTAATTATTGACACAACTGAGTGTACACATTGGGAACCTCCAATAATGCTTATGTAGCCAGGATTAGAATGGAGATTATAAGTATTTAGGTTACAAACACTTGTGCCCAGTCATGATGTCAAATTATCTGAAAAGTGATCAGTTCTTGATTTTATGTATCTCCATCTGCTTCTCAATATCATAATCATCAGGGTTTTACAACCTTTATCTACATTTCATTTTTCCTTTTATTAATCTCAAAACTATTTGTGACTCTATTTTCCCTTTCTACTTATTGTTAATCCTATCTTGAAACTATCCCTAGTATTACTCTTTTAACCTTTGTACACTCAGTATTCTCATTAAGGCCTCCTATTTGAACCCTTTAATCCTAATTAAACTACTTTCTAACTCAGATTTCATATCACATTTTGTTATATTAAATGCCCTTTCACTGTCACTGTCATACCATTGTTCATCGATTTATTCGAGCAGGTGCCAGTAAAGTCTCTATTACACTCAGATAAATTGTGTATAAAATTCCCTTTATACAGAATTATTAATATGGTTCTCTAAACACACTCTGGTACACCTCTTACTTTCTATGTCAACGATGCATGTTCACTGCTAGACTTTCGTCGCTCTAATTATAAACCTTAGACTTGTCAACTAAGGTAGATCTTTCTTTATGTCCTAATCAAATTGACAATGACTCATGACTCTCTGCCTCCAGCCTTGTCCTCTTTATCATTTTACCTCTATTCAGAAGTGGTCTTCTTTCATATCTAGGAGTCCAAAACAAACAAACCTCAAAGTCCAGCAACTGTGTGTATGAATCTCATTTCTCAAAAAGAAAGGTTTTTCAATCTTTCCTAAAATACTATGACATTGTTTATTGGAGTCTCAGTTATAAAAGATTACTTAACTCATTGACACCAGCACAGCAGTGTTGTGTCTCTTGTCATCTGGTCAATTCATTAATAGTGTTGTTCTGTGTTGGTACTGTCTGTCTGATGTGACACCCAAAGTATGAACCATTGGTCTGATCTAGGACATGCAAATGTGACCCTCTGATGGTACATGGCAGTATCAATGTGTTAAAGTTCTTGGTCTTGAGATTAATATGTCACATATTCTCTAAAAAAAATCCCTAACAATATCAGTATATACTTTCACATGTATACTAGGGCCAGAGAGATTGTAAAATTTAAGGGATACACCTCGCATGTAGCCAACTCTGGTTTTATATGCTATACCACATTGTTTTCAGAGGATAAAAAGGTACAGCTGTCCAGGATAGAGACTTTGTGTATAGCAAAGATTGTCCTGGTAATCCCTGGCAATGTAGATCCAGAGCTACAATACACTTGCCATCTTCACATGGAATGCCAGTCCAGATGACCCAGAATCACTAGGATAGGCTCCTGAGCTTCCTGAGTACTTATTGAGAGACCCCCAAAATATATGTATATATATATATATATATATATATTATTGTTATTGAATCACCATGAGAATAGTTACATAGTTTTCAGGTTTAAGTCTAAGTCATACAATGATCAAACACCCATCCTTCACCGATGCACATGTTCCACTACCAAGAACCTCACTATACCATCCCTCACAACTCCAACCTGCCTGTGTGGCAGATGATTTTCATTTTACTCTCTCTTTACTTTGATTGCTTTTAATTTTCAACAGAAAACCCACTATAAGTATTTGGAATTTCCCCCCCAACAATAAGACCTGCCGAAAAGGCATCATAGATCATTTGTTTTCTATTGCTGATAATGAAGAGCATATGACATTGCATGACCATGACAGTGACCACATGGTTTTGGAATTCTAGTATTTTAGTAATTAAGTCCAGAGATATTTCTGCCAGCAGCCGCTGAGTTCCGAGATTGTTTGTGTGCCTCTGGGATCATAGCCATTTAGATGCGGAGGAGCCATTCATGGGTGGCCTCTTGGGTCTCGTTTGGGTGGGAAGTAGGGCCAGTTTTGTCCCCCCCCCCCACCGATCCTGAGAGTTCCCACACACCCCATCACTGAAAACTCCTAATTTTCTGTCCAATTGTCTCTGAAAGGTGGTGGTCACCATGCTGCAGCAAAGGGGAAAAGGCCGAGGGACAAAAACCTTTCCCCTCTCAGGGCAGCACAGGGCCATAGCTTAGTTCACAGTCCAGGACCATTTCTGTCAGCAGCCACTGTGTTCTGAGATTGCTTTGTGTGCCTCTGGGATCAAGGCAGTTCAGGAGCCGAGGAACCGTTCATGGGCGGCTGCTTGGGATCTCATCTGGGTGGGGAGAAGGGCCGGTTCTACCTGCCCCATTGCAAGATTTCCCACATTCCCCATCTCTGCAAACAACTACTTCTCTGTCCAATTGACTCTGAAAAGTGGCTGTCGCCATGCTGCCGCAAAGGGGAAAAGGCCAAGAGACATAAACTCTTCCCCTCCCGGAGTGGCACAGGGTTGTAGCTTAGTTCACAGTCCAGGAGCATTTCTGCCAGCAGCCACTGCGTTCCAAGATTGGTTTGTGTGCCTCTGGGATCATGGCCCTTCAGGGGCAGAAGAGCCATTCCTGAGCATTTTTTTGTGTGTGTGTGTATCAGGAAAGGCTTATGCAGCGGCACAGTTTGGAGAAATAGTCCTGATCCCCACGTACCAGAGACATGTTTGTAGAAGCTCATGGTCACAGGGATTCCATCTGGAGAAGGCAGGGAGACTGCTCCTGCTCTATCTGGTGTAATTGGCTTGGTCTGGGGTCTGGAGCATTCTCCAGCATTGTGGTGCTCACCAGCCAGGATTCTTCACTGCTGAGTGCGGCAAGATGGCCAAAAATATATATTTTTTTAATTTAAATTTTAAAAAAATTTTTTGCTGTTTTTTTTTTAAATTTTATTTTATTAAGTCACCGTGTGGAAGATTACAATGCTTTCGGGCTTAGGTCTCAGTTATACAATGCTGAAACAACCATCCCTTCACCAGTGCCCATATACCACCACCAAAAAAAAAAAAAAACCCACACAGTACACCTCCCATCCCGCCCCTCCCACCCCCTACCTTGTAACTGATAAGTTTCATTTTACATTCTGTTTACTTTGGTTACATTCAATATTTCAACACAAACCTCACTATTGTTGTTAGGAGTACCCCACGAGATTCAGACCTACTGTGAAGACAAATAAGGTCGCGCGGCTGCAGTAGCGGCCGCGCGGTTTTGAATTTCTGTACTTTAACAAGAAGTCCAGGGAGATTTCTTCCAGATATTAGATAATTACAGGCTTGAAAACCCAATCTGTGGTCGTCTTAATATGGCGGCCACCGCGCCCTTCATCCCCGGAGAGAAAGAGGCGAGAGAGAGAAATACCTTTCCCCTCCTGGGCGGGCACGGGGCCGAGGCTTAGTTCTCGGGCTGGAGACATTCTGCGAGGAGTTGCCCACGCCGAAAGAGGTTTTGCTGGGTCTGGATTCACGCTTGTGCAGCTGCGGAGAGGCCGCACATGCATGCGGCCCCCGGGATCACATCTCAGCTGCTGTTTGTTTTTTGAATAGAGAGTTGGAACCACATTTGGTAGGAATCTGATTTTACTAATAGCTTTGTGTCAATGATCATCCCTGGCAGGCTGGGAGGTCATACGGGATAAAACCTGGGTTGGCTATGCACAAGGCAAATGCCCTACTAGTTGTACTATCATTCCTGTCCCTACTTAAAAGTTTTTTTTTAAGAAGGCTATATTACAAAATCAATTACATATATATATATTCCACTTCTTAGCTTTTATTATTTTTAAGGAAGTTCAATTCTAACCCAATAAGTATTTTCTGTCATTGCATCTTTATTGCTTGGGCTGGAGTGATAGCACAATGGTAGGGCATTCACCTTGCATGTGGCCAACCTGTGTTCAATTCCTCCACCCCTCTCAAGAGGCCAGCAAGCTACCGAGAGTATCGCGCCCACACGGCAGAGCCTGGCAAGCTACCCGTGGTGTATTGGATATGCCAAAAACAGTATCAATAAGTCTCACAATGAGAGACGTTACTGGTGCCCACTTCAGCAAATTAATGAGCAATGGGATGACAGTGACAGTGACCCTCAATTCTTACTTTTGACTCAGGTTTGAAGAGCATTGTCTATTTTAAAAGGCTGTAAGGATAGGAATGGTTGAAAGTGCAAAAATTACTTTGCAATAAATAATCATTGGATTTAGATTTTATTCACAAAGAAAGAATAATTCATATCACTCTAAATTCAAATGTTAGTCTTAGGAAGAGGACAGATCTTCCTTTAAAATATTTTTGAATAATTAAAATGATAAATGGGTCTGAGAATGAGGGGAAATGAATGTGATGTGGTATTAGTAGTTGTCACCTGTTATTTCTGTTATTTCTGAGAAAGACAAGTGATTCATGGTCTCTCAGAGCATTCCTTTTCCTTTTTGAATCTAAGAACTAACAGAGTGAAAGCACAACATGCAAATGGGTGTGGTAAATTCTGAAGTAAGGTCCTTTGAAACTGGGTTTTCTAAGGGGCAGAAGCTGTATCCAATGAACAGAGTGAAAGAAAGTGTGGGATGGGACAGGGAAAGGGAATTTTCAATAGTTACTATTTATGAAAAATCAATTCTTTAAGTGCTTCTTTTCTATAACATTCTCATTTCAAGAATCATTATTATAAAATAAAGTTAAAAAATACTTACCGATAGAATTCTGCTAGGAAACTGATTCTTCAATAATCATGATAGTAGATGAGTAATAGAAATGTAAATTTCCAGGTTTCAAACAAAATTTATGCTGAAGTGGCCCACAAATCCAACACTAGAAAATCATAATACTCTTTTCCCCTAAACATCTAAAATCTTAGTAGCCTGCACTATAGTTTTTATCTCTTATAACTTGATTTTAGACATTCCCTTCGATCAACAACAAGAAATGATGAGAGCTTAACATTTTATTATTCCCTGGACATCTATGTTTCAACAAAAGCATATTTGTGAGGCTAAGTGCCTTGAATGATGTTTTAGGCAATCTTTCAGAAATAAGGTAGCATTGCAGAAATGACTAGACCTTCATGTGATCTCGAGACATCTAAGAGAGTCTTGTTAAGTAGAATTCCTTACTCTGGCTATCTCTCTTTGGAGGAGACATTTTCTTTTATGAGTCAAAAACCAGCTTCTTTCCTGAGCATATCCAGCTCCTCACCTTGATAATATATTGTTTTTAAATATCTTTTTCATCTTGTTTCTCATGACTTACAATTCACTTTCTTTGTGATACACATTATTTCTACCAACTTTGAAATTCAACTAGTTTTATTTTGTTCAATTATTAATAGGTGTTTGATTTATAAGTAATTTATTTATAGAAAATATATATTAAGTATAGTAATTTTTATTTATTTCTATATTTTGGATTTGGGACCACATATGGAAGTGCTTAGAAATTTCTCCTACCTCTGCACTCAGGGAATCACTTCTAGCAGTTGTCAGGGGACCAAATGGGGTGCCTGGCATCAAGTCCCTGTGGGGTCCGTGCAAGACAAGCACCCTATTCACTGTACAATCATTTTGGCTCTATACCCAATATATTTAATCGACTCTTACAAGACTTGGAGGCATTCATGTATTTTTAAAGTAATAGACATCAGAAAGAACAACAACAATCAGTGTTGGCATAGATGTGGGAAAAAAGGAACTTGATTCACTGTTGGCGGTATGTGCACTGTCTTTTTGGATGTTGATCTGTACAGTTCTCCAAAAAAATGAGCTTCCATAAAATCCACATTGGGAATATATCACAAGGTCCAAAAAATTCAGTAAAAGACACCTGTGCTGCTCATTGCAGCACTATTCACAATAGCCAAAATATGGAAACAACTCAAGTGCCCAAGAATAGATAACTAGACAAAGAATCTGTGGTACATATACACAATGGAATAATACTCATCAAAAGATGAAATCATGAAATTAGGTACTACATTGATGTATCTTGAGAGTGCCATATTGAGTGAAAAGAGCCAGAGGGAAAGGAACAGACACAGAAGGACCTTGCTCACATGTGGAATATAAAGAAACATAGTAGGTAAATAACTCATGCCAAAAGACAATAGTTGTATCCTGAAACTGAGTCATGTATAACTTTGTAATTATGATTAATAACTGTGATTTAATAAAAATAATTAAATGTAGTGGAAAGGGAGAATTGCCATTTCCAAATCCTTTCATATACAATCATTAAAGAGAGCAGCTTTGCTATTTTCCGAAAAACAAATTTGCAGGGTTCAATGTTGTGGCAAAGTTAGGAACTAAAATCTATCCTATATAAAATGAAATGTATCATGTGTATTCAATAAATTCCTGCTGTTGCAGATATATGCAGGTATACAATAGGTAACTTTTGTAGATATTTTGAAGTCCTTGCCAGAGCTGAATGATCATTAAACTAGGCAACTGGCAAAAAGAACAATATCCTGTGATCTAGGCATATCAGAAACATCTTTCTCAGTATTCTAAATTTTAAAATTAATGTAGCAAAAATGCAAAATAAAATTTCAAATAGGCAAATGATATTTTCATAATGATTTTGAATTTTCACATATTTCAGTACAAATAGAGTAAAAGTGCTAACAAATCTATATGTCTAAAGAGTAACTAATAACTGCTGCTAGAGTACATTACATCAATACATAATAGAATATCCTGTTGTATATTCTATTTCTTTTTTTAAAATTTATTTATTTTATTGAATCACCATATGGAAAGTTACAGAGTTTTCAGGCTTATGTTTCAGTTATACAATGCTCAAACACCCGTCCCTTCACCAGTGCTCATATTCCACCACCAAAAACCCCAGTATACCTCCCACCCCACCCCCCACCCCTCCTGCGTAGCTGGTAAATTTCACTTCATTTTCTCTTTACCTTGATTACATTCCATATTTCAACACAAAATTCACTATTGTTGTTGGAGTTTCTCCTCAAAAAACAGCCCTGCTGACAAGGAAGCATTTGATAATTAGTTTTCCATTGCTGAGAATGACGAGATATGAAGACGTGTGGCTGCGATAGTGGCCACGTGGTTTAGGATTTCTGTATTTTAGTATTTTAGTAACTAAGTCCAGGGAGATTTATGTCAGAAATTGCATCATTTCCCTTCCTGGGGCAGCATGGGGCTATGGCTTAGTTCACAGTCTGAGACATTGCTGGAAGCAGTTGCTGGTACCAAAAGTAGTCTAGCTGGCCTCCGGATCATGGTCAATCAGCAGCAGAGTGGCTGCACAAACGTGTGGCCACCTGGGTCGCATCTCGGCAGAGCGCGCACCGGTATTGCCCTGGCCCGAGAGCTGTTTATTCTATTTCTCCAACTGTAAAATATTATTTTGTTTATGAAAACAACCCAAGACATTTAGATAAGACATGCAAAAGTATTTCCTTTTATGCCTTTCCTAAATAATAAGTAAAGGTCAAGGACCATATTCAAAAACTACAACTTCTATTATTTTTATCTCTACCCTGGGAACTTTTATTTTTATATAATGGGCTATAATTGATCTAGGTTTGATGTTTTTAAGGTAACAAATTGTCATATCACTAAATTAGTTTGTTGCTACTATGAAAAATTTAATCTGAGAAACATAAAACAGTTTTTATAATATACTTTTTAAAAAATAAGAAAGAAACACTTATGCTCACATATATAGCACATTTGCACTGACTCTAATGTTAGTCTTGCTGCTAGAATTGCTGGTCTCTATCACTGGTCCCAGCTATAGGATAGTTCATAGTAACAGTCATTCTGTGTTTGACATCATTTTTTTTCACTGTCAAGTCACTACAAATTCAAAAACCCCTTATCTCTCAGAATTAAAAAATGTACTTAGCATTAAGGTCTAATAAATTCACTAGATTCCCTTATGTTTAATGGGAAATATTCTAAGCCATTAAATTCCAGCCATTATCTAATTTAAATAACTGAAATTTCTACTATTGAGTCTATCAACAAAAACCGTAATCATTAACTCTTAGATCTCACATTTAATTATAAATTATTCTAAAAATCATATTAAGAAAGCAGGAGAAGCACAGTAGAAATAACATCTTTACCTATATGTTCATTGCATCACTGTTCACAATAGTCAAAATCTGAAAACAACACAAGTGCCCGACAACAGACGACTGGTTAAAAAAACTTTGGTACATCTACACAATGGAATACTATGCAACTCTTAGGAGAGATGAAGTTATGAAATTTGCTTATAAGTGCATAGAAATAGAGAGTGTCATGCTAAGTGAGATGTCAAAAAAGAGAGGGACAGACATAGAAGGACTGCATTCATTTGTGGAGTATAGAGTAACATCACATGAGGCTGACACCCAAGGACAGTAGATACAAGGGCCAAGAGAATTTCCCCATAGCTAGAAGACTGCTTCATGAGCAGAGGGAAGAAGGCAGACGGAATAAAGAAGGAATCACTAAGAAAATGATAGCTGGAGGAATCAGGATGGGAGATGTGTGCCAAAAGTAGATAATGGACCAAACATGATGATCTCTTAGTGTCTGTGTTGAAAGCCATAATGTCCAAAAATATAGAGACTATGGGGAATATTGTCTGCTATGGAGGCAGGGGGAGGTTGGGAAAGGGGAGGGTATACTGGGGATATCGGTGGTGGGGAATGTGCACTGGTGGAAGGATGGGTGTTTGATCATTGTGTGATTGTAACCCAAACATGAAAGCTTGTAACTGTCTCACAGTGATTCAATAAAATTTTTAAAAAAAGGGATCACTAAGAAAATGTTGGTTATAGGAATCGGTCAGGATGGGATTGTATGCTGAAAGTAGATAAAGGACCAAACATGATAACCTCTCATTATCTGCATTGCAAACCATAATGTCCAAAAGTAGAGAGAGAGTATGGGGAATATTGTCTGTGATGGAAGCAGAGGAAGGGTGGGAAATGTGGAGGTATACCGGGGATATTAGTTGTGGGGAATGTGCAATGGTGAAGGGATGGGTGTTGGATCATTGTGAGATTGTAACTCAAACAAGAAAGCTTGTAACTATATCTTACGGTGAATCAATAAAGTAAATTTTTTAAAAAAGAGCAGGATAAATTGCATAGTACATAGGGTGTTTGCCTTGCAGGCAGCCAATCAGGGTTTGATCTTGGCACCACATATTGTTCCCTGAACAAGGCCAGGAGTGAATCCTAAGGACAGAGACAGAAGTAAGTCCACAGCCAGTGTGGTCCACCCCACCCCCAAAATAAAATAAAATCATTTTAAGTTTTCTGGAAACAGCTCAGGGATTGAACACATGATTTGCATGATGGAGCCTCATATTCTATCCCTAGATCTTCCCAACACCCAGATATCACTGGGATCATCTGTGAAACACAGTTTTTGTGTATATCTCAGAATCACTGACTGTAACCCATCAACAAAACACACACACACAAACACACAAAACCCTGATACTAGAGCAGAAAGTGGTATATCCTAGAAGGATCACATAATTCCTATAAGCTTAAATACCTTATTACTAAGTTGCTTTCATTTTATGAGTAAAATGAACTTTATCTTTAAAATGTGCAGTATCATTAATTCTGGAAATAATGTGTAAAATGGATATTAAATGATTGTATATATTTGATTATTGGAGGGTACTTTATTTTTTATGGTTAAAGGCAGCAAATAAACTTTATGAAACCATTGTTATCAATTTTTCTTGTGTTGGAGTTGTCTGATTTAATATCATAGCAATGTTTTTATTTGAAGTTACCAATCTCCCACTAGCAAACAAAGCACAGAAGAAAATAGAAATTTATAGCAGTGTACACAAGTAAAGTGACCTTATTCTGCAAAGCTTAAAAATTTCAAATATTCACATATCATTTCCATAAACACCTTGATTCTGAAACTTGATTATTTCTCCAGTGCATATATAAAGCCTCTATTTCTTGAGGACTAGAAAGTCCAAGTTCCCTATTGCCAAATGTACATTCCTTTATTTTGTATTACCTTCTCAGAATTACCTAAATATTATTTTCCAAAATAAATCCCAAATACTTCCTAAGGTGAATTCATAGTAGAAAGCATCAAGGAAAGAGCTACATAATTTTTAAAAAGTTTGCCTCATGATCTAACTAGTGGATTTTTCTAGCCAATTGGTCTCTGAAATCTTTTGTGTAAAAGTTTGCTGATAGCACTCAAAGTTAGATTGCCAGTAAAACTTCCGGTGCTTCTGGATTTATTTTCATCTTCTCTTCTCTATGAAAGTAACTGAGAATACATGCTGAGGTAGAATTATCTCAGACTTTTATCTCTTATTCAAAAGAACCCTGTCTAGAACGAAGAAAAGTGGAACTTAAATCACACACTAAAAAACTCCCATCAAACCTCTTCAGACTTTCCAGTGAGTAAGCAATCTAAGGAATATTTTGACTCAATTAACTCTCTTAGGAGTGGATGTTAATTTCAGGAAATCCAGAACAAAATGCCTATCACATATGTGCTATTAGTATCTCAGGAAGCATAAAGAAGCTAGAAGGGTGAAGAATTACTAGGGTGACAGGATTACTAGTTGATGAAAGTTCATCAAGCATAAATTTTACTGGAGACTCCAAACCCTAAATGTCTCTTCAACGCAGCTATAAATTATACTAAACTTCCAGAATATTTATAGTAAGACCCATTACTCAGAGTGTTCTAGATAATTTTTGTTTTTAAATAAAGATGTGAAAAACAATTTTAATCATTCTAAGGTTAACAAAAGAATCACTTTATCTTAAGAAATTTTAACATAGAGGATTCTTCATCTATGGTATTTGAACATTTGAAAGCAATTGACTTTCATAAGGAATGATCCTCATCAAACCTAAGTACTCCATCTTCAGTCAAGTGCTTCATAATTGTCCTCTGCCATTCATAACTACTAACATTGAGCTATTTTAATGCAGTGAATGTGATTTCTAGGAGAACAATAAGAAAGCAATGAACAAAGTGAAAAGCAATCAATGTAACTGAGAAAAACATTTTCAAATCATATATGTGGGGGAGGGACAGAGCCATAGTAGAGCATGTAGGGTGACTGCCTTGCATGTGGCAGACCAGGGTTCGATTCCTGGCTTCCCATATAGGTAGGTCCTCTAAGTTCTGCCAAGAGTGATCCCTGAGTGAAGAACCAGGAGTAAATCTTGAGCACCGATCGATGTGACCCAAAAGCAAAACAAACAAAAAGCATGTATTTAGGATTATAAGCTAGTATAAAAATAAAAAAGGCATTTGGTGCAACTCAATAACAAAGAAACAATGCAGTCATTTTTCAAGTAAGCAGCGGAATTAAATAGACTTTTTCCCCCCATATAAGACAAAGAAATAAGTGATAGAAAAAATAAGATCAGTATCATTAATAATCAAGAAAAATGCAAATCAAAACCACAGCATCGTCATATCATACCTGTTAGAGTAGATTCTATTAAGAATCAACAGTTAGCAATTGTTGGTGAGGACATGGCAAATTAAAAAATACAATCACTACACATTATTGGTAGGAATGTAAATTGGTACAAACATTGTAGAAGGTTTATAAAAAATAAAAATGGAATTATCTGTCTGGAGAGATAGCACAAAGTTAAGGCCTTGCTTGTGGCCATCTCTAGTTTGGTCCCTGACACCACATATGGTCTCCCATATATGACAAGTGTTCTCTGATCAGACATTAATGAATAAGCTCTGAAAACTGCTGGTAGCACTGTAGCACTGTTGCCCCGTGGTTTATCAATTTGCTCAAGCGGTCACCAGTAATGTCCCCATTGTGAGACTTGTTGTTACTGTTTTTGGCATGTCGAATATGCCATGGGTAGCTTGCCAGGCTCTGCTGTGCGGGTGGGATATTCTCAGTAGCTTGCCGGGCTCTCTGAGAGGGATGGAGGAATCACACCCAGGTTGGCCACGTGCAAGGCAAATGCCCTACCCGCTGTGCTATCGCTCCAACCTGAAAACTGCTAGTATGATCCAAAAATAATTAAAGACAAACAGAAAAATTCACAAAATCCAAAAATAACTGCTATTTCATCCAACAATCCCACTTCTGGGTATTTATTTATACAAAACAAATGGAAATAAGTTCTAAAAGAGATATCTGCATCTCCATGTTTATTGATTCACAATAACTAATATCTGAAAATAGTCTAGTATCAATTGATAAAGAATATGTCATACATACAGCTATATATAAATAGTACACACTTTTTCAATATAACATTATTATTCATCTCTTTAAAAAATAAGAAAGCCCTGTCATTTGCAACAACATAAATGAACCTAAGGGAATTATGTTTAATGAAATAAGCCAAAGAAAAATATCCTATGCCATTGACATTTGGGTTGGAAAATCCTTGTGGAAACAGAGTATGGTGGTTGTCATTAAGGATTAATGATAGTGTGAAGTGGGAAGGGAGAAGAAAGAGGGAGATATTGGTCATAGTATACAAATATTCTTTTGGTAAAAAATATGTAAGTTCTATATATCTAATGTGCAGAGCTATTGACTTAGTCACCAATATAATCTTACACACCAGTGTTGGTAGAGTACTCAATTTCATATGTTCTCACAAAAAAGAGTAAATGATAGTTCTGAGACTTCATAAAGGAGTTAGATAAAATCACAGTGTCAGTCAGTGTCCTGACGGGTCAAGAAGGAATATTTCATGAAGAAATAATAGCTAAAGAAATCACATTTAAGACATTTCTAGAGTTAAGGAATACAGGCATCCAAATATTAGAGACCTGAAGGGTCCCAGTGAAACTAGACTAAACAGAGAAAACTTCAAAATATATTGTGTGCGAAATGACAAATAAAAGACAGAGACATAATATTGTCACTGTCACTGTCATCCTGTTGCTCATCGATTTGTTTAAGCGGGCACCAGTATCATCTCTCATTGAGAAACTTAGTGTTATTGTTTTTGGCATATCCAATATGCCACAGGTAGCTTGCCAGGCTCTGCCGTGCGGACTCAATACTCTTGGTAGCTTGCCAGGCTCTCCGAGAGGGGTGGAGGAATCGAACACGGGTTGGCTGGACATAATATTAAAAGAAACAATTCAAAAAAGAAACTTCCATACAAAGTACAGCTGACAACAATCACAAATCTTTCAAATGAGACTGCGGAATCAAAGAGAATAAAGAGTTATAGTACAAAAACTTAATTAAATATACACCTCACCAAGAGTACTTTATCAGCTAGATTATCATTCATTACTGTCATCCCGTTGTTCATCGATTTACTCATTCATACTGAGAGGATGGTACAGAGATGCATGGACAGGGAACAACTTCAGGAAATAATAGCCTTGAAATCAGTTTTGCAAAAAGCATTAAAAGAACTTTAAAGAACAGGACAAACTTCCCAATACTTAGAATTGAGTATGGCACTCACTCATGGAGTTTATGAGTTCCCTCTACCAGATTAGGAAAGGTCTGTTTACTCCCAGCTTGCTGCACTGTAGCACTGTAGCACTGTCGACCCATTGTTCATCAATTGCTCTAGCGGGGGCCAGTAACGTCTGTATTATGAGACTTGTTACTGTTTTTTGGCATATCAAAGATGCCTCGAGTAGCTTGCCAGGTTCTGCTGTGTGGGCGGGATACTCTCAGTAGCTTGCCGGGCCCTCCAAGAGGGACGGAAGAATCAAACCCAGGTTGGCTGCGTGCAAGGCAAATGCCCTACCCTCTGTGCTAGAATTCATTTTCAGTTACAAATTATATTGGATATTCTATGTCTAATTAGATTTTTTTACATCCATAGATATTTGAAATCTTGTACTTTTTAATGCAGATATTAAAGCAATATCTACATTATGGTATTTTCTAATAAAAATACAAAATATTCTCTTTCATAAGATAAAACACTTTGTACTTTTATGGCCTATTCAGCTTTACCCCTTAAATTTTCTTAATTCTCTTCACACTAAAATTTACATCTATAGGATTTATGTTTGCTGCAAACTCTAAAGTATATTAGCACAGGATTATCTATAATATTCTTTAAGCTTATATACCTCTATAAATTTTTTTTAAAGTTTTGATTTATAATTTAGTGGAAATTTAGATGAGCTTTGTTCATCAAAATGTATTTAGTAGCTATTACCTCCACAAAAAAATATAGATCTCTCCTATATGGAAAGGGGGATTGGGGGTGGGCAGGACAGAACATAGTAAAGAGCAACAAAAGGTCAAAGTCATCAGAACTGAAGATTTTTGTCTTTCTAACTGAGGGATCTTTGGGAAACCAGAGGAGGGAAGTGGGCTCTCAAATGATGGGTCTGGTGTTAGAATGATGTGTACATGAAAATTGTGATTAACAACGTTTTAAACACTAGTACCTCAATAAAAAATGATCAAAATGTATTTCCCCTCTTTTCTTCATTCTTTAACTTTATGGTTTAAGTGCTATAATACTAAATAAAATGTAAACTGTGAAAAGTTTCTATAGAAGTATATAAGTAAGTGCTTTAAATTAGGCAAATGTAATGATAATTTTCTTGCAAAGGGAAGAAACTATGGAAGCTGAATAAAACAAATAGGCTGTATGCTTTTTTTGTAAATCATAAGTTTCATTATCCATTGAACAACCCCTCTACTACCAAAAAAGAAAAAAGATATAGAAAAAAAAGAAAAACGGTAAGGCAAAAAAGAAATTATAAACTGTAACATGAAGCTCTAAATGATACTACTTAGATAGCTCAACAATTCATCCTCATTCTAAACCATGCTTGCATTTTGTATGGAATTATCTATGCCAAACGGTCATTTTTCTCACATTTATTATGCTAACAGGATAAATGCCAACATTTGTCAACATCTTGTAAATGATGAGTCTTAATGAGGCAAGCTACTGTTTCACTCCTCTAAGGAATTTCATAGCAGAATAAGCAAAATACCAGGTTAAAGCAAGTGGGAGGGAATCCCAGAGAGCAAACCTTTTCTATGATTGTATATTCCTTGAGGTTTTGCTTAGAGTGTGTTCTAGGATCCAGGCCAATTTGGCCTAAACCTTTATACAACGTTTTAATTATATTTTTAACAAATCCTGCAAAATGAGGTTCACATGTTGATTCAGCCAAAAAAAAACTGTATCTACAAGCTGAGCATAATGCAAGTGAAAGGGAGTTATTTAGAGGTGTTGCCAGAACCTGATGAATACAAGTGTGTTTGTAATACCAGACCGTGCTTCACTCACTTTGGGGTAGGTATAAGCAATGGCAGAGATGATATACTTGCAATAAATGAGCTAATACATTTTCATTGAACTCATATGTTAGACTCTGCGGTTGAAAATATTATATTTGCAAAATAGTTCACAACATAAGCATATAAAGAAATACTAATGTTCAATAAGATAATATATCATTTTGCCAGTGTTCTGTGACAAAACTGTGAGAGAATTATGGTTAATATTACATATTAGAAGGGCAAAACATTACATTTTCATGTTTAAGTTCTGGGTCTAGTAATTGCAAACTAAATAATTTTTCTACCGATCACTTATTTTCCCTCATCTCAATTTTCTAAGATTTGCAATGGAGCTAATAGTGTCTACCATTTAAGATTAACACAACAATAAAGGTAAACCTCTAAGCTAAAAAAAAAACAACTTGGGTGTTAGTCTCCTATTCTGTTACTTTATATTCCACAAATGAATGCAATCTTTCTGTCTGTCCCTCTCTTTCTGACTCCACAGCTTAGAAGCCGGTCTTGTATGCTGGGGGAAAAGGCAGCTCAAATAGAGAAGGAATCACCAAGTAAAGGGTGCTAGGAGGGTCGTTTGGGATGGGAGATTCGGGCTGAAAGTAGACTAAAGACTAAAGATGATGGCCACATAATACCTCTATTGCAAACTGCAACACCCAAAAAGAGAGAGACAGCACAAGGGAATGCCCTGCCACAGATGTGGGGTGGGATGGAGGGAATGGATGGGGGTGGTGGGAGGGATGCTGGGACCATTGGTGCTGAAAAATGGGCACTGGTAGAGGATGGTACTCAACCATTGTATGACTGAAAGGCAAGCATGAAAGTTTGTAAGTACGTAACTGTACCTCACGGTGATTCACTAATAAAATTTTTTAATTAAAAAATAAATATATAATTAAATAAAATAGAGTAATATAAATCAAAACACTTAATAAAAGACCGTTGTTGTCCCTATTGTATTTTCTTAAAAAAAATAAAATTCTTATCTATACTGTTAAAAGAAAAAAGAAGGCTAATAATTTTATTACATTTTATACAACATATACCTACAGCACTTGGTTTTGTGGTGGGAAATGAGGGTTTCTTATGTGAAAACTAGACTGTATTTATTAAGATTTTTTTAAAATTCATGTTCATTAGTTGGAAAAAAATTAGCATTGACAAAATCACCATCCTTACCAAAGAATTATACAGATACAAAAGAATCATCACAATTTTGGTATCATTTTTCAAGAACTAGAATAAGCTCTACTATAATTTGTAGCATATTTAGCTCTCCTATTTATCTATAAAGTTTGTGTAAAAAATATTGGATTCTCAACCCATAATAAAATTACACTATTATATCAATGGAATAGAGTTAGGAGTCCAGAGATAAGAAATACGATATATGGATAATTATTTCATTAAAAAACAGATCCGGACACATGATGTGGATCAAGAAAAGCCTCTTCAACAATTGGCATTAAGACAACTGTATCTTTATAGCCACATGCAGAAAAATGAAATTAGACCCTTATCTCACACGATACACAAAAGTAAATTCAAAATGGGCTTAAAATGCTTTAATTGTACCAGAATGCATAAATTACATTGGGGAAAAGCAGAATGTTTCAGATTATTTTAGTTTGAGGTCTTCAGTGATATAATTTCATTTCAAAGAAAACAAAAAAAATTGAGTGGGACTCTATCAAACCAATGTTTACATGGCAAACAAAACCAGGTTAAAATAAAATAATAACAAACATAATTGGAGAAAAATATTTGTACAATATATATCAGATAAAGTGCTAATATACAATATACGTGAAGTTTTAACAAAATTCAATAACAAATAAAGCAATAACTCCATCAAAAAATAGGGATCAGAGATAAGCAGATACTTGTAAAGAGGAAATAAGGTCGTCCAGTAGCTTGTGAAAAAGTGTTCATTATAACTATTAGGGAAATGTCAATAAAAATTATCAGATATTGTCTCACACAAGGATAATGGTATATGCCAAAAGATAGGAAACTTTCCGTTTTAGAGAGGATAAAGATGGTAAGTAAAAGCAGTAAAAAAAGTGATCTTTATTCACTATTAGTGACAACAGGGTCTGGCTCAGACTGTGGAAAACATTATGGAGAGTTATTAAAAATTAAGAAAGATTCCATGTCGCCTAGAAAATTCTAATTCTTGGCATCTGCCCCAAGAACACAAAAACATGAACTGTAAGGATAAATGTACACATATGCTTACTGACACATTAAGCAGAACCTCAAGGATATGGAAAACAACCCAACTGTTCAATGAGAGATGGGTGGATAAAGAAGCTGTGTATATACACACACTGGAGTAATACTCAGCTATAAGAAAGATGAGATCTTGGGGCTGGAGCGATAGCACAGTGGGTAAGGCGTTTGCCTTACGCGCGGCCGACCCGTGTTCAATTCCCAGCATCCCATATGGTCCCTTGAGCACTGCCAGGAGTAATTTCTGAGCGCAGAGCCAGGAGTAACCCCTGTGCATCGCTGGGTGTGACCCAAAAAAAGAAAAAAGAAGAAAGATGAGATCTTGCAATGAGCTGCAACTTGGATGGAAGTAGATAGCATCATGTTAAGCAAAACAAGTCAGAGGTAGAAAGACCAAAATAGATGATCTTTTTGTTTTGTGCAAAGAAACATAAATAAGATAGTATTAAGTGATAATAATACCTTTCCCCCAAAATGTAACATTGAAAATAGCAAGCTGTGTGGGGACCAGGTGAGAGGCAGAAGGAAGACACAGGCCTAGAAGTGATACGAAGACAATGTTGGTGGGGAAAGGTAATGACTGTGTTGAGCCCTTTGGTAGTGATAAAGGAACAGTAACTTTATATATTATAATCATAAACATCGAAACAACTGTACAACTGTAGCTATGTTACTCACAATATAAATATTCAAACAAAAATAAAATAATTTTGCTTAATATTTTTTGTTACTGAGAATGCAAAAATTTAAGCTAGAGAATTTAATAATTACTACCAATTCAGTTTTGGTGTAAAATTTGCATATTGAAAAGTGAAAAAGTAGAAATAATTAAGGAACTGGTGTGAATTTTAAAAAATTTTTTTGAATCATGTGAGACACACAATTACAAATTTGTTCATAATTGTGTGTCAGTCACACAATGTTCCAACACCCGTCTCTTCACCAGTGTATGTTTCTGACCACCAATGTCCCCAGTTTTCCTCCTGCCACCCTCCTCTCCCCTGTCTGCTTCTATGGGAGAAACTTTACTTCTCTCTCACTCCCTTTCTCTTTCTCTTTCCATTGGGCACTATGGTTTGCTTTATGGGTACTGAAAGGTTATCATAAATTATTCCTTTTCCTACTTCAAGTGGAAGACAAATGCAGAAACAGCTCACTCATGTGGTATAAAGAAAAAAAGCAAAGGGTTAAACAAAACCCAATGAAAATCAATCCTTCTGTTTATGACCACAGAACTGAGATATAATGTGGGATGGAAATAGTGGAAGATAGGTAATATCTGATGAACTGCAGTGGAGGAATATTGGCATTAATGGTGGACAGAGCATTTGTTAAATTGTACCCTTAAGCCATAGACATTTATTGTCCTGCAAATAATTGTCATTTCAATTAAAAATAAGTAGATACATACATTAATAATAAAAATGAAAATAATGCTATGTAAAAGAATTATCAAAGTGCCTGAAAGAGGATCAAAACTCTTATTACTTATGGATAACAATTATTTCTATTTTTAATAGTCTTTCATGTATTCTTAATCTCATATTTTTCAGTAGAACAAGCAATTGGCCCTAAAAGGCAAAATTACCCTCTGTCATTTGGACTACCTTCAGGAATTCCTGCAATATAGACTTCTTATGCAGTTCTTTTTTATTTTTTTGTAGAATATTAAATTCATGCTTAAGATAAAGAGATGAAAGGTTGCTCTGCATTTACCAATCAAAAGACAAATAGTTATCTAAGAGATTCTTCTGAAAAAAAGAAAAAGACAGAAGAGTAGGTGACTCAAGCATATTTGTATTCTCACTGCCTCCAGGACTTAAAAAAAGGGATTTATGAAGTATCTCTAGGTCAGAGTTGGAAATTGCAAAAAAAAAAATGCAAAGGAATTTCTTTTTTGATCTCTGTACTCAGAGCTATCTAATGAGAAAACAGTAATATCTTTTTATAAAAAATTATTGATAATAAATCCTGAAAAATTATTAAGGAACAACAAAAGATTAACTTTATTTTTTAAACAGTATTTGTTCTACTTATGTAAGCTATTATAAAGAGTATCGAAAGAATTAAACATACAAAAGAAAGATATGCAGTGGTTAAAATAAGTAGAAAAGGTTTTCTATGAAAAAGTTACTGATGTTAGCCAAAAAGAAAAGGCATGTCTGACAACATCAAGTATTGGTGAAGCTGCTGTGAAGATACAAGTCTAGCAACATATCTAATACATTTTAGTTTAACCCTTGAATAAGCAAATAGAAAAGACCCAAAATTTCTGTATTCTAAGAGGAGCACTTTGAGAAAGAGGTGTTAACATCAATAACCAAATCCAATCCATTACGCATGTCTCTCTAATCAGTGTCCCAGGAAAATTATAGAGAAAAAAGCACTCTGCATAATCCAGGACATCACTTTAGGAGATTAAAGATAGCTTGGCATTAAATTTAAAATTTTGATTGTGGGGTTGAATCAACTGGATTTTTCTGACCCTGACATTTGATTAATATGCTTTTCCTTAGATATTTCTTTTTCTCCCTTTATTTTCTCATTGTGAAATATCTGCAATTGTTATATCTATGTCACAAACTTGTTAAAAATTCTAGTTGAGAAATCCTATGTCAAACATTTAGCAAAGTACCTAGAACAGTAAAAGGATTCAGTAAATATTTATACAGCTATAGCAATGATGACTTTTTTTTTCTCTTGGACCACACCTTGCAATGCTCAGGAATTGCGTCTGGCTCTGCACTCAGTAGTCACTTCTGGAGGTGCTGGGAGGACCATATGGGATGCGAGAGATTGAGCCTGAATTAGCTGCATTCAAGCCAAGTGTCTTACTGCTCTGGCCTCAACGACGACTGATATATGATTCCTCAGACAAGTTTCTTAAGCACTCTGTCTACTCACTTTATAATAGTATGTATTATTATGCCTAGAGGGCAAAACCACTCCAAACATTTGTAAGACCCTCAGAAGTATGACTTCTGAAGGAAGCAGCAATATCTTTAGTCACAGACAGCCTTTATTTTTAGTTGAAGGCTGGAAAATTCCACATAGTCTATAAAATAACAATTGTTTGATGCATTTGATTTTAGTCCATTGAATGTACACAAGAAAGGAGAAGAATTTCGGAGCTTCTCCTTCACCGATGTGCAAGTCTTTAATGGAAGGTTTAAAGCCCATCAATAGTCAAGTGAAGACGGTGATAATAGAACTACTAATAACAGATTTAATAATGTTCAGAAATAGTTCCCAATGCTCCCTAATTTAGCTCTTACAGTGATCTTATTTGGAAGTCACTATTACTGCTATCCTAGAAATGGATTAATGTAAGAACACAGGAGACATAACTTGCTCACAGTGACAACGACAGAAGAATTTGCTTATTTTTGCTCCAGGTTTCCATAAAGAAGTTGTGGACCTTGCACTAAACTCTAATCTCCCTGTCAGATGTATCTTGGGAGTTGTGAAATCTGGGATTTAATTGGTAGAAACTGGATATAGTAAACCTAATCTGTGTTTGAGTGAGACTACCTTTACAGGAATTGCTGTATAATATATTTACCACCTTGGTTTAACCGTGAATATTATGCTATAGTAACTCAAGCTTAAGCCTTAACAAGGAAAATTATTCTATACTGCTGCTCATAGATAAATATGAATATATATTAAGTCACTTATATATAGTATGTATACACTGAACTATAGCACTGTCGTCCTGTTGTTCATCAATTTGCTTGAGCAGGCACCAGTAACATCTCCATTGTTACTGTTGTTGTTACTGTTTTTGGCATATCGAATACCCCATCAGTAGATTGCCAGGCTCTGCCGTCCGGGCGGGATACTCTCAGTAGCTTGCTCTACACAAAATAACAATTCCTTAAAAGCTGAGTTAGCAAAAGCTAAACATTTAGTTTAGCTTTATCTTTTTGTTTTTGTTCTTATTTTATTTTCTATTTGTTAGTAATCACTTTAAATAGGCTTTTACAAACCACTTAACTGAAGGGAGGTATATACACTGATATTCTTGATAATGTGCTCATGTGTTCATGTATTCTTGGCTAATTTCTTTGTTCCTCTCAGCGCCTGACTGCTTCTGTGAGCATGTAATTTCTATCAGTTTCATAGAGAGACTTTAAAGCAAATTGAGGGGGTGGCATGCCCAGAAAACCAACCCAGGGAACTTCAAGAAATCCCCCCTCTTGGCCAGCATGTCTCCCCCCATCCCTAGCACCCAGGCCAGAGGGCATCCTGTCAAGTTTTAGAACTGCGTCAGAAGTAGGACTTTAGTCCTGCTCAGGCACTGACAGGATGCTGCCACTGCCGACTCCTCCATAGATACAGTGGTGATGGTGGGCGTGGTCTCTGGGGCAAAGGTCACTCATGGGGCCACCTTTATTTTCACCTTTTACAGCGCTTTGAACCCGCATCTCAATCCCCATTACAGAATTCTGAGGAGGACAGTCTGACTGTATCAAACACATTAGGCCAGTAGTCCACTAGCCTATTTCAATCTGACCAAAATAAATATGAAAAAAAGGAATTGAACAAGTATGATATAAAAGAACACATCCTCTGAAGCTGCACTAGAGGCCTCGCATAAGGCACAGAGGAGAGCCAAAGAGAAAGTATTCTACAAGGAGAAAAAGGTGACCACAATTGACCAAACTCAATCAGATTCCTTTCTTGCAGTGAGAGGGGGACACTGATAGTGTGCTGGAGGGTTCCAAGTCCACACTACCACAGCAACATGAAGAAACAGCGCAAATCCCCACCATGAGGAAATGATGAAGAAAAGAGCCCAAAAACCTCAACAGGGAAGACCCACAAATACAGTCTCTCCAATAAAGAATTCAGAGATGAAATGTTGAGGATGTTTAATGAACTAAAAGAAATGGCAGAACAGGCATCCAGTAAATTAAAGGAGGACATGAAAGAAACAGTGGAACAGACGGTCAAGAAAATTCAGGAAGAAATGAGAGCAGAAATAAGAAAGCTACAGACAGAAGTGTCAGTAATAAAGGATTCATCAAATGAAGTTAAAAACTCAGTGGGCATTCTCAAGAGTAGAATGACAACAGCTGAAGACAAAATCAGTGAGCTTGAAGATGAGCTGCAGATAGCATACAGGGAACAACATACAATGGGAAAAGACATCAAAATAGCTCTAGGGCAAATCAGAGACTTAAGGGATGAACTCAAGGGGAACAACATAAGAATTAGCTGAGTACCACAAGGACAGGGAGGCAATCCCAATGAAGTAGCAATAGTTAAAAACATCATTGCTAAGAAGTTCCCAGAGCTGGAGAATGCAGGCATCCAGATCCAAGGAGCCCAGAGAGGACCAGATAAAAGAGACCCTAATAAAAAGACTCCAAGACATATCATAATGAGAATAACAAATACCATAGATAGAGATACAATACTGCCAGCAGCAAGGTCAAAGAAGGAAATCACATACAAAGGACCCCTTAAATTTATAGCAGATTTCTCGCAGGAAACCATCCAAGCCTGAAGACAATGGTGGGGTATAATGGAAAAAAAAAAAAACTAAAGTAAATGAAATGAACGCCTCATCAAGAATACTTTATCCAACTAAACTCTCACTCAAATTCAAAGAATGATACACCATTTCATGGATAAACAACGGCTCAGAAACTTCATAGATTCAAAAACAATGTTAAAAGAAGAACTAAAGGGACTACTGTAAGACAAGATAAACCCTTACAAGCACAAGAATCCTCTACAGAAATATGGCATAAAACCTTATGACAATAATTTATTTCAATGTCAATGGTCTAAATGAACCAATTGAGAGAAACAGAGTGGTAAAATGAATTTTAAAAAACTTAATCCAACATTCTGCTGCCTATAAGAAACACATCTAAACAGTCAGAGCAAACACAGACTCAAAGTCAAAGGATGGAAAACAATACTTCAAGCAAACAATTCCCTCAAAGAAAGCCAGGATGGACATATTACTATCTAATAACATAGATTTCAGGCTGAAAAAGCTTAGAAGGAAAAGTAAAGGCCATTTTTTAATAAGCAAGGGATATGTACAGCAGGAAGAAATCACACTCCTAAACTTATATGCACCCAATGAGGAACCAGTAAAATACTTAAAACAACTGTTAATAGATTTTAAGGAGGACATCAGTAGCAACATAATAGTAGTTGAGACTTCAACATCACTTTATCACCTCTGGACAGATAAACAAGATTAAAAATTAGCAAGGAACTACTAGCTTTGAAAGAAGAAATGGAATATAGAGGGCTAATAGATGTATACAGGGCTTTTCATGCCCCCAAAACCAAATACGCATTCTTTTCCAGTGCACATGGAACATTTTCAATGATAGACCGCATGCTGGGCCACAAAACATAGCTCAATAGAATCAGGAAGATAAAAATTGTATCAACTATCTTTTCAAATCAAAAAGCATTGAAGATAGAAATTAATCACATACAGAAATGGAGGATCAAATCAAACACCTGAAATTCAACAACTCAATGTAGAACAACAAGTGGGTCAGGAAGAAAATCAAGGAAGAAATTAAAAGATAGGTGGGAACAAATAAGAAAGAAGACACGAGTTACCAGAACTTGTGGGGCACAGCTAAAACAATGTTAAGGGGGAAATTTATAGCTCTGCAAACATTTCTCAGGGGGGGAAAAAGGGCCCACATAAATAACTTGACTTCACAGCTCAGGATCTTATAAAAGGACAAACAAAAGGAGACCAAACTCGGCAGGAAGAAATAATACAAACTTAGAACAGAACAGAAATTAATGACGTGGAAACACACACACACACACACACACACACACACACACACAAATCCAAAATATCAATGAAACCAGGAGCTGTTTCTTTGAGAAAATAAACAAGATTGATAAACCACTAGCAAGACTCACAAAGAAAGAGAGAGAGAGAGAGAGAGAGAGAACCCTAATAAACCGAATAAGAAATGAATAGGGTGACAACACAACAGAAAACAAAGAAATTCAAAAGATCATCAGAGATTACTTTGAAAGTCTATGCCACAAAACAAGAGAACATAGAATAAGTAGATAAATTTCTGGATTTGTATTACTCCCAAAGCTGACCCAAGTAGATAAGAAATACCTGAGTAGACCTATTAATATCGAGTAAATTGAAAAAATAATCAAAAGTCTTCCCCAAAACAAAAGCCCAGGTTCAGATGGATTCACTGTAGAATTTTTCCAAACATTTAAGGAGGACCTATTTCCAGTCCTGTTCAAGTTTTCCCAGGAAATTGAAGAAACAGAAACACTCCCAGTTTCTATGAGGCACATATCACCCTAATACCAAAAGCAGAGAGAGACACCACAAAAAAAAGAAAATCATAGGTCAATATTCCTGAGAAGGGGGCTGGAGCGATAGCACAGCAGGTAGGGCGTTTGCCTTGCAGGCAGCCGACCCGGGTTCGATTCCCAGCATCCCATATGGTCCCCTGAGCACCGCTAGGGGTGGTTCCTGAGTGCAGAGCCAGGAGTAACCCCTGTGCATCACCAGGTGTGACCCAAAAAGAAAAAAAATATTCCTGAGGAACACAGATGCAAATATCCTCAACAAAATATTAGCAAATAGTATCCAACAACTCATCAAAAAGATCATATACCATGAAAAAGTGGGATTCATCCTGGGGATGCAAGGATGGTTTAACATTGCAAGTCAATCAACAGAATCCATCATATCAATATAAGAAAAGCTAAGAACCATATGATCATATCAATAGATGCAAAAAAAAAGCATTTGACAAGATCCAGCATCCATTTATGATGAAAACTCTCAGCAAAATTGGAATTGAAGGAACTTACCTCAATATTGGCAAAGCCATCTACCACAAGCCCATGGCAGCCATTATCCTCAATGGGGAAAATCTAAAAGCCTTCCCTCTAAGATCAGGAACAAGACAACGATGCCCATTCTCATCACTTTTATTCAATATAGTACTAGAAGTTCTTGCTATAGCAGTTAGGCAAGGAAAAGATACTAAGGGCATCCAGATAGGAAAGGAGGAAATCAAGTTCTCACTATTTGCAGATGACATGACACTATATTTAGAGAACCCTAAACATCTACCAAGAAGCTTCTAGAAATAATAAACTTGTATAGTAAATTCACAGGCTATAAAATAAATACCCCAAAGTCCAAGGTTTTCTTATATGCAAATAATGAGAAAGAAGAAAGTGATATGAGAAATAAAAAATAATCCTGCACACAGTCATGCATGAGAAAATCAAGTATCTCAGAATCAGCTTACCTGAGGAGGTAAAGGACCTGTACAAAGAAAACTATATAACACTACTTCAAGAAATAAAAGAGGACTTGAGGAAATGGAAACACATCCCCTGCTCATGAATTGGGAGAATTAACACTGTCAAAATGGCAATACTTCCCCAAGCATTATACAGATTCAGTGTGATCCCTATAAGGCTACCCATGACATTCTTCAAATAACTGGATCAAACTCTCCTGAAACTCATATGAAACAACAAATGCCCGCAAACAGCTAAAGCAATTCTTGGAGGGAAAAAGATGGGATGCATCACCTTTCCCATGTTTAAACTCTACTTCAAAGTGGTAATAATTAAAACAGAATGGTGTTGGAATGAAAACAAATTTATAGACCAATTGAATAAGGTTGAATATCCCTACACACACCCTCAAATATATAATCATCTAATCTTTATCAAATGTATAGATAAATTTAGCATTTATCAATACTCCTTTATGAAAGGAGCGAGAAATGTGAAGTGGGGCAAGTAAAGCTACTTTATCAAATGGTGTAGGTAAAACTGGACAGCTACATGCAAAAAAATGGGTTCGGACCTCAATCTAATACCATGCACAAAACTCAGATCAAAGTGTATTAAAGACCTCAATATCAGACCAGAATCCATAAAGTACATTGAAGAAAAGGTCAACAAAACCCTCCACGACATTGCAGCTAAAGGTATCTTGAAAGAAAAAAAATGCCACTGACAAAGCAAATGGAAACAGAGATAAATAAATAGGACTATCTTAAACTAAGAATCTTTTGCACCTCAAAAGAGACAGCTACCAGAATACAATGGCAGTCTACAGAATGGGAAAGAATATTCGCCTAATACCCTTTTGATAAGGGGTTAATATCAAGGATATACAAGGCACTGGTTGAACTCTACAAGGAGAAAACATCCAATCCCATCAGAAAACAGGGCAATGCAGTGAACAGAAATTTTCTGAAAGAAGAAATTGGAATGGCCAAAGGCACAAAAAAAGTGCTTCATCACTAATCATCAGGGGTATGCAGACCAAAACAACAATGAGATATCATCTCACACCACAGAAACTGGCTCATTTCCAAAAGAACAAAAGCAACCTGTGTTGGCATGGATGTGGGAAGAAGGGGACTTTCCTTCACTGCTTGTGAGAACACCAACTGGTCCAGCCTTTTTGGAAAACAATACGAACACTTCTCAAAAAGCTAGAAATTGAGCTCCCATTTGACCCAGTAATACCACTTCTGGGAATATATCCCAGAGAAGCAAAAAAAAAAAAAAAAAGTAGAAATGACATCCGCAATTGTATGTTATTGGAACACCATTTACAATAGCCAGAATCTGTAAAAATATGTAAGTGCCCAAGAACAGATAACTCGTTAAAGAAACTTTGGTACATTTACACAATGGAATACTATGCAGCTGTTAGAAAAAAATAAAGTCATGAAATTTGCATTTCAGTGTAATGAGTCAGAGAGAGAGGGACAAACACGGAAGGACCGTACTTGTTTGTGGAATACAGAGTAATAGAATAAGAGAATAAGACCCAGTGATAATAGAGTTAAGGGCCAGGAGGATGGCTTCACAGCTTGGAAGCCAACATCACATGCTGGAGGAAAAGGCAGCTGGTATAGAGAAGGGACCAGCAAGTAAATAATACTTGAAGGGCTCTCTCAGGATGGGAGATGCATGCTGAAAAGACTATGGACTAAATATGATGGCCACTTACTACCTGTATTAAGAATCATAATATGCAAAAGATTGTAAAAGGGAATGTGCCTTCCACGGAACTGGTAGCAGGGGGGCGGTCCGGGGTAGCGAGAAGGATATTTGGAACACTAGTGTGGAAGGGAATAGGCACAGTAGACGGATGGGTACTCAATCATTGTATGACTGAAACATAATCATGGAAGTTTGTAAGTATGAAACTATCTCATGGTGATTTATTTTTAAAAAAAAATTTTTAAAAATAATAAAATAAGTTGACATCCTGGAAGTAGAAAGGAAGCAGACAAAAGAAATTCTTTGCTGAAACAATATGGAAAACTGTGCTGTAAATGGATCCATAAATCCTTCCTAATTTAGATAAAGCTGACAGAAAAAAAAAGATACCCCCAAACATTATAAAGGCTATGTTTAGAGAACAGCATATCATTTTGTGGGGAAACTCATTTATTTCTTTTCTCCAGTGCCTGAAAATTTTTGTAGCATTGGGAAGGTTTGGAAAAATCAGGCAGTTACTAGGAGGAGGCTGATAGGCACTAGGAAGGAAATATTGCTCAATCCCAGAGTTTAAAATATAGAATTATTGGCTAAATACAAGTTGTATTTTCTTATAAGGGGAATAATGTTTTGGCATTGTCCATATGAATTAACCTGACAATGAATGTTAAAAAAAATGTTTTTAAAGTGAAATTATATATGAAGCAGTAATCCTTAGAAAATCACTTTTAATCATGTGGAGTAAATCATTGTTTGTTCACTTCTCATATCAATAACTTTTTCTGACTGAGGGAAAACTCAATTCTTATATACAATATTTAGCTATTTAGGACTTAGGATAAGGAAACTTTAGTAACTGCAGCTGACATTAATAAGATATGGGCTTAATTAAAACCAGTAAAATAGTGTGCATTAATTAACCAAATAATACTATTTAGGTCAAAAAAGAGAAATCAAGATTATGTATTACTAATTATCAAGATATTAGGTATTTTGAAATGATTTGCCAGAAAGGTAATATTTCCTATCTCTCATCAATAATGTGGTCCAATTTTTAATTTTTTTTTCTTTTTGGGTCACACCTGGGGATGCACAGGGGTCACTCCTGGCTCTGCACTCAGGAATTACTCCTAGTGGTGCTTGGGGGAGCATATGGGATGCTGGGAATCAAACCCAGGTTGGCCACGTGCAAGGCAAATGCCCTACCCAGCTGTGCTATCACTCCAACCCTGGTTCAATTTTCAACTAATCATTTACATTTGCTAAATAAAAGATTTTTTTTTATAATTTATTTATTTTTAATTAGAGAATCACCGTGAGGGTACAGTTACAGATTTATACACTTTTGTGCTTATACTTCCCTCATACAAAGTTCGGGAACCCATCCCTTCACCAGTGCCCATTCTCCACCACCCGTAAACCCGGCGTCCCTCCCACCCTCCCCAATCCCATCTCCCCCCCACCCCACCCTGCCACTGTGGCAGGGCATTCCCTTCTGTTCTCTCTCTCTAATTAGCTGTTGTGGTTTGCAATAAAGGTGTTGAGTGGCCGCTGTGCTCAGTCTCTAGCCCTCATTCAGCCCGCAACTCCCTTCCCCCACATGGCCTTCAACTACAATGTAGTTGGTGATCGCTTCTCTGAGTTGCCCTTTCCCCGGAACGTGAGGCCAGCCGCAAAGCCATGGGGTCAACCTCCTGGTACTTATTTCTACGGTTCTTGGGTATTAGTCTCCCACTCTGATATTCTATATACCATAGATGAGTGCAGTCTTTCTATGTCTATCTCTCTCTTTCTGACTCATTTCACTCAGCATGAAACTTTTCATGCCCATCCACTTAACTACAAAATTCTTGACTTCCTTTTTTCTAACAGCTGCATAGTATTCCATTGTATAGATGTACCAGTTTCCTCAACCAGTCATCCGTTCTGGGGCATTCGGGTTTTTTCCAGATTCTGGCTATTGTAAACAGTGCTGCGATGAACATACATGTGCAGATGTTGTTTCGATTGTACTTTTTTGCCTCTCTGGGATATATTCCCAGCAGTGGTATTGCTGGGTCAAATGGGAATTCAATATCTAATTTTTTGAGAATCGTCCAAATTGTTTTCCAGAAGGGCTGAACCAGTCGGCATTCCCACCAGCAGTGAAGAAGGGTCCCTTTCTCCCCACATCCTCTCCAACAGCGGTTGCTTTTGTTCTTTTGGATGTGTGCCAGTCTCTGTGGTGTGAGGTGGTATCTCATGGTTGTTTTGATCTGCATCTCTCTGATGATTAGTGATGCAGAGCACTTTTTCATGTGCCTTTTGGCCATTCGTATTTCTTCCTTAGTAAAGTTTCTGTTCATTTCTTCGCCCCATTTTTTGATGGGGTTGGATGTTTTCTTTTTGTAGAGTTCAACCAGTGCTTTATATACCATTGATATCAACCCCTTATCTGATGGGTGCTAAATAAAAGATTTTACAACAAAAGTTCACATGTTTCTTATTCAAAATCTAGTTACGCAATCTTTTTTGTGTTTAATTCTATTGATAGTGATGGTGTTGCAGTCATGTATTACCCTTGATTATTCTGTTTATCTGAAATTTTATCTTTAATCATATTTATATAATGCAAATGCATTTATATCATGTTTTGATTATATATTTGTGAACAGTTATGAAGAATTGGTCCATTTCTTAACAGTAGTCTTATAATAATCTTCATGTGATTATTTTATTTTAGCACAGTCTCATTAAACATTGTCTAAAAAGAATGTTCCAGTTTTGTCATGCTCTAGGAAAACCAATCAATGTAAAATTTCATTGACAATCAGAGTACAAAAGATTGTCCTTAATGTGTGCTATGGTATTTCCCAAAATTGATGTAGATTGTTTGTTTGTTTAATATAACAGTGCTTAGGAATGTTTATATATTGGTGTTTCCTTGTGGGTGAGTATGCCTGTGTGTATGAGCTATTCTCTGTTCCCTTAATAATATGAATTCTGAACTCTTGTCTGCCAGACCACTGAATGCATTGTTTGCATTACTGCTAACCACTAAAACAATAGCTCCTGAAATTAGAACAAGCTGGTACACATTGCAAACTCAAGTATAATACTAGACACAGAAGTAAGTACAGCCTTTGTCCTAGGCAAGAATTGAATGAACAAAGGAAAAGGAAGTGATGGTAGAGAGTAACAGCAATATCGGACATTCCTGTGTGCTTAGAAAAAGTTTAGAAAACTATACTTCCTTTCTGCATAGGAAGTAGAGTAGACATTTTATGGAGAACAGATGTTTGAATTATAGAAAATTAACATTGTTCTTTCAAAATTTTACTCAGATAATTTACATTTTGGAAATATAAAAATGTAAAAAATATTCTTACTCTAATTGCGCATCAAATCCTCAATAATTACTTGGTAAGAGTAAGGGATGTGGCATGGTATTAGAGCATATGGTTCATGTGTATGAGGCCCTAAAATTGATTCCTGAATACTCATCCTCTCACAAAAATCAAGATGACAAAAATCTCTTCTCACAAGCAGATCTTTCCCAAGTTACAAAGAAAATACAATATTAAACAAATGAGTTTAATAAAATAAATACAGTTAAGATGAATAAGAGAACTAAGTTGACTGAATATAAAGAATTTCTGTTTACATTCATGTGCCATTCCAGAAATTCTACACCAAAATTTAGACATAAGCTACTAGAAACTGAAGCTAAATATGAACAAGGCATCCACACAAGAAACAAAGAATGAAACTCACGAAGATTGCAGAGAAAGAGATAATGTACCAAGAAAGAAGTCCTCATGCATACTACAACTGTGATAGGAAAAAATTCAAAGATGCAGAACTTTGCTCTGGGGAAGAGTGTGTGGATTATTATTCCAGCATTTTACTCCTATGATTCTATTAACAACAACACTGCAACAGGAGGCAAGAAACCATAGGGTACAAACTGGGTTGGTGACAATCACTATCTTGTTAACATTTAGCAAAACTTCTGTAGTAATGCTGGTGAAACCTACCTCAAAGTATAAAATGCTCAGGTAAAATATATGAAAAGGACCATTCATCAGTCACGAATCATGAAATCCCGTTAATTGTCGATTTCTCGAGCGGGCTCAGTAGCCTCTCCATTCGCCCTTTCCCTAAAATCTTAGAAGTCTCTCTCAACTTGGCCCTCCCAACGATGTCGCACTGGAGACTCTTTCAGGGTCAGGGGAATGAGATTCAGCTTGTTACTGGATTTAGCATATGAATACACCATGGGAAGTTTGCAAGGCTGTCCCATGTTGGCAGGAAACTCTCAGAAGCTTGCTAGTTTTTCCCAGAGGGAGAAGTAGGCTACAAGATATCTTCTGAGAGCTCGCTTTTTTTTGAAGTTTAAAAATATATGTTTATTATAAATTATATATGTGTATTATAGATGTCTCATTAATTTTTTTTATTTTTTTATTTTAATTTAATTTTATTTTTTTTATTGAGTCACCATGTAGAAAGTTGCAAAGTTTTCAGGTTTAGGTCTCAGTTATACAATGCTCGAACACCCATCCCTTCACCAGTGCACATATTCCACCACCAAGAATCACAGTATATCTCTACCCCGCCCCCCACACCCCTAACCCCTCCACACCCCTAGCCCCCCACCCCACCTGTGTAACTGATAAATTTCACTTTACTTTCACTTTGATTACATTCAATATTTCAACAAAACTCACTATTATTGTTTGGAGTTTCTCCCCCCTAAAGTCGGACCTGCTGAAAAGGAAGCATTTGATAATTTGTTTTCCATTGCTGAGAATGAAGAAATATGAGGTCGAGTGACCGCAGTAGCGGACTCACGGTTTTGGGTTTCTGTAATTTAGTATTTTAGTAACTAAGTCCAGAGAAATATCTGCCAGAAGTTGCATCATTGCCAACCTGTACTTCTCAGTTATATTATATTCCACATATGAGTGCAATCTTTCTATGTCTGTCTCTTTCTTTCTGACTTATTTCACTCAACATGATGCTTTCCATGTTGATCCATTTATATGCAAATTTCATGACTTCATGTTTTCTGACAGCTACATAGTATTCCATTGTGTAGATGTACCAGAATTTCTTTAACCAGTCATCTGTTTTGGGGCACTCTGTTTTTTTCTAGATTCTGGCTATTGTAAACAGTGCTGCAATGAACATAGAAATGCAGATGCCATCTCTACTATACCTTTTTGCCTCTCCAGGATATATTCCCAGGAGTGGTATTGCTGGGTCAAATGGAAGCTCAATTTCTAATTTTTTGAGAATCGTCCATATTGTTTTCCAAAAGGGCTGAACCAGTCGGCATTCCCACCAGCAGTGAAGAAGAGTCCCTTTCTCCCCACATCCACGCCAACACCGGTTGTTTTTGCTTTTTTGGGATGTGGGCCAGTCTCTGTGGTGTGAGATGATATCTCATTGTTGTTTTGATCTGCATCTCCCTGATGATTAGTGATGTTGAACATTTTCTCATGTGCCTCTCAGCCATTCGGATTTCTTCTTTGGGAAAGTTTCTGTTCATTTTATCACCCCATTTTTTGATTGGGTTGGAAGTTTTCTTCTTGTGGAGTTCAACCAGCGCATTGTATATCCTTGATATCAACCCTTTATCCAATGGGTACTGCATAAATATCCTTTCCCATTCTGTAGATTGTCTTCGTACTTTGTTCACTGTTTCTCTTGAGGTGCAGAAGCTACTTAGTTTGAGATAGTCCCATTTATTTATCTCTGTTTCACTTGCTTGGCCAGTGGCGTGTCAGCTTTGAAGATACCAGTGTCTTCAATATTGTGGAGGGTTTTGCCAACCTTGTCTTCAATGTACCTTAGGGATTCTGGTCTGATGTTGAGGTCTTTAATCCATTTTGATCTGACTTTTGTACATGGTGATAAGTGGAGGTCTAAGCCCATTTTATTGCATGTAGCTGCTTTTAAGTCTCTGGATGTTGGCCGTTGATGGGATTACACACACCTGGGTTCCTCTGCCAGTACCTTCATGCGTGAGGCCTGTCCAAACATGTGCAGAAGGGCCTCGGGCATGGCTATAGCTAGGTTTGGTGGTCTTCGGGTGGTCTTTGGCCGCCGAGAGTTCTGCTCAGGGTGGGGAGGCAAGCTGGAGTCCATCCCCTCCGAGGGGCCCCGGGGAAGATAGCCAGGCATGCGGGCAAGAGACTCTCTACATTGCTCTCTTCTGGGAGCTTGCTTTTAAGTCTCTGGATATTGGCCATTGATGGAAGATTCATCGAAATCTAGTTAAATTTATTTCAAGGATATATGAAAGTTTCAACATATGCAAAGCAATTAATATAATATGTCACATAAACAAAATATAAAATACACATGATAATATCACCATAATCAATTTTTATAAGAATCAATTTGTGTATAATAAAAATGTGAAGAAAATGATTAAATAATAAATAGGTATAAAAAAAGTCATATGTTACAAACTCAGAATAATATATTTGAAGTTGAAAATCTAAGAAAACTTTTACCTCTCTAAGATCAGACAAGTAATGGATGTCCATTCTAATTGCTATCATTCAACATGGTACTGGAAGTCTTAGCCAAAATAATTAGGCAGGAGAAATAAATTTAAAAAGACCTGAATTGGAAAAAAATAACAGAAGAAACAACACTATATTTAGATTACATGATAATAGATGCAGAAAACCTTAAAGATTTCTCTTAAAAAATTGCAATTATAAATAGAACAACACAAAAATGTAAATATTAATTTATTTTAATCAATTAAAATATTTTATATCACTACTATATGCAAGAAACAAACCAGAACTGAAAATCAAAAGAGATTTCAACCAATTATAAAGTTTATGCACAGCAAATTTATATATCATTAAAACAAAAATACACATGTACAAAATGGAGAAAATATTATGATAAAGGGTAATACATACAACAACATTTTTTTTAAATCCTGCAACAACAACAAAGCAAACCATCCCATAAAAAAATAGGGTAATACCAGAAAAAAAAACAGTTTATAAAGAAAGACACAGATGGCAATAGGCAAGAAAAATGCCCTCCTATTTTCATGGAAATGTAAGTTCAAAATTACAATGAAATATTGCTTCACACAGTGAGAATGCCATAAAAATATCCAGGATCAAATACCTCCAAAGATATGAAGAAAGTAAAACATGTATACACTATTGTAGAGAAATAAATAGCTCCAACTCTGGAAAGAAGTGTAAAAGTGTCTGGTTTATGCTGCATGAGGAAACTGAAGGAGGTCCTGATAATAAAAATAAGTGGGAAAGCAAAAGACAATTAATGGATGTTATCACTTGCGGTAGGGCGGTAGGGCGTTTGCCCTGCATGAGGCCGATTCCTCCGTCCCTCTTGGAGAGCCCAGCAAGCTCCTGAGAGTATCTTGCCCGCACTGCTGAATCTGGCAAGCTACCCATGGCGTATCTGATATGCCCAAAACAGTAATACAGACATTACTGGTGCCCACTGATGCCCATTACTGGTGCCTGCTCTAGTAAATTGATGAACAACGGGAAGACAGTGCTACAGTGCTAAATAGTAAATAAAATAATAAAGTTCAGACAAAGTTCAATGAAAACAAATCCTCAGGTTCTGATTGCAGAGCTGAGTCAAGGGGAAGCTTGAAAGGTCAAATGGATATAATGGATGGCAGTGGAGGGATACTGGTGCTTTGGTGGTAGGTACCCTTAAAACATCAAATCATACATGTCTTTTAAAAAAAATTATGTTTGGAATTAACAAGTAGATGGACACTAGGTGCAAATCCTATATTACAAACAGTTAGCCAAGTCTATATTGTCTAAAATTATAATACAGAGTAACATATATCGAATATGTAAAATTATATCCCTAAAATCATTTATAGTAGTTGGAACTAATATTTTTTCAGTAAATAAATGGTGATATTTTCATTAATAATTTATTAGACCTCAGAATACCATATTATGTCCAGTAAAAATGATTCCTATCAACCTTGTAGGTCAGTCGTATTATTCACAGGGAGTAATCAAGACTTACATACAAAAATCTCATAGAAAACTTGTGGGTTATTCTACATGTTTGCTATTGATTCCTCCTTACACTAGGTTTCACTTTTCACAGTTTAAGTTATCAATGGTCATACTCAGTCTTATATATTATAGAAAGACATTTAGAGAGCACATTCATATTTGTATTGCAGTAAATGGTCATGATTCTTCTAAGTTATAATTAGTTATTAATAACTGCACTATCTTACTGTGTCTAAGTAAAAAATTATATATGCATATATTTTTAAGCATCAGATGTGTACTTAATCCAATGTTGTTTTTTGAAAAAGAAAAAGGAAAGTATTGTGAATATAAGTATAAATCCAGGTAAAACTCATCATATATTATTCTCTGAACCAGAAGATCCTTTTACTTAATAACATTTATGGGTGAAACAGGTCTGAAGCATTCTTTATGCTGTACATTCATTACAATGTCCGTTATCCATGAGTATGAGAAACATGCATTTGTCTTCTTATTTTATTCATAATATCTGACCAGTATATGGATTTGTTCACCAATCTCAGATATTACCTATGCTTACAATTTGTAAGGCTGCCAGTTTTGAAATTAAGACATTTATAAAGACCCATGGAAAAACAGTCACTTAGTGTAAGAGGTGAATGGCTATGGCAGATGATGTGACAATAGCACATAATATAGACAGGAAGTTCAGGATGGAATTGTTCTCACATAAAATAGCCATTGAAGATAATCGTTTAGCTCCCTTGTCATTCATGCTCAGAGGCACACAGCTGAGGAAATTATCACAAACTATTAGGAGGAGGAGAAAAAACAGGAATTTAGTTCATATTATTTCCATAGGCATATTTACCCTGAAAGATCCTCCATGGGACCCAGATGGATTTCACAGATATATGCAAAAGTCTAAATGTTTTGGAATATTTGGCCTCCTTATGTGATTGGGCTGTGGTTTTGTGTCAGAGAACCCTGGAAAAAGATGGAATGTGGATAAAGAGATACTCTAGAGATACACTGACTAGAATATAGTGGTTTGGGCAAATTCCAGATTGCCTTGCCCTATGAGTCTCAAGAGTTACAAGATACTGTCCTTGGCCAAAAAATTCTACTCAGGTTTTTCTAAACTCTCTTGTTTAGTAGATTCCAACTTTGGGGTTTCCATGGTAATCTGAGCACTGCTGAATTTTTTCAACCATATTGTGTAGTGAGTTTACCACAGTCTCCTATGCTTTTTTTTTGAACCCCTTTGACATTTGATCAGGTTGCTCATCCTTCACCACAAAACATAAAAAGAATCCTTTCTTGCCTTGAACATTTTCTCAGTAATGTCCATCCAATTACCACATGCCATACACCTTGGCATTACATATCCCTGTTGAATGTGGAGTTTCGTCTAATCTCTTCCGTACTGAAAAACACCATTTCCATGGTCCTTCCAACAACCATAATAGCATCTCCTAGTAAACTTTCTGTTTATTCCTTTTAGAAAAATATCTTGAGGGGAATGAACCTGATATAATCAACCAAAATATTATTTCCAGTCCTCTATCTACTAGGGTAAGGAAATTTTAAAAAGGAACTTCCCATCTTTCAAAGATGCAGATTATCTATCTGTAAAATTTATCTCTCTGTAAAGCTGTATTATCTATCTGTAAAGCTTTAAAGCTGGTATAGCCAGTGGGTATAAGTTACCTAATAGAGCTCATATTATGGACATTAATCCAATTAAATAAGCACTTTAAAATATATAGGTAATGTTGAAATCTTACCAAATTTAAACTATGTGCAAATATGAAGAGATTCTTAGTCAACAAAACTGAATTTTTCTAAAGAAGTAAATCGGTTTTCCTCTAGTTTCCATGCAAAGTTGATGTTGAGAGTTATGCATGTCACCACTTGACAGAGTCTATAGTTTTTTGCCTATTATTTCCATTTGAGTACAAACTAAAATAATCTTTATTCTAGTAATACTGAAACATTACCAGAATTAAAACAAACAAAAAACCCATGACAATAAAGATATACCAGATTCGACTGCCTAGTGACACAAAACCAAAAGAATTTGGGAGCACAGGTCATCATCAAATCAGGGAAAATGCCTGGTTTCCTCATTTGGAAAGTTCCAGAGAATTTTCTGGATTAGTGCAAAGGAGAAGCAACGATTGATTTACCAGCATGTTCTTGAAGATCACAGATGATTATGTGGGCTGGGATTGCAGTGAATGCTAATATTCTGTGCAATCAAAAATGAATAAAACATTTGTTTCAAATCACTTTTCAAAAGTCACTACTTATCCAACAACAGATTAGTAAGTACAGTGCCATTTAAAATGATAGAAGCTTCATGCAAGATAATATATATATATATATTTATATGCAGGGTCACTCATAAAGAAGAATTATTAAAGCACTACAACAATAAAATGTTTTAGATTGACATTGGAATGAGCAATGCAATAGAAATGAAAGGCAAAAGACACACTGAAACAAAAATTCTCATTCTAAAGTGTGATATCCATAGAGGGAAATAGGGAAAAGGCTGAACCCATAAACTAGACCATGGACTTGGTGTTGATGCGTACTTGTTCTACCACTTAGTTTTGCCACCGTAAGATAATTATTACACCTCTCTGACTAAGTTTACCAATCCTTGATCTGAAAATAGAAGAATATATTACATCATTTTTTAAATGATGAAGCAAAGTGACAATATGAGGCACTTTTCATAGTCTTAAATGATAGAAAGTACTTACACTCATAAATGAAACTAAAATTATTATGAAGTAGTTTTATTGTGGGGGTTGGGGAAAGGTGTTCCACATCAAAAATAGGTAGAAGAGATGAACAGAGACTTCCATGAATAAGATATACAAATGGCCAATAAGCATATGAAAAATTACTCAGTCACTTAATAGCAGGAAAATAAGTCAAAACAACAGTCGGGTATTACCTCCCACACAAACCAGTAAAACTGAAAAAGCTGGAAAATAAACATGCTCTGATTAGGCTGTGGCAAAAAGGAACCCTCATTCATGTTGATGGAATGTTACTTGGTCCAGACTCTATCAACAAGTAAAAATGGAACTCCACTTAAATCAGCAATCCCACTTCTAGATCTCTACCCACCCTCCAAATGTGAAAAAACGAATTTTAAAAGATATGGGAACCAATGTTCATAATAGCTTTAGTTACAATAACCAGCAAATGGAAGCAATCCAAAGGTCCAACAAGAAGTTGTACCATCTATACACAATGGAATACTATGCAGACATAAGACAGAATAAAAACATGCAGTTTGTGATAACTTGAATGGAATTGGAGGGTATCAGACTGAGAAAAATAAGCCAGAATCAGAAGGACAAATACAGGATGATCTCATTTATCTATGGTATATAAAGAAACAAACGAAGGGCTTGGATAGTATCAATTGATAATAAATCTTGGATATGGGAATAACAGGCTGGAGCAATAGCACAGTGGGTAGGGCGCTTGCCTTGCATGCGGCCGACCTGGATTCTATTCCTCAGTCCCTCTTGGAAGCCTAGCAAGCTACCGAGAGTATCTTGCCCGCATGGCAGAACCTGGCAAGTTACCCGTGGCGTATTTGATATGCCAAAAACAGTAACAACAAGTCTCACAATGGAGACATTATGGGTGCTTGCTCAAGCAAATAGATGAGCAATGGGATGATACTGATGACAGTAATGATGGGAATAACATTCTGAAACTACTAGATCTGGGGGTGGATGGGAGAAATAACTAGATTGACTTGAACTCACTTTGAATATAGGTGAAGGACAAATGTTGCCTTGAATATAAGGAGAATTAGCTATTTTTGTGATTTTTGTTTTGTGTAAATTGATCAGCAAACTTATCGATTACAAACTGATTATATGTAAAATATTATTCTGGGAGTTAGGCATAGTGTACGTTTGTAATACATCCTTGACTTCCAGAAACAGCAAAAGCATTCTTTCCTGTCTACACTGCCACTTACAGAAATCCTTTTCCATCTGAGAAACCATGAGAAAGCATTTTGTCTGAGGATATTCACACCATTTCTCAGACACATGTTTAACTGTTCAATGTCAATACTCAAGGATCTAAGTGCTACATAATCTTCATTACTTCATAATTATATTTCAATTTCAAAAGAGTTCTTTCTATTTGTTTTCAAAGAATCTCTTTTGAAACTTGTCAAGTAATTAGTTGATCAGCTTACCTTTCAGTATCAAGTGGTATTTTCTCTTAATCTAAGATGTCTTTAATAACAAGGTATCAGTGATGTGATAATTCAATTCAGAAGCCTGCAGAGACTGACTTACATTATGTTCATCATACAAAAGCACAGACTTACTCAAGTGGAATGTGAATATTCAGTTATATTTAGCACTGTTAATAAACTATGGATTGTAGACAATAAGTGCTTCTAAAATGATAGGTATGGTATATCAAAACAAATGTATATTTATTAACTCTTTCAGTACAATAATTTCAGGCATTGGTTCCCTTTCAGCCTTAGTCTTTGAGCTGTTAGCACCAAATTTAACTTTAAAGTACAGCTATCAATGTGATTAAGATGCCTCCGATAACCACAGCTTTTGATCTTTCTCATGTAGTTTATACTTTCTCCCTCTGTCTACCCTCCATCTTATCAGTTTTTTCACTTTTGTCTTCCTTCTCTACCTTTCTAAAACCTAAAGCCTATAAATTCTTAAATTTCTCTAATGCCTAGTGTAATACCTAATATTTATTAGTAAAACATACTTTAAGATTAGTTGAAACATAATACACAAAAACATACTTTAAGATTAGTTCATCTAGGGGCTAGAGATGTGACTCAGTGGGAAGGAAAATGGTGAGTACATGTAACGTCCTGAGTTCAATCACCAGCAACATTTCCCTTCTACATACCCTTCAGCAAACAAAAAAATAAATAGAATTCAATTATATCTACTAAGCAATCTATCTTTATAAAAAAAATACCTAGTTGAACTCATACCTTGCATTGATATGAATAAAAACTATCTGAAAAGCTTACCTCCTTTATATTTGGGATCCTGTTTAGGCCCAAAACATAAATGGAATATGATATTTATTTAGTTTGTTCTATCCAAAATGGTCAGAATATTTTCTTGTTTACTGTATACTTAACTAAAAGGGTGTAAGCAGGTATTTGGACAACTACTTTATGTTTCATTGTGATTCACCATTACAAAAATATAGTATTTGAGATATTTTTGCTAAAACTAATGCTAAACAACAGCGACCTCTAAGAAATGGTATAGGACAGTCATGGAGGTGACTTTATACATAAATACCATAAATTTTAAAATGATGGTTACCATATTACCTGATGAGAAAGAAAATCAACAAAACTCAGAGACAGCAAATCCTTAACTCAGAGATAGGATTAGAATTCTAGTGGTCAATGTCAAGGATCTTCACCAACTATATTTGGACAAACTCATTTGTGCAGGATGCTTACATAAATAATGAAAGTTGTTCTTAGCACTTCTTGGAATTGAGAGGGGGTTGAAATGAACACATTTTCAGAAAGAGGCAGGAGTAGTGCATGACACAAGCCATTTGCTATTATTATTTCTAAGCAGAAGTCGGCAGGACCGCAGGCCAGAAGATCATGTCTATATGATACAGTCACACGTTTCATGGTGCATCAGAAGAACCAGACATACTCAAATGGATTCACTGAAATATAATTTTCAAGTAAGTAGATAATATTAAATCTGTGTGTTTTCTTTTTTTGTCAAGAATGTTTTTTTAATAATGTAGGAGTACTGCTATTTATTCAGCCACTGATTAAGCTGATTGAATTGGGCATAAAATCCACATTACTTTTTTATTCTATTATGAATATTAACATTTATTAACTTTATTTTATTATTTTATTATTTTCCCCCCATTTTTTGATTCATCATGAGATACAGCTACAAAGCTTTCATGTTTGAGCTTCGGTCATATAATCATCAAATGTTCATCCCTTCACCAGTGCACACTTTCCACCACCAAAATCCCCAGTATTACCCCCCACCCCCACCCCATTCAAACCCTTCCCCTGCTTGTGTGGCAGACAATTTCCCCCATACTCTCTCTCTACTTTGGTTACATTCGATATTTTGACACCAGTCTCACCACTACTCAAATCTGCCAAAAAGGCAAGGCTATATGATTTGTTTTGTATTGCTTTTTATGGACAGAATATAATATCCAAGAAACTGTGTCATTCTCTTCTGGGAGCTTAGTTTATAGTCTCTGGGCCTTGGCCACTGATGAGATTACATGGCACCAGGGGCAGTTTGTGGGTGTGACTGCCAAGCTACTGGAAAACTGGGGACCCGGGGGAAGAGGCCGAGTCCTGATCCAGGCAAGCCTGGGGCTTTTAGTCATGGGTTCCCACCTACCTCTGTGCTACAGGCCCTAACTGCATCTTTTGATCTCTCTTGAGATTTGTGGGTCTCTGAAATAAGGCCAATAAATGAACTTAAATACCTGAGCCAGAGGTGGTTTGTGGGTGTGTCTCCCACATACCTAACTTTTGGCCATTTAATTCTTGGTAAACTTGGCCCCAAATTCTTGGGGCCTGGTCAAAGGCACAGCAGCAATTTGGGGGTATCTGGAAGTCTGAAGACATCATCAAGATGCTGATGTACTCGCCCCACAGGTGCAGGTTTACCTGCTGGTGGCACCATACCCCGTATCAAGAATGCTTTTACTGGGCCAGAGAGATAGTATAGCAGGTAAGGCTTTTGCCTTCACACAGTCAGTCCAGGTTCTATTCCTCACACCCAGATGGCCCCTAAGTACTGCCGGAAATTATCCCTGAGTACTGAGTCAGGGGTAAACCCCGTGTACAGCTAGATGTGTCCCCGCAAAAGTACAAAATCAAAAGCAATAAAGGATATCTTTACTATAGAAGATGTAGGTCAGTGGCACCCCCTGCTTTGCATGTGTAGGGCCATGGGCCCTTCTCAATGCTCTAGATAAAAGTATCTTTACTTATGCATGCATTTAAAGTTATTTATTTCACTGATCTGGAATAATTTACATGGAATTATGAGATGTATTAGATGCTACTTTCAGAGGCTTGTAATTAGAATTATTAGAAAACTTTGAAAGATAAATGGATAACTCTTTGTTTTCTATCATCTGCCACATACATATTTATTGATTGGTTATCAGTACAACCTAAAGCCGAGTTATTTTATTGCTACTTACTTCACTTTCCAAGAATATCCTAGAAACAAAGAATTGAAGTTTATAAATGATCGGTTCATCTCTACCATTGATACCTCTAATTATTGCTTTGTATTCAGCTAAAATCATCAAATTCTTTCTTTCTCAGTAAAAAGTTTTCTAAATTAAACCTCTATGTCTGACAAGCATTCTGTAACATAAATATAATTTTCTAAAACACACCTGAATATTCTCCCACTGCTACTGCTTCTGGGACTTGTGATAAACAGAGCACTGTGTCCTCTTGTAAATTACCTGTTCCCAATTTCATCCATGCTCCATTTCAGACCACAGAATGGAGTTGACTGGTGGCAACCCAACATATCATTAATTGTTTTAGCTGCCAATTTACAAATTATTGAAATTCAAGCCAGTTGAAGACATTTTGTGTGTTTGTCTGTGTGCTTGCTTGGTTTGGGGATAGAAGCGGACTCTGCTATGAGGTATATCTGCTATTTTTGGCAAATATTTAAATGGAAGACAATTCCTTAATAGCACTTCCTTTTGCCCATTTGTCCCTTTTATGTCCTTACCCGAATGTCGCTGCCTCTGAGGCTCCGTTCCCTGTTTCCACCCCACTTTGCTGGGCAGTTCCTCCTCAAATGAAGGGGAGCAGGCCTGCCAGAGCTTGACACATGGACTAAGAAGGCAATGTTTTTCTTTCTTTCATTGTAACTCTTAATGATCTTTTCTTTTTAACTCCCATCGCCAATTATGTTCTCAAAAGGCAGTCTATGCATATGTACACAACTGAGAAACTGTCTTCTCCTTGTTTTTCTTATGATTGTGTGTGTGAACAAAAACCCTGAAATTACCAATTGGATAATAGAGCTATGTAGCTTTTCCAAATGGTTGGGTTAAATTGACTGTGGGTTCAAGTAGTATTATCATTAATAATAGTAATAACCCTCCCAACCAATTGAATACTCATTCACACATAATAGCATACAAACCCTCTAGAAGTGTCGAGGGCATAGCTGTCTGGAGAGAATCTTCTAGATAATGAGAGCAGAATAGCAGAAATGCCTGCAGAGGCCCACCATGGTTGGCTTTAAACAATTTCTCTACATTGCCTTTAATCCATCCCATTTCTAGTACCAAATGCTCCTGGCAGCCCAAACCCTGATGATGTCTCCCCTGATGATCCCTTAGAGGGAGCTTATCGAATCTAACACTCAGGTGTCACTTGTACAGTGGCACCTCAGATTGTATGCATTGTTCTTGTGTTTGTATCTTTTGCACTGCATTTCCACCTTCTGTGCATGCAAAATTCAGGTTTAGCAGATGTCACTGGTCTCTTAAACTTCATATAAGGGTCTTTAAAACTCAAATAGTTTTATTTATACTTTCAACCTAGGTGGAGTCCACACATTCCAGAAATAATTTGATAAGGTTTATGACTCTTGCTGGCTTTAGTAATATCAGCAAAAACTATTGGCTTTAACTTCAAGCCAAGTGGCATACTGAATCCATAGAGAATTTTATTGGATTAAACTTGGTTACTTTCTTAATCCTTGTTAATTCTATGAGAATTCTATTTTTCTTCAATATTGCAGTGTTAGAGCTAAATTTCAACAAGGTTAAGTAAATTCCTCAATGATATTGCACTAGCTATTCCCGGAACTGACTCAAACCCATATTCATAGTTCATAACCACAAGAGTGTACATGTACATTCTCTCTTGACCACCCACAAGGCTCAGTTGTACTATCTGTATTGTTAGCATATTTTGTTCCTTCTCCTTTTGACACTATAAAGTGTCACTATTCTATCACACAATAAAGAGAAATACAGGGAAAATTTTGAAAGAGAAAGGATCTTGCTTATCAAAGAAGTCACAATAAAAATCAGATTTTTTAAGTTTCTGGACAATCATAGGATTATGGCCAACATGGCTACAGGAGCAATTCAAAGGTTTGTGGAAGAAAAGCAAGTGATAGACATTTTTCTGATATTTAATGTAGCAGGCATAAGGATCTCTGTTCAGAATGTTGCAAGAGAGCTGTAGGGCACAGACCGACCAAGGAAGGCTCTGAAATATTTTTTCTTTCTCATGGCAGGGTTTGTTATTCATCTATCTAGTCTGTAGTAGTCCTTCTCTTGAACTTGTTTCTCAACTGCCATGGAAATTGTCTCAAGTACCCATGAAGTACTTGATCACCAAGGTATTTCATTAAACAATATTTATCTTTGTCTAATCATAACAATGCTTTCTTCTTGCATGTTATGCCTCATAGACATATCATTAACACCTGAAGAGCTTTATTAAACTGTAAATTTTCCTGTATATTCTAGTTATATTAGAATTCATTGGTTAGAAATATTTTCTGGGTTCTATCTTGATATCTTTATAAATATCATTCTTAAGGCTCTCTTCATATCCTGTTATCTTCAGCTGTGTTTCACTATCACTTGATTGCACATACTGTACTTGTTTGGGGCCTATTGTTTAATGTGGAGGGAATTGATCTTTTAGCAATTATCTACTTATTGGGGCCAATCAGGGTCAGGAATATTGCTGAGAAAATTTTGTGCTGGCAAAATTTAACCAATAAGAATACCTTATCTGTCATTTTTCTTTTTTTGATATTAAATGATTAAAATAAAATATGATTGTGCTATATTTTGGTGATTGACACTATCTTCCTCTAATTCCTCATTACTTCTCTATTTTGTTATGCTTTCCTTTTTTTTTCATTTGTGGATGAATCCACATTGCTGGGTTTCATAACTGGGTTTGTCTATCTGTTTTACTAGTATATTTTGTTCATTCTCCTTGTCAACAGACATACGCCAGACACATGACACAGACATGGCAGACTAAAGTGACTTACCTTTCACATTTCCTACTTTCCCTAGCAATGGGGAATTTGCTGACATTTTCCACAAGCCAGTTGCTATTGTGAATCAGAAACTAGATTTCAAGTTTCAGCATTCTCAGAGTTAAGTTGTACTTAAAAGGTGGAAAAGATATAAATGAAAAAAATTAAGATTTAGAATAAGACCATTTTTAACAATATAATCCTCCTTTCCTAAACACAGACTTCTAAACACATCGCCTACCACAGTTATACTATGATTTTTTTCCTTTCAGAACTTTCTTGCTGCTCTTTGTTCATAATTTAATGATTATGAATCCAGTCAAGAGACATATCATTATTATTATTGTGCCATTACTCCAATCAACATATAGTTAATTTGACAAGAAATAAAAATTCTTGCAAATGGGAAAGCATAACTTTTGAATTAGAAAAATTATATGGCATTTTATTAGCATTGAACAAGCTACATAGAATTGTGTTGTGTGTATTTGTAAATACCCCTTTACCAATATAGAAGATTTGATGCTGTTTTAAATATCACTTTAACATAGTCTGTTATATTCTAGTTAATAATTCTTCAGTATCCATTAGAGAGATCTATCTCTATCTGATCTAGGCATATCCAGAACTCTGTTGAGACCAAAGTAAATGCAGAGGTTAGATGAAGACCTTTGCCACCCTACATGGGGCGCATGTAAATAAACAGCTAAGCCTAATGATTCTATATTCATGTAAACTACATATGCACACACACACACACACACGTACACACAGACAAATGCTGCTCATGACTGATTTACCCTGTTTTCTGCTGAGTATAAGAATATTTTCTGATTTGTCCAAACATTTGATTTTTGTAATTATTGTTTAGATTTTTTTTATCTTGCTCTACATGAAAAATGAAATTGTGATTTAGATAGTTTGGTCCCAGCGGTCCTGTCTGTGCTCGGCAAATGGTTCCATGTCACTCCCTGCATCACAATATGGGAGCCACTGAGCTTGGCGGCAGCTAATCCTCTGAGCCTGTTAATAAGCTTAGGAGCACGTTCATTGAAGGCTGATGCGTTAGGCACAAACAGGGAGAAAATATCTACTGGGGGAAGCTGAATTGGTTTTAATCATCTGCTAATCACCAGTAATGAGACCTACTCTGGGGAAGAAAAGAAAAACAGATAGTCAGAGGGAGGTTTTGTTCTTCACAGCAGAGTAACAGGGAATGAGAGGGCAGCTGTTATTAGGAAAGAAAGGATGGAAAGAAAGAAGGGATTTGGCCAGAGCAGATGACGCGTCCTCTGCGGTGCTCCATTTTGTTAGCTGAGTGTTTCTTTCATTCAGTCTCTGAAACTTCAGATCTCGCTGGGTCCCTGACAGCCCACCTCTAAGATATTGCGTCTTGAAGAAAGGAACTTCCCCTGCCATCACCCTCTTTGCCTTGGCTCCTCTGGCATTCTACAATAGCACTTTACAGAGTCTCTTAGTTTGAGGGGAGAAGAAAAGAAAATGGCAAGGGGAACTCTTGATTGTACCGCAATTTAAAAAGATGTATGTGGGGGCGGAGGGCTTGTGCAGAAAGCTTGGGGGAAGAGGTTGAGATCCCATGTCTTGAGGGGGTGGCCTGATAAGGAGTCCAGAAAGAATTAGTTGAAAAATGATAGGTCCTGGCTAAATGAGTAGATGGTCATTTTAAGTCCAAAGCTATTTCGGGGAAACTTAAGTGCACTTAGGACTTTGTTGCCATTTTGGATCCATTTTGCACATAACTTTCTTCAAAAATTATATATATATATATGATATATGAATATATATTATCACTAATCACATTTTAGAAGTACGGTGATATGTAGAAGTCTCTTCAATCAGGGGCATTATCATTCTACTTTGTGAACCCCGTCCCAGTTAAAACTGCTAATCTAGAGCACATTTTACTTGTGCTAAAATATGCTGAATTTTAATACCCTTATAGGGGAAAGGAAACGAGATTTTAGCATTTTATAAATGTATTTTTAAGTAATTAATTGAAACTCAAGTTGTAAGAAACCGCACAAACATGTACATTCAAATTTATTTTTATTTATTACCCATTTATATTCATTATTCCAGCCCTAAGCAATGAGCTGGTAGTGGGAACAGTAGAGTTAAACTCTAAAGTGTATTCATTCTGGAAAAAAAAAAACCAGAATGCAGAGCTGAGAGACCACAGTCACTGAACATCTGAGTCATATTTTCATAGCATTCTTCATAAAATACCAAGTCCTTGCTAACTAAGAGAACACAGCCTTTCTCTTGGAGAGATCAGAGTCCCAACAGGAAAGAAAAACACATAAAATTTGGTAGTAATTTGGTGCTATTACATTGTGTAAAAATTCTGATGCCTATGATGCCTAGGAGTACTGAGAAAGCAAGATTCATTCTAACTAGGACAGACTCCTTTAATAGAGCTACAGAGAAGAGTTGACATGGAGGACACAATACTACAAATTTAAAAAAATTACCTAGATAATCTTTCTAGAAAATTCTAGAGACTTACATTAAAAAGGAAAGGAAGAGACATTTGGATATGAGAAATTAGTATGTTTGTTAGGAAAATACTAAAATCTTGGGCGAATAAAAGACAATTGCAGTAATTTGAAAGAAGTAGGCATTTGACATGATATCAAGCTCTATCTCTGAGTCTTAAGATGAGGAACACAATGGAGAGAAAAGGTATAAAATTAAAGTGTTTTCTCTTGTCACCACTGCCCACACCTACCATGCAGATTCTGTGGTCAAAGAGTTGAAAATCTATTTTATATTCTTCCATCACTGGGCTAGCCCATGGTATTTGTTGTAATCTTATGCAAGATAAGTGCTCAGTGTTTAGTCATTGTAATCCTCATCAATTTTCAAATTTTATGGACATTTTATTAGACAAATTTCTTTATTTTAATGGAGGACTCCAGAAAGTGGGAACCAATTAACCAAGTTCACCCTCAATGGCATATGGTTAGAAAGCATACAGCATTTCAAAAATATTTATCATCCATTGCTCTGACAAGAAGGGTGAAAGATCTGTGGAACTGCTATCATCATCTTCTCTATGATGTGCTCAATGCCAAAAACTAATCAAAGGGCAGATAGAATTTGAACCTTGGGGACTGGAGAGATAGTACAGCAGGTAAGGTGCTTGCCTTACATTCATCTGACCTGGGTTCAATCCCCAGAATCCCATGCAGTCACCTGAGCACTGCCAGGAGTGATCCCTGAGTGCAGTGCCACAAATAACCCCTGAGCACTGCTGGGTGGCCCAAACCTCCCCACTGCTTCCTCCCAAAAGAAATTGAACTTGGGTCTATTCATAGTTACCACAGTTCCCTTTGTCAGTATTATCTGCCTCCCATTCAGCTACTAAAAGGTGATTACTATTCAAGCCTATAACTTACAATATCCTTATTTTAATTCTTAAGATGTATTTCTAGGAAAATTGAGTATAAGAAATTCTTGGTAGGCCCAGATGAGATCTGGAGCCTCGACACGGTCCCTCTGCTCCTTAAAGACTATGATCCGAGAGGTCTACTAACCCATTTTGGCACCTGGAGACTTATAGAAATGCATCTAGACTGTAAACTGAGCTAAAACAACAGAAATCCAAAACTGCGCAGCCACTGTCGCAGTCATGCGAACTCCTATAATCTTTGTTCTCAGCAATGGAAAACGAACTATCAAATAATGCCTTTTAAGCAGGTTTGATTGTTGGGGGAAAAATCCAAATAATAATAGTCAGTTCTCTGTTGAAATATTGAATGTGTCCAAAGTATAGAGAGAATAAAGTGAAGATCATTGGCCACTCAGGTGCGAGTGGGGGCATAGGAGGGGGGTATATTGGGGTTCTTGGTGGGGAAACAGGTGCACTGGTGAAGGAATGGGGGTTTGATCATTATATGACTGAGACTTAAACCTGAAAGCTTTGTAACTTTTGTCAGGGTGATTCAATAAAATACAAGAAAAAAAAAGAAAGAAAGAAAAAGAAATTCTTGGTAGGTAAGAAAGAATCTAATTCTGTGAAACAATGGACTGCCCAGAATACTTGTTCTTGGACTTAAATTTCTTTTTAGCATTATAACCTATAGTGTATATAAATTACTAGGGCAAGAAAAGACTCCCAAGCTCACATGGTCTCCTAACTCAATTACCCTACAAATTTCAGAATTGAGTTCAGGGCGATGAAATTACTTTCCCTAAGTCACATGGTAAATATTTAGAAGATTCTAAGAAAACCTTTTCATACGGCACCACCTAACTTGCATAGGATGAGGAGATTACAACAGGATGCCAAGTACAAAAGCTATCTCACAGTTGTCTAGAGCAATTAAGGAAATGCAGGAAAGAAACATCATTTCTGCAAAAATGTAGCTTAGATCTCACCCAGGAACTGCCCTGCAGTGCCAGTCACTACTCCAACTGCACTAATCTCACTTCTCAATCAAGATAGCCCATGAAATGAGGACCCCATAACCATGTCACCAGACTCCGCACAGGGGGTGCCCCAGAGTGGGTCAGGTGAGAGTCCTCCCCACCCCAAGGGACCCAGCCCCGGCAGCCAACCTCCACTACCCCACTGCCACCACACTCCAGGCTGCTTTCCACACACTTGGGTCAAGACTCACTCATGAGTGAACATATTCCTGGACATCATCATAAAGGGAAATATATATACATATATATATATATTCCTCTTGGAGAGCCTGGCAAGCTACTGAGAGTATCTCACCTGCATGGAAGAGCTTGGCAAGCTCCCTGTGCCCTATTAAATATGCCAAAAACAGTAACAATAACAGATCTTATTCCCCTGACCCTGAAAAGAGCCTCCAATCTATGGGAAAAATGAATAAGGAGAGGTTGCTAAAATCTTAGGGCTGGGACGAATAGAGATGTTACTGACACCCACTCAAGTAAATCGATAAATAAATAGATGACAGTGATACAGTGAAACAAGAGAACCTCGATGAGTGGATAAATTTCTGGACTCCCATAATCTCATGAAGCTGACCAAAAAAGACTTGGAATATCTAAATAGACCAATCACCATCAATTAAATTGAAATAGTAATCAAAAGTCTCCAGGAAAAACAAAATCCCTGGCCCAGATGGATTCACTAGTGAATTCTTTCAAACCTTTAAAGAGGACCAACTGCCAATCATTTTCAAGCTTTTTCAGGAAATCAAATAAATAAAAAAACTTCCAAATAGTTTCTATGAGGCAATTATCACACTGATTCCCAAAGCAGGCAGAGACATCACAAAAAAGATAATTATAGACCAATATCCCTGATGAACACATGCAAAGATACTCAACAAAATATTAGCAAATAGAATCCAACAATTCATAAAAAAGATCATATGTCATGACCAAGTAGGATTCATCACAGGGATGCATGGATGGTTTAACATCTCTAAGTCAATGTACATAATAAACCATATCAGTAAAAGGAAAGATAAAAACTACGATTATATCAATGGAGGGCATTTGAGAAGATCCAGCATCAATTTATGATAAAAACTCTCAACAAAATGGGAATTGAAAGAATTTTGCTTGATATAGTCAAAGCCATCTATCACAAGCCCATAACAAGCATTATTCTCAATAGGGAAAGTCTAAGTCTTCCTTCTAAGATCAGGAAAAACACAAGGTTGCCCATTCTCATAAATGGAAGTATTTTCTATAGTAGTCAGGCAAGAAAAAAGATATCAAGGGCATCAAGATAGGAAAGGAAGAAACCATGCTATCACTATTTGCAGATGACATGATACTACACTCGGAAAATTTTTTAGACTCTGTGGAAAAGTTCACAGAAACAATAGGTTTTTAAAGTAAAATGGCAAGTTACAAAATCAGTACCCCCAAATCTATGGCTTTCCTATATACAAATAATGAAAGAGAAGAAAGAGAGATTTAAAAAAATCCTGTTCACAACAGTACCTCAGAAAATCAAGTACCTTGGAATCAGTTTAACTAAAGAAGTGAAGGACTTATATAAAGAAAACTACAAAACACTACTTCAAGAAATAAAAAGGACACTGAGAAATGGAGACATCCCTGCTCATGAATAGGGAGAATTAATAGTGTCAAAATGGTAATACTCTTAAAGCATTATACAGATTCAATGTGGTTCCTATAAGGATATCCATTTGGGTATATTTTTGAACTGTACTATAAATCAGTAGTAATTAAAGCAGCATGGCATTGGAATAGAAACAGACCCACAGGCCAATAGAGCAGAGTTAAATATCCTGACACAAACTCGTAAGTATATTGTAAAAAATATAAATTAAAAAATATAAATGCACATGCGGAAGGGTGACGTGTGTTAGCGGGCTCTTTGAGCTCTCTCTCTCTCTCTCTCCCTCTCCCTCTCTCTCTCTCTTTCCCCCTCTCTCTCCCCCACCTGCTCACATTTGCTGCTCTTGAGCCGCTATGTATGGACCGGATTGGGATGGCTCCTTCTTTGTGCTCTGCTTCTGTGTGTGCTGCTGTGCTCTCTTATATCTGTCTCTCTATCTCTGTCTGTCTCTGTCATCTCTCTTCTGGTCTTTTCCAACCTCTCCCTGTAGTCTATCCTCTGGTCTCTTCAGATCTCTCTTTTTCTGATCTCTCTCTCCTGAGCCCTTCTGCTTCTCTCTCTGGAGCCGCACTCACTATCACTTATGACTTTGGCTCTTACTTCTGACTCTGACCCTTCCTCTGATTCTCACTTGCTCTCACATCTGACTCTGTCCCTTACTTCTGACTCTGACCTGCTCTCACTTCTGACTCTGCCTCTGACTCTGATTCTCACTCGCTCTGTGCTCTTTCTTTCCCCTGCTTCTGGGTTCGATGACTCCCTGATTCTCTTTTGCCTTGTGCTCTGCTTCTGTGTTTTTTCCCTCACTTCTCTTACAGGCTTAGTTTATATAGAAATCACATAGGGTGGTGACACAAAGGTGGGTTGAACATTAACAAATCAACAAAGAGGGGTACGACCACTCCTCCAGGAGATTAACAAAATCACATCTAAGGAGATTACTCCAGATTACTAGGAGATCCACTTAAGGGAGGAATCCCATCCAGGGTATGTCACTTTCTTCTTTCCTCAGCTAGTCATCCACTTAAATAGTATAGTAAATTTACTTCTAATATTTCTAGCAATGTCATTCTGTATGAGCACAGTAAGAGATATGTCAAACTTAAAGTTTGGTTCTTCCTGAGGACATCTCACTATATTTTCTAGACCACAGTCCTCAGGCTAGGTTAGTCTTCCTAACCCCAGAAAGGTCCTAGTTTTGTTGTTACATCTGGATCATGACAGCATGTGTCTATGACCATGCTCTCAACTTATAGTTGAGTATTGTGGCGCTTTGGTCTGACCCATTTTGATGCCAGGGTAGCTCACAGCTTGCCCTGGGTCCATTCTGTCCCTTGTCGGGACCCTGCTTTTGGGGTGCGAGGAACTAAGGGCAACTGAGTTGAGAAGACAGATGCCCAGGAGTCAATATTATTGAAGTCAATCAGCTCCCAAGTCACAAAGCATTATATTTACTGTCTTCAAGAAGTTTTCTGTATGTGTCCATATAGAAAGGACATTGCTTAAAGGTAAACTAAGTTCCCTGCGGCAAGGCTGAAAGGACAAACCCAATGTTATCCTGCACTATATGATCACTTAATACTTGCTAAAGGAAAAAATAAATGTGAAGAGGAGCAAGGAAAGCCTCTTCAACAAATGGTCTGGGAAAACTGGACAGCTACATACAAAAGAATGAACTAAGATCTCTGTCTAACACCAAGCACAAAATCTTATCAAAATGGATTAAAGACCTTAATATCACACCTGAATCCATAAGGGACATAGATGAAAATAAAGGCAGAAACCTCTGTGATATTGAAGCTAAAGGCATCTTCAAAGGTGAAACACCACTGACCAAGCAAGTGAAAACAAATAAAAATAAATGGGACTACATTCAACTAAGAAGTTTCTGCACCTCAAAAGAAACTGACCAAAATACAGAGAAAGCCCACAGAATGGGAAAAATTATTTACCCAATATCCATCAGCTAGGGGCTTAATATACATGATATACAAGACAATTGTAGAACTTTATAAGAAAAAAATCCAAACCTTGGAGTAGTCCTCCTGTTTCTTTTCTCTACTATCTTTAGGTATTCCATAGTTGGAAGCCGGCAGTTCAGATAGAGAAGGGAGCACCAAGTAAAGGATGCTTGGAGGACCCGCTCGGCATAGGAGATATGTACTGAAAGTAGAATATAGACTGAACATGATGGCCACTTAATACCTTCATTGCAGACCACGACACCCTAAAGGAGAGAAAGAGTAAAAGGGAATCCGCCTGCCACAGAGGCGGGGGTGGGAGGGGGTGGATCAGGTGGTGGGAGAGATACTGGGAATATTGGTGATGTGGATGGGCTCTGATGAAGGAATGGGTACTTGATTGTTGTACGACTGAAACGTAAGCACGGAAGTTTGTAAGTCTGTAAGAGTATCTCACAGTGACTCATTAAAAAATAAAAAATAAATTAAAAAATAATGCACTGTAGTCCCGTTGTTCATAGATTTGCTCGAGCAGGCACCAGTAACGTCTCCATTGTGAAACTTGTTGTTACTGTTTTTGGCATATTGAATACACCATGGGTAGCTTGCCAGGCTCTGCCATGAGGGCAGGATACTCTAGGTAGCTTGCTGGGCTCATTGATAGGGACAGAGGAATTGAACCTAGGTTGCAGCATGCAAGGCAAATGTCCTACCTGCTCTTCTATTGCTCCAGCTCCCAAAAAAAAACTACAGCAGGTATGGTGTTTGCCTTGCACGCGGCCAACCTGGATTCTGTCTCTGGTATCCTATAGGGTCCCCCAAGCGGCGTGAGGGGTAATTCCTGAGTGCAGAGCCAGGAGTAACCCCTGAGCATCGCTGGATGTGACCCAGAAAGCAAATAATAATAATAATAATAATAATAATAATAATAATAATAATAATAATAATAATAATGGAACTTCAAAAAAAGTTATCTCCAGTTATATCACCCTATGTGGAGCGATAGCACAGCGGTTGGGCATTCACCTTTCACGCGGCCGACCCAAGTTCGATTCCTCCGCCCCTCTTGGAGAGCCCGGCAAGCTACCGAGAATATCAAGCCCATGTGGCAGAGCCTGGCAATCTACTCCGTGTGTATTGTATATGCCAAAAACAGTAACAATAAGTCTCTCAATGAGAGACGTTACTGGTGCCCACTCAAACAAATAATAGAGCATTATTATTGATCAATTGTTATATTGATGAGCATCAATTGTTATATTGATGCTCACATCACTCTGTGGTGTGAGCATCAATATAACAAATAATAGATGAGCAACAGGATGACAGTGACAGTGACAGTGATGCAAAATTTTAGAACTCCTGGAGTGACATTTCATACTCTACACCACTGATTTTCCAAGAGTAGCACACCACAATTGATGGAGTGTAAAGTAGAAGGCAACCAATCTCATTTCGATAAAAAAAAGAAAGAAAGTAAAAACCACACAAATGCTCAATCTTTGCAACATGGTAGTGATCTCTTCTATAAGGGCTTAATGGCTCTAAAGCTTCACACACTTCCCTGTAAGGAAACTTTTTTAGAATATTTTTTAGCAGATTACTCTTAACAAACAACACAAAATAAAATGTTTAAGACCTTATTATGGAACAGACTTGGGTGTTGGTGGGAAAATTCAAAATAACAGTGGTTGAAAGATGTAATGGTGGTAGGGTTGGTTTGGAAATATTAAATGTAATAAATTATTGTGAACAACTTTAAAAAATAAAACTTTTTGTTTCCTGACAGATACGTAGTATTCCATTGTATAGATATACCAGAATTTCTTTAACCAGTCATCTATTTTTGGGTACTCTGTTTTTTTCCAGATTGTGGCTATTGTAAACAGTGCAGCAATGAACATAGAAATGCAGATGTCATCTCTACTATACCTTTTTGCCTCTCCAGGATATATTCCCAGGAGTGGTATTGCTGGGTCAAATGGAAGCTCAATTTCTCACTTTTTGAGAATCGTCCATATTGTTTTCTAAAAGGGCTGAACCAGTCTGATTCCCACCAGCAGTGAAGGAGAATCCCTTTCTCCCCACATCCACGCCAATACCGGTTGCTTTTGTTTATTGGGATGTGGGTCAGTCTCTGTGGTGTGAGATGATATCTCATTGTTGTTTTGATCTGCATCTCCCTGATGATTAGTGATGTTGAACATTTTCTCATGTGCCTCTCAGCCATTCGGATTTCTTCTTTGGGAAAGTTTCTGTTCATTTCATCACCCCATTTTTTGATCGGGTTGGCAGTTTTCTTCTTGTGGAGTTCAACCAGTGCATTGTATATCCTTGTTATCAACCCTTTATCAGATGGGTACTGCATAAATATCCTTTCTCATTCTGTAGATTGTCTTTGTATTTTGGTCACTATTTCTTTTGAGGTGCAGAGCTTCTTAGTTTGAGATAGTCCCATTTATTTATCTCTGTTTTCACTTGGTTGGCCAGTGGCGTGTCAGCTTTGAAATTTGTATATAAGTGGATCAACATGGAAAGTATCATGCTGAGTGAAATGAGTCAGAAAGAAAGAGACAGACATAGAAAGATTTCACTCATATGTGGAATATAAGGTAGCTGAGAGGTACAAGCTTACAATGATGCAATTTTTGGCAGATATTTCTCTGGACTTAGTTACTAAAATACAGAAATCCAAACCTGTGTGGCTGCTAGTGTGTCCTCTCGACCTCATATCTCTTCATTCTCAGCAATGGAAAACAAATTATCAAATGCTTTCTTTTTAGCAGGTCAACTTTAGGGGGGAGAAACTCCAAATCAATAATAGTGAGTTTTTTGTTGAAATATTGAATGTAATCAAAGTAAAGTGAAAGTAAAGTGAAATTTACCAGTTACACATGCGGGGTGGGGGGCTGGAGAATTGGGGGAAGGGAGGGAGTTATACTGTGATTCTTGGTGGTGGAATATGTGCACTGGTGAAGGGATGGGTGTTTGAGCATTGTATAACTGAGACTTAAACCTGAAAGCTTTGTAACTTTCTTTCCACATGGTGATTCAATAAAAGAATAAATTAAAAAATAAATAAATAAAACTTTTTGAGCAGACCCTGAACCCTGCCCACCGGCCCGCAGATGGCTCTCAGGTTGGACTGCCATCCAGCTTTCCCCAGAGCCACCCCCCCCCGCTCCTCTCCCCTCCCCCCCCTCCGCTTTCCGCATCCCAGAGTCCCAAGAGATTACTGGGGACGTGGCCTGGTTCTCTGGGGGCATGGTCTCAGAAGGGGGCATGGCCTTCTGCTGGAGCAGGGGCAGCTCAAGCAGCCGCATTTATTATTCCTTTATTTAAGCATAATCTGTATGCTTATATATGCTTATGTATGCTTATGTATATATGCTTATATATGCTTATGTATATATATGCTGTATGTGTAACCTTTTTCTCTGAAAAACACATTGGCCATCTCAAACACTCTATGTCAAATAGTCCGTTAGGTTATACAAACTTCTCAGTAACTATCAGTGAGCAATAGAATTTGCACAAAACCTTCATAAGTAGAGCATAGCCTTAAATCCTTCACTAGAGGCTCCACATAAGTCTGGAGGAGTGCCCGAGAGTAAGGAAGAATTCTAGAATAGGATCAAGGCTACCATCATCAATTTAGCACAGCCAGAGCACACCCCCCCACCCCACAGCAAGAGGGAATAGGGATAGACAATTAGAAGGATCCAACTTGATACTTCCATAACAATATGAAGAAACAGCGAAAATCTCCTTCACAAAGAGAGGATGAAGAAAAGATCCCAGAAACCTCAACAGGGGCTACCTACGTATACGACCTCTCAGATAAAGAATTCCGAGAGGAAATATTGAGGAGAGTCGATGTACTCCAAGCAAACAAGGAAAAGGCATCCAATAAATTAAGGGAGGATATAAATGAAGCATTGGAACGTCCACCAAGAAAATCCAGGAAGAAATGAGAGCAGAAATCTCAAAGCTACAAACAGAAGTCACACAAATAAAGGAATCTGTAGATGAATTAAAAATCTCATAGGAGCCCTCAACAGTAGAATGGCTACAGCCAAAGACAGAATCAGTGAGCTTGAAGATGAGCTGCAGAAAGCTTAAAGACAACAACAAATAATGGCAAAAGACCTCAAAATAGCTCTAGAGTGAATCAGAGTCCTAGGGGATGACCTCAAAGGGAACAACATAAGAATCATTGGAGTACCAGAAGCTCAGGTAAGTAACCCCAATGGAAAAAACACAGTCAAAGACATCATTGTCAAGAACTTCCCAGAACTGCAGATGGCAGGCATCCAGATCCAAGGAGCCCGAAAAATACCAGAAAAAAGACACCCGAATAAAAAGATTCCAAGGCATATCATAGTCAGAATGATGGATGCTGTGGATAGGGACGCAATACTGCAAGCAGCAAGGTCAAAGAAGGTAATCACATACAAAGGATCACCCCTTAGATTTACGGCAGACTTATCAGAGGAAACCCTCCGATCTTGAAGACAATGGTGGGACATAGTGAAAAAACGCAACGAAATGAACGCCTCACCAAGAAAACTTTATATGGCTAAACTCTCACTCAAACTTGAAGGAACCATACACTATTTCTTGGATAAAAAACAGCTCAGGAACTTCATAGACTCAAAACCAAACTTAAAAGAAGGACTAAAGGGGCTATTGTAAGACAAGTAAGAACCCCCAAAACACAACAAACCCCACAGAAAGATGACACAAAACCCCATGACAATCATCTCTCTCAATGTAAATGGTCTAAATGCACCAATTAAGAGACACAGAGTGGCAAAATGGATCCGGAAACTAAACCCAACTTTCTGCTGCCTGCAAGAAACACATCTGAACAGTGAGAGCAAAACAGGCTCAAAGTCAAAGGATGGAAAACAATCCTCCAGGCAAACAACTCCCTCAAAAAAGCTGGGGTGTCCATACTAGTATCCGGCAACATAGATTTCAGGTTGAAAAAGATTCAAAGGGACAGGGAAGGTCATTTTCTATTTATGAAGGGATATGTACAACAGGAAGAAATCACACTCTTAAGCATATACGCACCTAATGAACGACTGGCTAAATACTTAAAGCAACTCCTAAAAGACTTTAAAGAGGACATTGCTAGCAGGACAATAATAGTCGGAGACTTCAACACTGAGTTATCATCTCTGGATAGATCAACAAGAACAAAACTCAGCAAGGAAACACTGACTCTGAAAGAAAGAAGAAATGGAAGAGAGAGGCCTAATAGATCTATTCAGGGCCTTACACCCCCAAAAGAAGAATACAGTCTTTTCCAGTACACACGGACCATTTTCCAAAATAACCCATGTACTCAGCCACAAAACATACTTCAATAGAATCGGGAAAATAGAAATCGTATCAACTATCTCTTCAGACCACAATGCACTGAAGATAGAAGCTAATCACACAGAGACAGGAAGAACCAAAGCAAACACATGGAAATTGAACAGCTCGGTGTTGAACAATGAATGGGTTAGGAAGGAAATCAAGGAAGAAATCAAGAGATACCTAGAAACAAATGAGAATGAAGACACGAGCTACCAAAACCTATGGGATGTAGTTAAAGCCGTGTTAAGAGGAAAATTTATAGCTCTGCAAGCATTCCTCAGGAAGGAAGAAAGGGCTTACATTGATAGCTTGACTTCACAGCTCAAGATCTTAGAAAAGGACCAGAAAAAGGAACCCAAACCAGACCAAAGGAAATAAATAATAAATCTTAGAGCAGAAATTAATGACATGGAAACCTAGAAAACAATCCGAAAAGTCAATGAAACCAAAAGCTGGTTCTTTGAGAAAATAAATAAGATTGATAAACCACTAGCAAGACTCACAAAGAAAGAGAGAGAGAGAACCCTAATAAACCAAATCAGAAATGAAAAGGGAGACATCACAACAGAAACCAAGGAGATTCAAAAGATCATCAGAGACTACTTTGAAAGTCTGTATGCTACAAAACAAGAGAACTTAAAAGAAATGGACGAATTCCTTGATTCCTACAATCTCCCAAGACTGAATCAAGAAGACTTGGAATACCTGAATAGGCCCATAAATATCAAGGAAATTGAAACTGTAATCAAAATTCTCCACAAAAACAAAAGCCCAGGTCCAGACAGATTCACTGTCGAATTCTTCCAAACATTTAAGGAAGACTTGTAGCCAATACTCCTCAAGCTTTTCCAGGAAATCAAAAAGACAGGAACCCTCCCAAACAGTTTCTATGAGGCACATATCTCCTTAATACCAAAAGCAAATAAAGATACCACTAACGAAGAAAACTATAGACCAATATCCCTGATGAACACTGATGTGAAGATCCTCAACAAAATACTAGCAAATAGAATCCAACAACTTATCAAAAAGATCATACACCATGACCAAGTGGGAATCATCTCAGGGATGCAAGGATGGTTTAACATTTGAAAATCAAACAACATAATCCATCATAGCAATAAAAGTAAAGATAAAAACCATATGATAATATCAGTAGATGCAGAGAAAGCATTTGACAAGATCCAACATCCGTTCATGATAAAAACTCTCACCAAAATGGGTCTTGGAGGAACTTTCCTCAAGACAGTTGAAGCCATCTACCACGAACATATGGCAAGCATTATCATCAATGGGGAAAAACTAAAGGCCTTTCCTCTAAGATCGGGGACAAGACAAGGATGCCCACTCTCACCATTTCTCTTCAATATAGTACTGGAAGTACTAGCAATAGCCATTAGGTATAAAGAAGATATTAAGGGCATTCAGATATGAAAGGAAGAAATCAAACTCTCACTATTCACAGATGATATGATACTATATCTAGAGAAGCCAAAAACCTCTACTAAGAAACTCTTAGAAACAGTTGACTTGTATAGTAAAGTCGCAGGCTATAAAATTAATACCCAAAAATCCATGGCCTTCCTATATGCAAACAATGAGGCAGAGGAAAGGGACATGAAAAAAGCAATCCTGTTCACAATCGTGCCCCAGAAAGTCAAATACCTCGTAATCATTTTAACTAAAGAAGTAAAAGACCTCTACAAAAAAAACTATAAAGTGCTACTCAATGAAATAAATGAAGACATGAGGAAATGGAAACATATCCCCTGCTCATGGATAGGGAGAATCAACATTGTCAAAATGGCAATGCTCCCCAAAGCATTATACAGATTCAACGCGATCCCTATAAGGATACCCATGACATTCTTCAAAGAAATGGATCAAGCAATCCTGAAATTCATACGGAACAATAAATGCCCGTGGATAACTAAAACAATTGGGGGAAAAAGATGATGGGAAGCATCACCCTCCCCAACTTTAAACTTTACTACAAAGCAGTAACAATTAAAACAGCATGGTACTGGAATAAAGGCAGAGCCGCAGACCAATGGAACAGAGTGGAATTTCCCTACACACAACCCTAAATTATGATCATCTAACTTTTAATAAGGAGGCAAGAAATGTGAAATGGAGCAAGGAAAGCCTCTTCAACAAATGGTGCTGGCATGACTGGACAACCACATGCAAAAGAATGGACTTAGACCTTGATCTGAAACCATGCACAAAAATAAGACCAAAATGTATTAAAGATCTCAATATCAGACCACAATCCATAAGGTACATTGAAGACAAGGCCGGGAAAACCCTACACGATATTGAAGCTAAAGGTGTTTTCAAAGATGACTCGAAACTAAGCAATCAAGTAGAAACAGATAACAAATGGGACTACATTAAACTAAGAAGCTTCTGCACCACAAAAGACACAGCTACCAGAATACAAAGGCAATTTACAGAATGGGAAAGGTTCTTCACCCAATACCCATCCGATAAAGGGTTGATTTCAAGGGTATATAAAGCACTAGTTGAACTCTACAAGAAGAAAACATCCAACCCCATCAGAAAATGGGCTGAAGAAATGAACAGAAACTTTTCCAAGGATGATATAAAAATGGTTAAAGGTACAGGAAAAAATGCTATGCATCACTAATCATCAGAGAGATGCAGATCAAAACAACCATGAGATACCACCTCACACCACAGAAAATGGCACACATCCAAAAGAACAAAAGCAACCGCTGTTGGAAAGGATGTAGGGAGAAAGGGACCCTTATACACTGCTGGTGGGAATGCCGACTGGTCCAGCCCCTTTGTAAAACGATATAAACGCTTCTCAAATAATTAGAAATTGAGCTACCATTTGATCCAGCAATACCACTTCTGGGAATATGTCCTGGAGAAACAAAAAAGTATAGTCGAAATGACATCTGCACTTATATGTTCATTGCAGCACTGTTTACAATAGCCAGAGTGCCTGAGAACAGATGACTGGCTAAAGAAACTTTGGTACATCTATACGATGGAATACTATGCAGCTGTTAGAATAAATGAAGTCATGAACTTTGCATATAAGTGGATCAACATGGAAAGTTGATCATGCTAAGTGAAATGAGGCAGAAAGAGAGGGACAGACATAGAAAAATTGCACTCATCTGTGGAATATAAAATAACAGGGTAGGAGTTAACACCCAAGAATAGTAGTATATAATCCCTGGAGGTTGACTCCATAACGTGGAAGCTGGCCCCACCTTCTGGGGGAAAGGCATTCCAGATAGAGAAGGGAACACCAAGTAAAATGTGATTGGAGATCCCGTGTGGGAAGGGAGATGCATGCTGAAAGTAGACTAGAGACAGCACATGATGGCCACTCAATACCCCTATTGCAAACCACAACACCCAAAAAGCAAGAGAGAGAACAAATTGGAATGCCCTGCCACAGAGGCAGGGTTGGGTGGAGGGATGGGATTGGGGGGTGGGAGGGACACATTTGTGTTGGAGAATTGACACTGGTGGAGGGATGGGCTCTCGAACATTGAACATTGTATGAGGGAAATACAAGCATGAAAATGTGTAAATCTATAACTGTACCCTCACGTTGACTCACTAATTAAAAAATAAATTAAAAAACCCTTGGCAATAATAAATAAATAAATAATAAAAATTAAAACTTTTTGCCCATTTCTCCGCCCCCGCACCCCCAGAATGACTGACGAAGAGGAGGAAGCTGCTTGGGACACCAGCAGCCCACCAGCAACCTGCAGTATGTGACTTGAGAGTTTCCGCCAGGTCCCCCGAGCGGGGGACCGGCGTTTCTCTTTTTTTCTTTCTTTCTTTAATCTCTCTCTCTTTCCCTCAACTTCTGGGCACAGCACAGCATCTACCCCACTTCTCTGAGCACAAAATGGAGAGACGCACCCAAACGCGCGGCGCGGCTGGTGCGGGTTCGAGGGCGGGGAAGTACCGGTCTCCGCCCACATCGGACACTTAAAGAGAGTGCAGCCACGTGGGCTTTCCCATTTCTCCACGCCCGCACCCCCAGAATGACTGATGAAGAGGAGGAAGCTGCTTGGGACACCAGCAGCCCACCAGCAACCTGCAGTATGTGACTTGAGAGTTTCCGCCAGGTCCCCCGTGCAGAAATCTCTCTCTCTCTCCTTCAACTTTTTCCCTGGACTTTAGACAGAAACCCAAAACCGCGCGCCCACTGCCGCGGCCGCGCGACCTAATGTCATCTTAGTATAAGCAATATGTAATGGTTCCTTCTTAATGGGTCGGACTTTTGTGGGTGATCCTAACAAGAATAGTAAGTATTTTGTTGAAATATTGAAGGCAATCAAAATGGTAGCCATCTCTCTAGACTGAACTAAGCTATATCCCCACGCTGGCTGAGAAGAAATATCCTTCTTTCTCGGGAAGAAACGTGGCGTGGTGTCAAACATAGTGTGATGTCCATTAAGCAAACAGACCTGGTGGTGTGGGAATGGGAAATAAGGGGAAAAATTAGGTACATGGACCAGCGGGACGCTGGTGGTATCTCGAGCCGGAGCCGATATCAGCGCAAGACCTTTGGTTCCAGAAACTGCTTGCAGACACTCTACTAGACTATCAACTAAGCCAGAGCCCCACGCCGGCTGATGACGGGAAATAACCATCCTCTTCGTTTTTTTTCCCTTTGTCAGACAGCGTGGCGATTACTAAACAGGCGTGAACTCGGTGGCGCGGGGCAAGGGGGAAAAAGAAAAGTTATGTAACAAACAGCAGGACTTAATATCTCTATATTCTTAGTAATGGAGAACTATCAAATGCCTCATTGGCAATAGGACTGTCTTTTTCTTTTTTGGGGGAAACCCCAACAACGGTAGTGAGTTGTGTGTTGAAACATGGAATGTAATCGAGATAAGTGCGAATGAAGTGAAACTTATCACGTACAAGGGTGGGGACTAGGGAGGTGGGAGGGGGCGGCAGATATACTGGGGGGGTTGGTGATGGAAGATGGGCACTGGTGAAGGGAAGGGTGTTTGAATATTGTATAACTGACATAATCCTGAGAACTTTGTAACCCTCCACTTGGTGATTCAATAAAAAAATAAAATAATAAAATTTAAAAAAAAATTAAAACTTTTTAAAATAAAAAAGTATAAAGAAAAAACCTCCAACCCTATCAAAAATGGAGAGAAGAAATAAACAGAAAATTCCTCAAAAGACAAAATACAAATGTCTAAAAGGTACATCAAAAAACTGCTCTTTATCACTAATCATCAGGGAGATGCAAATCAAAACAACAATAAAATATCATCTTGCACTAGAGAAATTGTTCACATCAAAACAATCAAGAGCAACCACTGCTAGTGCAGATGCATGGAGAAAGGGACTCTCAATCATTGTTGGTGGGAGTGTTGACTGGTCATATTGGAAAATAATATGAACATTCATTCCTTCAAAAACTACAAATTGAGCTCTGATATGACCCAGTGATACCACTTCTGGGATTATATCCCGGGCATGCCAAAAAAGCACAGTAGAAATGACTTCTGCACTTGTATGTTTATTGCAGCACTGTTCACAATAGCCAGAATCTGGAACCAACCCAAGTGTCTTAGAACAGATGACTGGTTGAAGAAACTTTGGTACATTTACATAGTAGATTACTATTTAGCTGCTAGGAAATATGTAGTCATGAAATTTACTTATAAATGGATGGACATGGAGAGTATCATGCTAAATGAAACGAGGCAGAAAGAGAGGGACATAGAATGACTCCACTCATTTGTGAAATATAAAATAACATAATATGAGACACACCCAAGAAAAGTAGAGACAAGGGCCAGAAGGATTGCTCCACAGTTGAAAACTATCTCACGGTGATTCAATAAAATTTAAAAAAATTAAAAAAATTAAAAGTAGGCAATGCTGAAAATGTAATAATAATAAATAATTATTATGTTATTAATAATAAATAGTAATAAATTAAAAAAAGAAAAAAAAGAAAACCTGCCTCATGTGTTTGGGGAGAAGGTAGTTGGGATAGAGAAGGCATCACTAAGTCAATGATGGTTGGAGGGATTGCTCGGGATAGGGAATGCGTGCTGAAAATAGACTAAGAATCAAACATGATGGCCTCTCAGTATCTGTATTGCAAGCCATAATGCCCCAAAGTAGAGAGGGAGTAAGACCGAAGGTGCTTGCTACAGAGCCAAGAGTTGCCATGGGGTGGGAGTGATGGGAGGGATACTGGGAGGGATACTGGGAATATTCGTAGTGGAAAATATGCATTGATGGATTAATAGGTGTTTGATCATTGTATGACCAAAACTCAATCATGAAAACCTTGTACCTGTATCTCAGGGTGATTTAATAAAATTTTTTTAAAAAAGAAAATTAGCTTAGAGAAAGTTAAATGGGAAGTATCTTTAATAACTTTAAATCAGAAGCTGAATAAAATTGCCTAAAAATGTAGAATTTAGAAACAAGTCCATTTATTTGGGTTCTATATCAGTTTTCTGTGTCCTTAAATCCCCAATCCTTAGGGGTTTTTTTTTAGTTTTTTTTTTTAATTCTTTTATTGATTCACCATGTGGAAAGTTACAAATCTTTCAGGTTAAAGTCTCAGTTATACAATGCTCAAACACCCATCCCTTCACCAGTGCACATATTCTACCACCAAGAATCACGATATACCTCCCCCCTTCCCCCCACCTCCCCAGCCCCCCACCCCGCATGTGTAACTGGTAAATTTCACCTTACTTTCACTTTACTTTGATTACATTCAATATTTAAATGAAAAAATTCACTATTATTGATTTGGAGTTTCTCCCCCCTAAAGTCGATCTGCTGAAAAGAAAGCATTTGGTAATTTGTTTTCCATTGCTGAGAATGAAGAGATATGAGGTCAGGAGGCCGCACTAGCAGCAGCATAGTTTTGGCCAATCCTTAGTTTTTACTTCTGTAAAATGGCAACAAAAATAATACCTATCTTTCCTCCTCTTACTTGTCTGCTATAAAGGTATTATATACCGGGGCTGGAGAGATAGCAGAGCGGGTAGGGCGTTTGCCTTGCACGCGGCCGACCCGGGTTCAAATCCCAGCATCCCATATGGTCCCCTGAACACGGCCAGGGGTAATTCCTGAGTGCAGAGCCAGGAGTAACCACTGTGCATCGCCAGGTGTGACCCAAAAAGCAAAAAAAAAAAAAAAAATAAAGGTATTATATATCTTAGAAAAGTAGCCTGTTGACTTAAAAAGCACATAAAAACTGAAAAGAAAAGAGGTACTTTGTTATCAGTGTAACAGTTGAAGTTGGAAAGGATATTCACCAACACAAACTGGAGACAGTTTCAATGAAGGGTGTGGGGGTCTGGTATCTGCCCAGCAGAATTAGTCAGCTAAGTAACAGCTAATACATATTCCAGTATTTTTCCAGGGAACTCATACATAATCATAAGGGGGAGAGAGGACACACAACTGATGCAATCAACATATATCCCCACATTACTAGCGCAGAAAATAGTGTTGAGATATTAAGGGGCTGTGACTTTCAGTACGATAGTGAATGGGAAGGTGGAAGAGCATCAAGAGGGGTTCAACGCAGAGTTTTCATAGCCCAACACTGTCTGCCCAGGGGCCTGGGCTCCTTTCAATAAGATGTATTCTTTAAAAATAAATTAATTAAAGAATCATGATTTTCAAAAGTTATTGATAGATTCTTAGGCATACAATATACCATCAATCCCACCACCCGTTTCAACTTCCTTCTACTAGTATTCCCATGTTCCCTCTTGACCCTCCCACATCCAAACCCCCACCTCCGCCTGTCATCTTGACAGGAATATTTTAAAATTTGGTGATTGCAGTTTAGAGATTATGGTTTTTGTGTTATGGAGTCTGTTCTTTGGATATATATATAGCTATGCCACTTTCCCACATCACCAGAGATGTCTGACCCATGTTCCCCCCACTATTACTTCCTTTCTCATCTTCATTCCCAAGTGATTTTTTTCCATCCCTGTCCTTCTTATACTCTAGGATTAGAACAAACGTATTCTTTTTTCCTTTTCCTTTTTTTTTAATTAGTGAATCACTGTGAGGTACTGTTACAGACTTACAAACTTTCATGCTTATGTTTCAGTCATACAATGCTCGAGTACCCATCCCTCCACCAGTGCCCATTCTCCACCCCAGATGATCCCAGTATCCCTCCCATCCCCCACCCAACCCCCCCCACCCTCTGTAGCAGGATATTACCTTTTGTTCTCTCTCTCTCCTTTTGGGTGCTTTGGTTTGTAATAGAGGTATTGAGTGGCCATCGTGTTTGATCTATAGTTTACTTTAGCATGCATCTCCCATCCTGAGAGGGTCCTCCAATCACACTTTGCCTGGTGTTTCCTTCTATATCTGAGCTGCCTTTTCCTCCAGCATGTGAGGCCAGCTTCCAATCCATGGAACAAACCTCCTGGTCCTTATCTCTACTATTCTTGGGTGCTAGTCTTCTATTTTGTTATTTTATATTCCACAAATGAGTGCAATATTTCTATGTCTGTTTCTCTCTTTTTGACTCATTTCACTTAGCATAATACTTTCCATGTTGATTCACTTATATGCAAAGGTCATAACTTCATCTTTTTTAAAAACTGCATAGTATTTCATTATTTCATTGTGTATATATACCAAAGTTTCTTTAGCCAGCCATCTGTTCTTGGGCACTCAGGGTTTTTTGAGATTCTGCTATTGTAAACAGTGATGCAATGAACATGAGTGCAGGTGTTATTTCGACTATACGTTTTTGCCTCTCCGGGATATATTCCCAGGAGTGGTATTGCTAGGTCAAATGGGAGCTCAATTTCTAATTTTTTTGAGAAGTGTCCACACTGTTTTCCGAAAGGACTAAACACAGTTGGCATTCCCACCCACAGTGTAGGAGGATCCCTTTCTCCCCACATCCATGCCAACAGTGGTTGCTTTTCAGAAAAAAAGTATTCTTAAACCTCTATCTTGCCTCAGTTGGAACCAAAGGAATGTAATGAATTGGCTTTGCACATCCTTCAAAGTTCAGTCCTCAAGATGTTCTGTTTTAGCTGTTCCTATCCCTAGAAACACTTCTAAGCTTTCAGGGGATTAAAAGAGGCATACTTGGAAAAAAAAACTTTGACAACCCTGAGTATAATCCAGAGAAAGAATCAGATGGTGGGACGATCAAGGTGATTCCTGAGCTCAGGGCCTGAAATGTGACTGGAAATGAATAGGAAAGAAAATGTGGTCGAGCCCTGCAGAAATCCTATCTTTCTTAGGAAAACAGATGATAAGTGCCTGGAGGGCACTGTCAGCGGGGCCTGGGCCAGAGAGCAATATGGCATATAAGGGCTGGGTCTGCCAAGTTTGATCCTTTATCCTGAAAGCCTTCAGCAATATCTAAAAAAAAATCTTAAGTTAAGCAGATTTTCACTCATGTCAAATCTTTACAAATATCTCTTGAGTAGCAAAGTCAACCTTAAATTTGAAAGACACACTAAAGATACAACAGTGATATGGAGACTTGATGAAGATATCTACTGAGGAAAACTCTGAGGACTTGGAAAATTTTGGGAAAAATTCAGAGCAATTACCAAATCTGAATTGGTAGGACTTAATAAGTGATAAGAATGAATACTACTGTCCTTTCTGAGTGAGAAACATGTGAAGATAATGGCACTTCAATTGAATTGAGTGATAGTCAAGAATGTGTTAGACCCAATGTAAGAATTATATTGTTTTGTTTGTTTTAGGGGTAGGTGGGGGTGTAACCATGGACTGTCAAGCCACATCTGGCTGTTCTCAGGGCTTATTCCTGGTTCTGTGTTGCCCAGAAATTATTCTGGGCACTGCTTGGGGTAATATGTGCAGCTAAGATTAGCACTGAAATGGGATAGGCCCCTTGAAAAGCAAGTGCCTTCATACTTGTACTAACTCTTCTGCCCCTATCAATGCTTTTTACATCTCAATAAAGGACTTTAGCACTCTCTCAAGGGAATGAAGTTTGAGGTGGAGAAGGCATTGGTTTCCATATTGGCCTCAGCACTTTCTTGACATATGTAAAATAAGGTAAAGCCTGGAATATATATGGTATAACATAATTTGGGCACAGGGTGAACATAGTGATAGTGATAGTTGTGGGCAGTGGTCATCACCCAAGTAAGCACTCCATAATTGTATGTGCATTACTGTATACTTAAAGCATAGAAAATTATAACAGTATATAAAATAACTGAGCCACTTTAGGGCTATGTGGATAGTTAGGTGAGAAATTTTGAGTAGACACACATCCCTGTAACTAGCAATTTGAAATGATGATCAGAAGAAGCAAGGATAACTTTGAAAAGAGAAGTCCCAGCAGTAAAACCAAGTGCTAATTATTGTGTGAAAAGGAATGAAGAATTTTTCACCTTACATGTGCCAATGATAAGGGCAAAGACAGTCATGACTATCTTCACATTGCAAGTCACAGGACTATGCCTAAATTAATGTAGCTGCCAAATAAAAGTTTATTGAGTGAATGAACTTGAACACCACATCGTGTTGATTATTAACCAACTTAATAGTTTACATATGGCTCCAATGTTCTGGTCTTTCTCTTCCTGTGTCTAGAAAATAGAACTATCAATTCATTGATTCTTAAATACTTTCATTTTACTTTCTAATATAAGACTATTGAAACCATTCACGACACCAATGTTGAATAGGTACACATGTGTATGTGTTATAAAGTAGCAGATATGTGAATGTGAAGCATATATATTTTGTTGGTGGCTAGGAAATTTGTAGAACTGAATTTATTGCTATATTTTAAAAATAAATAAAATCACTCTCATGTCTTAATTTACTGATGGTTGTTTTGTTTTACGTTTTAACCATTGCTAAATACAGACACAGAATTGTTTGGAATAATGATAACACAGAATATGTGAAGGAAAAAGAGTTTTAAGGAAGTCTAAATACTTTTCAAGAAGTAAGTAAATAGGGGCTGGAGTGATAGCACAGTGGGTAGGGCATTTGCCTTGCACTCGGCCAACCCAGGTTCGAATCCCAGCATCCCATATGGTCCCCTGAGCACTGCCAGGGGTGATTCCTGAGTGCATGAGCTAGGAGTGACCCCTGTGCATAGCCGGGTGTGACCCAAAAAGCAAAAAAAAAAAAAAAAAAAAAAGAAGTAAATAGTGTATGGAGGGATTAGGAGGAGTTATTTGTAAATATACCAAGAATGTACCATTTCCGTTCTTCTAGGAACTTAGCTCTTTCTTGTCCTTTTGTATACGATAGTTATTTCTACCATCTTTTTGAGTACCATAAAAATTTCACAAAGGAACTCTGATGCCTGTTAAACTATTATTTCTTGTTCTTTTCATCTCCCCCCATCTCCTTGATATCTTTCCTTCTCTGTGAGGTTTCATTTATACCAGTATTATGAGTGAGGATATAGAAATATACTCCAAACACAGATTCAACAGAACTGAAAACATGAGATCTAACCAGAAGCCACTGAAACTTTGTAATGTGTCTGTCAAGTTGACAGGTGGGGTGAGAGTGGGCATTGGAATGGGGAGGGAATCTGGAAACACTGGCGGAGTAGCAACTTACATTTGAAGAGGCTACAAGAGCAATTATGAATGTATACAATAATGTAGAACTGGAGCGATAGCACAGTAGGTAGGGCATTTGCCTTGCACGTGGCTGACCCAGGTTAGATTCCTCCATCTCTCTCAGAGAGTCTGGCAACCTACCAAGAGTATCCCGCCCGGACAGCAGAGCCTGGCAAGCTACCCATGGCACATTCGATATGCCAAAAACAGTAACAACAAGTCATACAGTGGAGATGTTACTGGTGCCTGCTTGAGCAAATCAATGATCAATGGGACAATAGTACAGTGCAGTGCTACAATAATGTAAATTAATATTACCACAATAAAAATAAAAACCAAGACAACTACCATTCAAACCTCCCCATCCCCCCAAGAGACATTTAGAAACTTGAATATTCTGTGTGTTTTCAGGCTGTACCAAACAAAAATTCATGAATTTCAAATATCAAGTGTATGTCATTCTATCCATTCTCTGTCTTCTACAGTGCTCAAACAGTTTCTAGTTAACTTTGTTGGGACCTTAGAGTATATAAAACAGAAAAAAGGTTTTAGTTTCAAGTAAATTAAATTCCAATAAAATAAGTGTATATGATTAGGCAAGTTGTTTACTTTCTCTGAGCCTTATTTTCCTTTTTATATAATGATTGATAAAATGTCAAAATCTAATCTCTTTCTTTTCCCAGGAGATAAAAATGAAACAGTACATGTAGAGCATTCTGTGCAAAATTTACAACAAATTATGTGCTCTGTCTCTTCCCCTTTATTCTTCCTATCTGATAAAGACATAGTTCATTGGTCGATGACTTGATGGTCAGTGATGTGTGAATTTAAAGCTTCTATGCGGTCCTATTCCTGCAAATAGTTTCTTCTGTGGTTCCATATCCTTTAGTCAGAAAAATATTTGGTTTTGCCATAATAACAAAATATTCCTGAAGTGAGTAACTTAACTCAGAAAAACTAACTTATTAGATGTATACTGTTTCTAATTTTGTCACCAGTTGTTTTGCACCCAGTTGTTGAACTGCCCAGAAAATTGTCAAGAGCTTATCTAACTGGACCATCTGAATTCCAGGACTTGTACTTGCTAAAGCACAAAATCTTTAGAGAGGAAATATTGCCCTTCCACTGATTCCAGACACATAGCCTTGCCTTACCATAGGGAGACTTGCATTATGTAGAAATTTAGGGATGAGTAATAAATGTCTCTGTCAAAATTGTAAAATGGACTAAGCCATTGAGAAAAACTGCAGACATCATACATTCAAACCTTAAATAAGATCATTTTGTGCATTTCCCCATACACCATTCTTATTCACACAAGAGGAAATCTCATCCTATCCATACTCATTTCATAGCAAAATTACATCTCTAGAATGTACACAGAGGCCTCCAAGGTTATGTGTTAGCAGTGACAGCAAACAAGAAGGTCTCTGTTCAGCCACAGGTGCAGAAACAGGTGCCTAGGGAAAAGAGAAACCTATTGGTTCTGTAAGATTTACTGAAGTGGGAACTGTACTCAGAATCTGTGCCAAGGTGAAGTCCCTCCCTCCACAGGTACAACTGCCTTAGGTGGTGTGGCCTCTAGGGCAGCAACCACTCATGCAGACCCAGTTAATTTCTCCTTTCATAGTGCATTGGACCCATACCTTAATCTCCTATTCTGAAGTATTCAGAGGGCAATCTTGCTTCTCCAACTATATCAGGTCACTAGTCCACTAGCCTACTCCAATCAAAACACCACAGCCCCCAAACTCATCAAAATAACTGTGAACACAAGAATCTGTGCAACCCCAATCTAAAAGAATAAGTCCCCCAAATCAGCGCTAGAGGGCCACCATAACTAACACAGGAGCACCAAAGAGGTAGGTAATCTCCTTGAAGAAGAAAGAGATGACTACTGACCAAACTTTTCCAGAATCCTCCCTAGCAGTGAAAGGGGGACACTTACAGTGAACTGGAGGGATCCACCTCCATACTACTACAGCATCATGGGGAAAAAGTGCAGACAACCATCATAAGATTTGAATGAAGAAAAGAGCCCTGAGGCCTCGACAGGAAGTACCCACAAACATAATCTCTCTGATCCCTCTGATAAAGAATTCAGAGATTAAATGGTGAGGATGTTTAATAAGCTCAAAAAACAGTGGAACAGACATCCAATAAAATACAGGAGGATATGAAAGAAACAGAAGAGGGGTCAGCCAATAAAATACAGTAAGAAATGAAAGCAGAAATAAGAAAAGTACAAACAAAAGTGTCACTAATAAAAAAATTAGGTAGATGAAATCAAAAACTTAGTGGATGCCCTCAACAGTAGAATAACAACAGCCAAAGACAGAATCAGTGACCTTGAAGATGAGCTGCAGAAAGCACACAGGCAACAACAGAAGATGAAAAAAGACCTCAGAATAGCACAAGGGCAAGTAAGAGACATAAGTGATGAATTCAAGAGGAACAATGTAAGAATCACTGAGTACCAGAAGAACAGGGAGGCAACCTGAATGAGGTAGTAACAGCTAAAGACATCATTGCTGAGAAGTTCCCAGAACTGAAGAATGCAGGCATCCAGATCCATGAAGTATGAAGGGCATCAACTTAAAGAGACCCTAATAAAAAAAACTCCAAGACATATTTTAAAAAGAACAATGGATACTATAGATAGGGACACCATACTGCAAGTAGCAGGGCCAAAGAAGGAAATTATATGCAAAGAAGCATCCTTTGGATTTACAGCAGACCTATCACAGATGAAACTATCTGGGCCTGAAACAGTGGTGGAATATAACAAGACTCTTACTCAGACTCAAAGGAACAATACACTACTTCATGGATAAACAACAGCTCAGGAATTTCATAGACTCAAAAAATACCTTAAAAGAATGACTGAAGTGACTACTGTAAGACAAGAAAACCCCTACAAATACAACAAACTTCTACAGAAAGATGGCACAAAAACCCATGATAATTAATCTCTCTCAATGCCAGTGGTCTAAAGGCACCAATTAAGATTCACAGAGTGGGAAATGGAATAAAATCCTGAATTCAACATTCTGCTGTCTACAAGAAACACATCTGAACAGTCAGAGCAAACACAGACTCAATGTCAAAGGATACAAAACAATCCTTCAAGCAGTTTCCTCAAAAAAGTCAGGGTGGCCATACTAGTACCCTACAACATAGATTTCAGGCTGAAAAAGTTTAGAAGTGACAGTGAAGGGAATTTATTAATAATCAAGGAATATGTACATGAGGAAGAAATTACACTCCTAAACATATATGTACCCAATTAAGGGCCAGCAAAATATTTAAAATAACTGCTAATAGACTCTAAGGAGGATGTTGGTAGTAACCAAATAGTAGCTGGAGATTTCAACACTGCCTTATCACCTCCTGATATACCAATGAGATTAAAACTCAGCAAGGAAGTACTGGTCCTGAGGGAAGAAATGGAAGAGAAAGGGAGAAAGAGCTTTATATATATATTTATTTATACATATATAATTACATTATATTATATTTTCAGACCATGATGTACTGAAAATAGGAATTAATTGCACACAGAAACAAATAATGAAATAAAACACATGGAAATTAAACAGATCATTGCTGAACAAACAGTGAGTTAGAGAGAAAATCAAAGAAGAAATAAAAGTATTCTTGGAAACAAAATGAGAATGAGGATGAGTGCTACCAGAACTTGTGGGACACAGCTAAAGCACTGTTAAGAGGAAAGTTTATAGCTTTTCAAATAATCAGGAAGAAATAAAGGACCCACATATATAGCTTGAATTCACAGATTAAGATCTTAGAAAATGACCAACAAACAGAGATCAAACTAGGTAGGAGAAAAAAAAAAAAAAAACTTAGAGCAGAAATCAATGAGCTAGAATCCAAAAAAGAAACAATCCAAAAGATCAATGAAACCAAGAGCTGGTTCTTAGAAAAATAAACAAGAATGATAAAGCACTAGCAAGACTCACAAAAAGAGAGACAGAACCCTAATAAACCAAATCAGAAATGCAAAGAGGGACATAACAACAGAAAACACAGAAATTTAAAAGATCGTCAGACATGACTTTGAGAAGCTGTATGCCATGAAGCGATAGAACTTAGAAGATATGGATAAATTCCTGGATTCCTATAACCTCCCAGACTGAACCATGAAGATTTGGAATACCCGAATAGATCTATTACTACCAAGGAAATTGAAACGGTAATCAAAAGTCTTCTCAGAAACAAAAGTCTATGTCCAGATGGATTCACTAGTAAGTTCTTTCAAACCTTTAAAGAGGACTTGCTACCAATCCTGTTTAAGAAATTGAAGAAACAGAAGCATTTCCTAACAGTATCTATGAGGCAAATATAACCCACATATCAAAAGCAGACAGACACACCACACAGACACACAAACACACACATACACAAAAAATTTCAGGCTAGTATCCCTGATGAACACAGATACAAAGATCCTCAACAAAATATTATCAAACAGAATCCAACATCTCATCAAAAGATTCATACACCATGACAAGCGGGATGCATCCCAGGGATGCAAGAATGGTTCAACATTTGCAAGTCAATCAACATGATCCGTCATATCAATTAAGGAAAAGATTAAAAACACATGATTATATTAATAGATGCAGAGAAAGCATTTGACAAGATCCATAACCCATTTTTGATGAAAACTCTCAACAAAATGGGAATTAAAGGAACTTTCCTCAATATAGTCAAAGTGATCTACCACAAGCTCATAGAAAGCATCATTCTCAATATGGAAAAACGAAGAGCCTTCCCCCTAAGATCAGGGATACCCACTCTTGCCATGTCTATTCAATATAATACTGGAAGTACTTACCATAGCAGTTAGGGAAGAAAAGGACATTAAGGGCATCAAGATAGGAAAGGAAGAAATCAACCTCTCACTGTTTGCAGATTACATGATAATATACTTGCAAAATCCTAAAGCCTCTAGCAACATACTCCTGGAAACAATAGTTTTGTATAATAGAGAGCAGGCTACAAAACCAATACGCAAAAGTCCATGGCTTTCATATATACAGATAATGAAAGAGAAAAAGTGATATTCAAAAAAACAAGCCCATTCACAATTGTGCCTCAGAAAATTAAGTACCTAGAAATCAATCAATCAGGCTTAGTTAAGGAGGTAAAGGAGCTGTACAGAGAAAACCACAAATGCTGCTTCATGAAATAAAAGAAAACATACATAAGGAAATGGAGAGACACATTCCCTGCTCATGAATTGGGAGAATTAACAGTGTCAAAATGCCAATACTTCCCAAAGCATTATACAGATTTAATGTGGTCCCTATAAGGATACCCATGATATTTTCTGAAGAAATAGACAAAACACTCCTGAAATTCATATGGAACAATAAACCCCCAGTAATAGCTAAAGCAATCCTGAGAAAAAAGGAGATAGGAGGCATCACCTTCCCCAACTTCAAACTGTACTTCAAAGCAGTAGTAATTAAAACCGAATGGTATTGGAAAATAAAAATGGAATAGGGTTCAATTCCTGACACTCACCACAAATACATGCTCATTTAATCTTAGATAAGGGAGCAAGAAATGTGAAGTGGAGCAAGGTAAGACTCTTTAACAAGTGGAACTGGCAAAACTAGACAACTACATGCAAAATTAAAAAAAAAAAAGAAAAAGACTCAGACCTTTACCTAATGCCAGGCACAAAAATCAGATCAAAATGGACATAAGACCTCAACATCAGACCTGAATCCATAAGGTACATGGAAGTAAAGGTAGGCAAAAACTTCTATATATTGAAGTTAAAGGTATCTTCAAAGATGAAATGCCACTGACCAAGCAAGTAGAAGCTAAGATAAAAACAATGGGATTACATTAAATTAAGAAGCTTCTGTACCTCAAAAGAAACATAACCAAGATACAAAGACAGCCTTCAGGGGCTGGAGTGATACCACAGCAGGTAGGGCATCTGCCTTGCACTCAGCCGACCCAGGTTCGATTCCCAGCATTCCATATGGTCCCCTGAACACTGCCAGGGGTAATTCCTGAGTGCAGAGCCAGAAGTGACCCCTGTGTGTTGCCAGGTGTGATCCAAAAAGAAAAAAAAAGACAGCCTTCAAAATGGTGAAGGTTAGAACTTTATAGGAGAAAAATATTCAACCTCATCAAAAATGGGGAAAAGAAATGAACAGAATCTTTCTCAAAGAGATTCAAATGGTGAAAAGGCACATGAAAAATTGCTCTACATCACTAATCATCAGGGAGATGCAAATCAAAATGACAATGAGATATCATCTCACACCACAGAGACTGGCACATTTCCAAAAGAATAAGAACAACAAGTGCTAGCGCAGATGTTGTTAGAAAGGGACTCTCATTCACTGTTGGTGGGAATGTCAACTGGTCCAGCCATTCTGGAGAACAAGATGGACATTCCTCAAAAAAATTAGAAATTGAGCTCCCATTTGATCCAGCAGTACCACTTTTGGGAATGTACTCTGGGGGTCCCAAAACACAGAGTAGAAACACCATCTGCACCTCTGTGCTCATTGCAGCACTATTCACAATAGCCAGAATCTGAAAACAGTCTGAGTGCCTGAGAACAGTCGAATGGATAAAGAAAAAATGACATGTCTACCCAGTGGAATACTACTCAGCTACTAGGAGAAGATATATCCACACCCAGGGAAAGTAGGATCTAGGAGGATTGGTCAATTTTTAGAATCAACACAAGTGTGTGTGGGGGGTATAGGGTAGGTAAGGTATAAAAGTGGCCAGGCTGATAATAATAGCTGGAAATGATCACACTGGACAAGTACTGAGCATTATAAGTAGGTAAACGGATATATTGGATAACCTTTCAGTATCTGTACTACAAACCACAATGCCCAAAAGGAGAGAGAGAGAGTGAGAAAGAGAGAGAGAGAAAGATGGAGAGCAAGGGGAGAGAGAAAGATGGAGAGAGAGAGAGAAAGATGGAGAGGGAGGGGAGAGAGATGGAGAGAGAGAGAGAGAGAGAGAGAGAGAGAGAGAGAGAGAGAGAGAGAGAGAGAGGATAATGCCTGCCATAGAGGCAGGCAGGAGGTGGAGAGTGATGGGAGGGAAACTGGGGACACTGGTGCTGGGAAATGTACACTGGTGGAGGGATGGGTATTGAAACACTGTATGACTGAAATCAAATTATGAACAGCTTGTAAAGATCTATCTCACGGCGATTCAATATTAAAATCTAAAAAAAAAAATAGAATGTACACCCATGGGTTTGGCCAGTTTTCAGGACTTAGAATAAAAGCAGTAACTCACTTTTGATGACCTGTCCCGCTCTACAGATTTTGGAATTACCCTGGAAAAGTATTCCCTGCAGTGACCATACACCATTGGCCCCAGTGGCGACAGAGCCACTCATTTCCTTCATAAGCTTCTTTCACTTCCTCTTTTCCCAGCAACTGCCTCTGTATTTTATCTCTCTATCTGTCAAGTTTATTAGCATACTTTGACAGATTAAAAGACTAAGGTCAAACCAACAAATCCCTAAAGAAATATCACTAATTATTGTCATATGTTTTTTCAATAATCTTCCTTCCAAAGAAGTTAACTAGGGAAAGATTCAACTTTGCATCCCAAGGAATATTTTTATTTTATATTGTAGTTATAATATAATAATAATATGTTCTTTCCTTATTCCATTATTCTATTCTAATAATTTTATTTTACTTATTTTTATTGGCGGGCTACAAGTTTATTTTTATATATTGATTTTGAATTTTTTTATTAGTGAATCACCCATGACGTACAGTTACATATTTACAGATTTTCATGCTTGCATTTCAGTCATACAATGATCGAGTACCCATCCATCCACCAGTGCCCATTCTCCACCACCAATGATCCCCAAATGGCCCAAAACTCCATGACAATAATCTCTCTCAATGTCAATGGCCTCAATGCACCAAAATGATTTTGAATGTTTTAAATTATGAAAAATTTAAGACACTGATTTACAAAGCTGTTCACAATACATATTTAGGCATGCATATTTCAACCACCAGCATCATCTCCTATCAATATTCTCAGGTTTCCTCTCACCCGCCGTCTGTCTCCTTGATAGCTTGTTAACTTATTGTTAAGATTGATCTTGTAGTTTGGACCTAATGCATACAGTGTTGTTGGATCTGGGGTTTAGATATTTTCATGTATCTCACCTCTATAGCAACAATGTGCCCAAGACACCTGACTGCTGCCTTTGTTACCTCCCATCTGTTTCTTCTTACCCTCACCATCAATGTCTTTCCTTCCCTGTCCTTCTCATTTCTATAATATAGAACCGAGGGGTTTCTGTTTCAGGCGCTGTGTAATCCCATTAACAGCCAACATCCAGAGACTATAAAATCAAGCTCCCAGAAGCTTGACATCTAATAGCCTAGTTTTCCCTTTTGGAGAACCTGACAAGATACTGAGAGGCTGTTGCCCACTCAGGAGAGCCTGGCAAGCTCCCCATGGCATATTCATATCCTAAATACAGTAACAGATATATACATACCTTTCAGAGTGCCCAGCAAGCTACTAAGAGCATCCCACCCACATAGCAGAGCCTGACAAGCTACCCTTGGCATATTCTATATGCCCAAAACAGTAATGATAGGTCTCATTCACCTGACCCTGAAAGAACCTGTAATCATTGGGAAATATGAGTAAGGAGAGGCTGCTAAAATCTCAGGACTGAGTGTAATAGAGACATTACTGGCTCCCGCTCAAGTAAATCGATGAAAAACGGGATGAGAGTGATACAGTGATAAGATCATTCAGAATTTGTCCTTCTTCCTTTGAATTTCTTCACTTAATACAATATCTTCTAGCTCCATCCAAGTTTTATTTATTTTCTTTTTGGATCACACCCAGCGATGCACAGGGGTTACTCCTGGCTCTGCACTCAGGAATCACCCCTGGCGGTGCTCAAGGGACCATATGGGATGCTGGGAATCGAAACCGGGTCAACCCCGTGCAAGGCAAATGCCCTACCCGCTGTGCTATTGCTCCAGCCCCTCCATCCAAGTTTTAACAAATTTCATGATTTTATCCTGCCTTGTAGCTTCATAATATCCCATTTTGAGTATATAAAGTACATTCATTATCCACTTAACTGACCTTGGACAACTGGGTTGATTCCATATCCCAGCTATTGTACTAAGTGTTACAGTGAATTGTGGTGTGCATTTGTCTTTTTGAATAATTTTTTGTGTGTCCTGAGGATAGATACCCAGAAGTGGAATTTTAAAATCCCTTAGCCTTCTGGGTTATAGGAAGGCCATGTACTGACCTGGAAATCAGTAGTGTTCATCTCTACTTCTGATGACTTTCTTTTTAAAGCATCAGACAAAACAGCAAGAAGATACTACAATAAAACAGCCTAGAGATATAAGACTGTTTGGGCATCTATATTTAAACATGCACACACACACACACACACACACATCCATACACTGAGTATAGTAGTGACACTGAACTGCTATACCTGGTTTTGAATCCCAGTCTCATCCTTTATGCAATATGAGCCACTTGTGATCTCCATGCCTCAGTTTGTTGGTGTGTAAATAAAGACTTGAAAATATACCATCTACCTATCTGGTTGCCATGATACTAAAATGAATAAAACTGAAAAAGTGCCTGAACTTTCAGAATCATTCATTATTAACACCGACTAATCCTATCATTCCTGCCTTAACAGCGTCTGCGTGTGCTCAATAACCATGATGCTTAGAAGTAAAGCCCATTCATTTTTGTTTTGGACATTTTTGTTTTGTTTTGTTTGGCCACATCTGATTGTGCTCAGGGTTTACTCTTGACTCTTTGCTCAAAAGTCAATCTTGGAAGTGCTCGTTTGTGGTATTAGGTACTGAACCATGGTTGGCTGAGGGCAGGCAAAGCCATAGCCCAACATTATGCATTGTTTTTAATTTCTAAAATAATAGATGTTGGGGGACACTTATCCCCAACATGCCTGAACACATGCACTAGGTCCTTGCTGGAGTTTGGCTCTGGGGCAAAGGAGGAGGAGTGCATGGGACCAGTTGATCACAACTGGCTTCATTGCCAAATGCACACATTTTTATAGAGGGCCTTGACTTAAATGAGGTTCAATCACATTAGAGCTAACACTATTGGCCTGTCACTTTTCCCTTTCTGCTTTGTCCCCAGTCCAATCCCTTTCAAGGCTGTACATTGGGGTTAGAATGACTTGCTAAAGTGTACTTGATGGTTTCTGCATTTCAGACATATGTGACTAGGGGGGTCGAGTGAGGCTCAAGACCAGACACATGACACAGGGACCCTGTTTTGCTAACTCTGCTTAGTTACTCCCTCTTTTGAGGTTTCAGTTTGGGTCTCCTTTGCAAAGTCAGTTTTCCTGCCCCAAAGCCTGTCATCCTGCTCGTCATCTGACCTTTTTCATTGATTAAAGCTGGGAATCACCATAAGCTAAGGAAAATATTTTCAAGGGCTCACATTGCTGGACTGTAAATTGATGGACCATTACCCAAGTCATTTCCCGAAGAGGTGCTTGAGCAAATCTAAGCAAGCTAGGGGCTAAGGCTGATAAACAGAGAACCACAAGAAAAGGGATAAGTAAGGCAAGCATTCAAGGTGGGACTGAGACAGTGGACTAGGGAAAGTGAGGGGTGGTCATTGATGTGTTCCCTAAGATTATTGCAAATTTTAACCATTTTCTTGGTATTATCCTCAATTATCCCAGATTTATTAATTAAAATAAAAACATTGTTCATCAAGAAACACACAGAACAGACCTTGGTCTGTTGTGACCAAGTCCAGTGCTCTCCGATTCTGAAGAGCAACTTCAGTCAGGGAATTAATCTGACATTGCAGAATCACCAGGGATGTTGTGTTAGAGTCAATCACTCCCTGCAGCTGGGTGGCAAAGTTTCGGGCTGTCAGGAAAGTTTTGGCCAGGGTACCAAAGGACAGTTCCACTGAGGCAGCTAGTCTAGAGGCAGCCAAGAGGGGCAGGAAAATTGGGCACTTATGTCGGGTTCTGGGCAGGAGCCTGCCGAGTTCATCTGAACTGCAAAGAGTAAACTGGGGTGGGGGGGAAAATCACAGTTAAAAAACAAGTTTTGAGCTCCCATTTGACCCAGCAATACCACTTCTGGGAACATATCCCACACAGGCAAAAATGTACAGTCGAAATGACATCTGCACCTGTATGTTCATCACAGCACTGTTTACAATAGCCAGAATCTGGAAAAAACCTGAGTGGCTGAGAACAGATGACTGGTTAAAGAAACTTTGGTGCCTCTACACAATGGAATACTATGCAGCTGTCAGAAAAGATGAAGTCATGAACTTTGCATATAAGTGAGTCAACATGGAAAGTATCGTGCTAAGTGAAATGAGTCTGAAAGAGAGAGACAGACATCGAAGAATTGCACTCATCTGCGGAATATTAAACAACAGAATGGGAGACTAACACCCAAGAATAGTAGAAATAAGTACCAGGTTTGCTCCATGGCTTGGAAACCAGCCTCACATGCTGGGGAAAAGGCAGTTCAGAAAGAGAAGAGAACACCAAATAAAGTGTGGTTGGAGGACCCGTTTGGCATGGGAGAGACGTGCTGAAAGCAGACTATAGGTTGAACACGATGGCCACCCAATACCTCCATTGCAAACCACAACACCCAAAAGGAGAGAGAGAACAAAAAGGAATGCCCTGCCACAGAGGCAGAGTGGGGGGATGGGCTGGGGGGGTGGGAGGGATGCTGGGTCATTGGTGGTGGAGAACGGGCACTGGTGGAGGGATGGGTATTCGAGCATTGTGTGACTGAAACACAAGCACGAAAATATGTAAATCTGTATCTGTACTCTCATGGTGATTCACTAACAATCAATCAATCAATACATAAGTAAATAAATAAATAAATAAAATAAAGATCACCCTAAAAAATAAAAAAGCAAGTTCTTACCAAGCAGGGTGAAACAGTATCATATAGTGAAGAGTCACATCACTAAAAGAGACCTTGGGGGGGGGGGGCGGTAGGGGGATTTCACTCATGGTTGCTGGAATCAGGTCTGTCACATTCCCCCAGAGAGGGATACCTTGTATCAAGTCACGGTTCTCATTCTGGGGTGGGGTTTGTATCAGGCCTTGTTGGCAGAATAGCCACAGACCAATTTAAAGGCAGTGATGCAAACAGTGGCTGTGAGAGGAATGCACGTAAGAAAAAAATCACTGCCATCTGTAGAATTTATGTCCTTCAAGGGATTAAGTGCATATTGTAGATATTGGGGCCAGGAGGGAGCTAGGAGGCCCCTTCTGATGGCCTTTTCCAGGGAATGTTCAGATTCTTAGGAAATCTGCAGCACAAAGGGGCAGATGCCAGGACAGGGACCAATGTTCTGGAGACCTACAAACCACGTGCTGGTTTTACTTGCCCAGCAGGAGGCATATAGGAATCCATCAGTTCTCATCTGCCAATGTTGGTGACAGGGGTCCAGTGTCTGTAACTCAGTCTTCACTGTTTGTATGAGGGACAGACTCTATTAAAGAGAGGAAAGATTTTCTACCTGTATTTATGCAAAGTAACATATGCCATGAAGCACGCAAAAACGTACTGAAGGTACAAAGAAAAGCAAATACTTTACTCACAATGAGATGCAATATACCAATTTTTTATGGGTCTTAGTCAAAAGAAGCATTAAGTTATGTAGAGATAGAATATACAGTTTAACATCATCATGTCTAACTAATTTAGTTCCATGTTGAAAATCTTGATTTCAATTATCTAAGAGCACTCTAACAAGAGTCTGGATACTAGAACTATTCTGCAATCATAATTTAAATATTTTCTTATAACAATATGGCTTGATCACAGTTTCTTACCTTAAAACACAACCTCAAACCTACACATTTCTTTACATTCTCAAGCCTTCTACACATTCCTTTATGTTCATTCTGTCATGACACCTTTCTTCAAAATCAGATTCACTTAAAACACACACTTACATTCCTTTCTTATGGTCATATCTCAGAGGTTTTAACCTTATCTTTACTGAACTTAATATAGCTTGATTTAACAAGAAATTTGGAAACAAGTTCCTAATAATTATCTCATTTACCATGACTAAGTTTTACTCTGCAGTACTCTTTTAAAAGCGTTAAATCAGTCTTAGAGATATTCAAAAGGTTTACAATGCTCACAATTAAAGATATTATTGAATTCTGAATTCTAGGAAAATATGAATAAAAGACAGTTAAATTCTCAAAAGATTCATATTTTTATTTACCTACATTTTCCTTCCATCTTCACTCACTACATCGCTTCCAGAATTTTGTATTTTTTTAAATGACTTTAATGTCAATTTTTAAAATTTTTCTCTCCAGTACACAACTCAAATAGTCACATACACAGTTTAAGCTTGTATTTTTTAAGTAATCATTGAAAACAACATAATATAGAGAATGTGAACAAAGTTTTAGATTGTCTATGTTTACCTTAGTATGAAGGTCAAATATTCCTTCTAGCTTTCTGTTTTATCTCCTTTTTACTTTCATTTCCCTTGAGATAAAACTCTTCTGCCAGAATGTTTTAAATTTTAAATTCTTTTCTCCCACAAATACATATTTTGTTTTCTGTATATTCTTTATTCAAAAAGCATTTAAAACTTTTAACACTTAGATATCAACTTCCAAACTTAAAAAACTAGAACCAGCAGAAGACTGTCATCCATCACCATTCTCAGCTCTCACTTTCCTTGGCTGAGAAGGGAAAGGGGTGGGGGTGGGGCAGATGACTTTTCAGCTCCAAGGTCATTAAAGTCAAAGGGGTATTCTTAGCCGCTTGAATATAAAGTGAGTCACTTTTTTCCTTCAGTAAGAAGACCTGAAGCTGATCTGAAATTCCAGCAAAAAAGCCTGATATCTTTAAACTCTAATGAAATAAAAGTTTTCAACCAACTTTATAACTCTAGAAAGCAGATACATTTTTCACTAAAATTGGCTGAGGCTTGTAAGATAAAACCTTGCATTCTCTGAGCTCATTTCACTTTAGTTTCAGGCTCTAGTTCCACAACTCTTTCTAGATAATACAGATTCTGAATTTCAAAAGTTGTTCAAATATTGATAACCATTTAATATTTTTCCAATAAGAAATTTGGATTGAGAATTTCAATTTCTCTTTAGGCTCAACATTTTGGTGAGAAATCTTTGTTTAAATCTGCTCTAACAAGGTCCAAAAACACCTAACTTTTTAAGTTGCTGGGTTGCATATCACACTGACCTCTCATGAAGATGTGGCTTGGCCAGGTCTAAGGATTTATACTTCTGATTTCAGCCTAGCTCTAAAATTTCAGTGTTTCACACACAGAAAAACAGACAAATTGATTATTGACAGACGGATGGCACACAAACACACACAGATGCACATACATACTCAGATGATCAATTGATATGTGAAAAATGGATCCAGAAAGTGCTTTTTGTTTGTATAAAAGCCAGCGAACTAAATTATGGACAAGTCATTGTCACTGGAGGTGGTAGTTCTCATGGCCCAAAAAATGGGAGAAAGAATAGAAAATGTCACCTGCTTAGTTCATTGTTCCCAGAGCCCAGGGGCTGAGGGGAATTGGACAGAGTTGATGGTGGAAGTCTGTCTTCTGAATTTAAGAAGCTGGTGGCCATCCTATAGGCGCTTAAATGTCCTGGCCATTGGGGTGGCCAGATTAACATGCAAGTGTGTGGGAGAGGTAGAGACTAGGACTGTAGCACACTTGTCATGGACCGTGGAGGAAAGAGGGGTATCATGAACCACCTTCAAATGACGCCAAGGAGTAGCCAAATCCAGACAACATCAATCACTACCCTAGTCCCACAGATCTCTCGCATCCTTAACGTCCGAAAAAGTCAGGAGGGAAATGAAACAAGGAGAGATAAGTGAGGGGCTGAAGAAGCCTGGTATTCTCCCAGATCAGGTCGGGGAAATTCACCCATCTGAAACATCACCAATTACCATTGTCGCTGCCCCATGTTGGGTGTCATATGTTGGGGAACAGTTATCCCCAACATATCTGGACATCTTATGCACCGGGTTTGAGCTGGAGCCTGACTCCGGAGCAAAGGAGAAGGTGTGAACCGAGAAACCACTCTGGGAGCAATTGATCACAATGTGCTTTATTTCCAAATCACACATTTTTATAGAGGGTCTTGACTTATAGGAGGTCCAGCCAGACCAATCAGAGGTCCATTTAGAGCTTAACCCTATTGACCTATCACTTTTTCCTTTCTGCTTTATCTCTGGTCCAATTCCTTTCAAGGCTGTATGTTGGGGTTAGAATGACTTGCTTAAGGTGTAGATGATGATTTCTGCATTTCAGGCATATGTGACTAGAAGGTCGAGTAAGGCTCAAGGCCGGACACATGATGCAGGCACCCTGTTTTGCTAACTTTGTTCAGTTACTCCATCTTTCAAGGTTTTACTTCAGGTCTGCTTTGCAAGGTTGGTTTTTTCCTGCTCCATTGCCTGTTGCCCTGCTCCACAAAATGGCCTCTTGGTATGCAAAGGTATAATGAACATTGCCAACAGTCATCACTACAAATCAGGGCCCCTAGACAGTGCTCATTGGGAACATTGTCAGGTGTGTTCCAGTGCTAGTTTGGCAGGGTTAAGAACAAAGAGGATTAATTTCTGTTTACCATCTGATTTTTAAAAATCCAGTGTGAAAGTGATCACTGAGCTATGTTCATGGCACTGGACCTTGAGCCTCTCTGCACTTTTGGTGATGAGCTCTGGTTTGTAACCAAGTGATTATAGCAGGGGGCACAGGGAAGGAGCTCACGAGCTGTTTGAGCAAGAGTAAACCGGGGGAGAAGAGGAGGATTAAGACAAGAGAGAGGAAAGAAGGAGAAGTGAAAGCAATAAACTCGAAAGCTAATTATTCCACACACTTTGCAAGACAAGAACAGGATAGCCTCCAAGTAAGAGGCATCTAATAGCTTGAGATAGTCTCCAGTGAAGTCATTCACGACAGGTGAAAGGCCAAATTACCAGATCAAGTGGCTGCATTATCAAAAATTATTCTATTGATTTCAGTGAGGTGTGTTTTCCCTGAGATGATTACTGCCATCTAAAGTCTCCTTTCCTGCTGATTTGGAGCATGTGGCACAGTCTCCAAGTTTCAAGTTGTTCAAGATGTGTATGCATCTGTGGCAAGCTGGGCCCCACCTGCTGTGAGCGTTGTGTTAGCTCAGGTTCAGAAACACAGGCCGCCACCATGCTCCACGGGCCAGGCTTTGCCATGATTAAGAAATTTAGTGCAACAAATGTCTTTGGGACAGGGACTGTTTTGAATTCTAGATTTTCATGAATGTGATACCTGTAAGGTATCATATTTTGGCAAATTGTGCCCATGAATTACTGGTGCCTTTATTGGTCTTGCCACAACTGGAAAGCAGAAAGACAAAACACTTAATTTCTTACTTTATGTGCCACATAGAGATGTGACTGTCAGGATTTGAGAAAGAGAGAGCTAAATAGATAGTAGAAAGGTTAAAGTTCTAGCCTGGATGTTACATCTCCATCATCCCAGATGGTACCCTGAGCCTTGACAGGAGTGATCCCTGAGCGCAGAGCCAGTCCTAAGTCCTGAGGTGTTAATAACAAAAAGAAAAAATAAAGATTTAAGAGAAGTGGGAAAACCAGGGAATAGTGCTTCTAACTATCTACCACCCTAAGTTTAAGAAATATTGTGAGAAAAATATTTTAAGAAATATGTAATTATCATATGATATTTTATTAGTTTTGGGCTGGAGCAATAACACAGCGGGTAGGGCATTTGTCTTGCTCACAGCCGGGTTTGCTCGACCCGGGTTTGATTCCTCCATCCGTCTAGGAGAGCCCGGCAAGCTACTGAGAGTATCTCGCCTGCATGGCAGAGCCTCACAAGATACCCGTGGCATATTCAATATGCCAAAAACAGTAACAAGTCTTACAATAGAGATGTTAGTGGTGCCTGCTCGAGCCAATCGATGAGCAATGGGATGACAGTGACAGTGACAGTGATTGTACTAGTTTTAGATGTGCAACATAGTCATGATGCTTTTATTGTACATAAAAATTTAATGTTTATAAATATAAATAGTTTTAAAATAATTATAATAATTTTAGCTTTTATCATACATAAAACACACTCAATAGAACAAGGATTTTTTTTACTGAGTACTGGAAAAAAGAACTTAAAAATGCTTTAGTTACTAAGAGAGTATTTTCTCCTTACAAATCCAAACACATCATTTTAAGACCTCAGATACATAGGTTCTAAGGATGGTTTCTTTGAGGCATGGTGAAGAGTGGACAATTTCCATGACACCCCTGGTTAAAAACTGAAATGACTTTGATGTGTATTGAACCTCTTCAGAGCATTAAAAACTCTGGTCCCAACTTCCTCACCACTGTTCTTGGATTCACAGCTAGTTAATGTAAAACTAGGGCAATACAGAGTATCTTGCAGTTTGTATTTGAACTAGAGCCAAGAGAAAGCTACTTTCTGGGGCTGGTGAACTTCCACCTCCTTTGAGTCCAAGGAGTTCCATTGTGTCCCTGAATAAAAGCTGCAAGGCGGTGCTACAATTGAACTTTAAGCCAATTATCCCTGCATTTGCTCTCCATCAGATGCCTCCTCCTTCCTGGGACTCCTCTGGCTGATGCTGAACATATTCAAATCTTCCCCTAAAAGGTTTAGTCTAGGTTGCTTCTTCAGTACTGTTTGAACATTAAATATGCAAATAATCATCATTACACTTCCAACAATTACACATGTTTGCGAGCACCGTGTCAAGTGCTGGCAGCAGAGCAATCATTTGTAAAGACAAATATTCCATTCCAAGAGATGTCATGCTGCTTAGAAGATACTTTTTTGTATTAGTGGCCACACTGCTGCTTCCTAAAGTGTGCAAATGAACGAGACAGCACTGCCAATAGCTGCTAGCCCCTTCTTCTCCACAGAGCAGGTGCCAATCACCCACCCCAACTGCCAGGGCCAGGGAGCGCACAGACACGGAGCAAGTCCAAGTGCAAACTGAGACTGCTCCTCGCGCCTTCCTCCTCCTCCCCCTTAGCCCTTCCCCTGTCAGCCCTCCTCTCAGAGGGGGCCTCAGGCCTTCAGAATATTTTAATTCCTGATTTCTGACTATATTATCATGTGTCTGTAACAGATGAATTGTCATTTGTCGCTGGGAGGCGACGGAAAAAGCTGCCTGGAACCACCGGCCACATGTCACAGCAGGGCCTCGGTTCTTTTCTCTGCCTTTTTGTCTCTCCTTCTTTTTTCCCTTCTCTCTCCTCCCTTCCTTTTACTCTCTGCTTGGCCCCCTCTCTCTGGCTTCCTCTAGTAGTTCTGGATAATTGTCACCATTTACTTTTATCGCACCCAAAGTGGTGGTTTAGGGGGGGTCTGGACTTGAGTTCGGACTAATCTTGCCTACTCCCAAAGTCAGAAAATCCCAAATCTTGCAGGGCCCAATTGATAACCCTTGTGCTTCTTTTCCATGAAAGACGGATGGCTCTGGCTAGCTTGGGAGACTGCAGATAATGGGATTGACTTGGTACTTAAATCTCAGTGAACCAGGACAGCATAAGTAATTAGTGAATTGGATCCATCCTGGGGAGCTAATGATGGCTAAGTCTGCCCCCACGCCATTCTGAAAACGGCAAGAGGCACATCCATCTCCGTACAGATAAAAACCAAAGGGACAGTGCTCACAGATGCCGTTTATTCCTTCTTTAGTGCACAATTTATCCTAGAAGGGGAAAAAGAAATCTAATTTTCCTCAAGTGATACCCAGAAGACCAAGTGACCACAATCCCACCAGAGTTCATTTTGATCACAATACTGCTGCTGTTTTTAATTAAGAAAGGGTAATTAAAAGAAACTCTACATTTATCTTCTTATCTACTTGTCGACACAGACTCTCAGACATTACCCATATTTGTTTACAATTTGGTTACGGGCTTGCTATCAGTGGACTGGGATTCTTCATTTGTATCAAAGTTGGTGACTATAATGACTTCAAGGCTGTAAGAGTTTTATAGCTAACAATAGAAATCATTTTTAGTATATCAGATCCTACTTTTCATATATATACTATATATGCTTATACACATACATACATGTATGCATATAAGATAATATATGTCTAGTTTAGATGAATGGTTTGTATATATATTTAAATACATAGATAAAATACAGATGACATGGTTTTGTGATGCTATTTTTGTATTTTCTTCAATTAATTAAAATATAAGAAATTTGTATATAAACTGACATCATCTCTAATTTTTAATTTATACTGTGATGACACTATATAAGGATAGGTAATTTAGATAAATGCCTTTTCCTGGAGATCACTTACCTTCCAGCAAACATGATCGACAAAAAGCCACAGAAGATGAATGGCATTGCGTTTTGATCAAACATATGTCCTGTCAATGGAGAAGACTTCAAGGTGGACATCTTTCTTTTCCTCTTTTTTTTCCTTTGCTGTGTAATTCGTCAGCATTACAACAGCTAAACTGTCCACAAAACGCACTTTTGTGGAGATGACCAGGTATTCTAAGAATTCAGTGAAAACATGAAAAAAATGCCTTGCAACTCCAAAATTAGCAGCAATCACAACTGCCAGACTGACAATTTTTATGTGGATTGATTAGAAAAAACTTGACAAGCTGTGAGACTCCTTTCCTCAGCTTTGTCATGGCGAAGGGGCATTTAAGCCCCAAAGAAGCTGTAGCTTTTTGGACAAATTTTAGCGTATCTCTTCTCTAGCAATGGTCTCTCTGCAAACCTTTCATCTGGGGGCAGGCTGAGGGAGAGGAGATAATGAGATAAGGCAAAATAATTGGTTAGTAAGAAACTTGCTTGTAATAAATTTTCATTCCACCCCATTCAACAACCCAATCTTTTTGTTGTTGTTTTGTTTCACATGAGACTTCTCTCCATGATTCTTAGTTTTTTTTAATTTTTTAATTTTTATTTTTTTAATTAATCACCGTGAGATAGTTACAGGCTTACAAACTTTCATGATTATGTTTCAGTCATACAATGATCAAGTACCCATCTTCCCCACCAATGTTCCCAGTACCCCTCCCACCCTATCCGCCCCACCCCCACCCCACCTCTGTGGCAGACACATTCCCTTTTACTCTCTCTCTCCTTTTGGGTGTTATGGTTTGCAATACAGGTAGTAAGTGGCCATCATGTTTCTTAGTTTCATAGGAACTGGCTTCTCAGAAGGCATGTTTGTGTACATGCCCAGAAAATACGCACATCAGTACACTGTCATGTCAAGAACTAATTTCCCTGAAACCTTTCTTAATGTTTATTATTTGAGAAAGCTGATTAGGAAAGCTCTCCATTTTTCCTCACAATTTGTCACTGATTAGGAGCTATTTCATCTAGCCATCTAACATCAGAAGAAAGGGCTGGGGTTTAAGGATAAGGAGTGTAGAAGAAGAAATTTAGGTTTTTGTTTTGTTTTGGGTCTTATGAACCACATTTTAATTTAAACTTTTGTAAGCATTTATTTTTCCGTTTCAGGCTGATAAAAAAATTGACTATTATATTTAAGTTGGACTAGTCTACAATGTTACTGGTTCCCATTCTGTCTACCTCTTTTAAGAGGAAGTTTACATTGATTGTATGGTTTTTCATAGTAGCACTCATATATATGTTGTATGTCTGTGAAATTAGATGAATATAGCATAGAACAGTTTCTTTAAACCAATAAACATATATTTCCATTGTAAAATTTTGTATCTTTTTAATTTTCTCTCTGTATTGATGAAAATATAGGCAGGTTACAAAAGGGGACTCTTCTTCATCTCTACTGTTAATATATATTAACACTCATTGAACTACAACCAAAAACTTTCATTATAAAACTTATAATTGCTTTGGGAGACCTAGGGCCTCTACTTAAAAAGTTATAAGATATTGAATTCATGTAGCACTGTAGCGCTGTTGTCCCATTGTTCATCGATTTGCTCGAGTGGGCACCAGTAATGTCTCCATTGTGAGACTTGTTTTTACTGTTTTTGTCATAATGAATATGCCACGGGTAGCTTGCCAGGCTCTGCCGAGCGTGGGATATTCTCAGTAGCTTGCCGGGCTCTCAGAGAGGGGCAGAGGAATAGAACCCGGGTCAGCTGCGTGCAAAGCAAACCCCTACCCTCTGTGCTATGTAATATATTGTAGCAAAGTCAATGAGATAATGGGGGTGCACTATTGCCAGGTAGTCTCGTCAGTCATTTGTTTTGTCTTCTTGGGCAAGTTCTATCTCTGTGATTCAGTAACTCATTTAACTCTCCCTGATGATGGGTATGATAACAGTGCCAACTTCCTTTGGTCTCTGTGGGATTAAATCAATGTCTCTTTGTGAAGTGTTTGAGTAGAACACAAATTTTAGAACCTAGCCCATAGAAGGCTGATAAAAACAACCCACTGTATTTTTTTTCTTTGTAATATAAAGTTTCTGAGTTAAGGGTGAGTTTTCTCCTATGTAGAAAGGAGTTTGTTTTTATGTTGTCCCACTTGCTAAGGAAAGAAGGATATTCTTACAGGCAATAATTGTGTGCTAATGACAGCCACTGGCATTTCCCAAGGCATCATGCCTAAGGGACAGGAGAATGCTGCCAGCACAGTCCAGACAGTGCTCAGTCCATCACCAGACAGACCAGTTCTTTCAGGTCCATTCACTGGAGGATGGCTTCAAACCAGCTTCCTGCATGATAATAAAAACTGATGATGATGTGGTTGGGCTGGAGTGGGTAGGGCAGCGCAGCAGGTAGGGCGTTTGCCTTGTACGCGGCCGACCTGGGTACGATTCCTCTGTCCCTCTCAGAGAACCTGGCAAGCTGCCGAGAGTATCCCACCCGCACAGCAGAGCCTGGCAAGATCCCCATGGCGTATTCGATATGCCAAAAACAGTAACAACAAGTCTCACAATGGAGACATTACTGGTGCCCGCTTGAGCAAATTGATGAGCAATGGGATGACAGTGACAGTGATGATGTGGTTACAATGACTTGTGCTGCCTCATTTTTAGGAGGAGTTTATGACTAAGATAAAAGATCAATAAAAAGAATGAATATAACTCCCAAAGTGAACAAGTGATTTGTTTTTATTTGGTCCTAATTGTAGAATTTGATTCAGAAAATAAATATAATGCTACACTAATATTATATTATAAAAAGTTAGAAATTACTGGTGAGAATGAGAAGAATCTGGTTCCCGCTCGAGCAAATCCATGAGCAATGGAATGACAGTGATACAGTGATATAGTGAATGAAAAGAATGCTATTTAAGTGCAATTCCATTTACTGTGTTTTGGTTTTACCTCCTTTTTCATGTGGACCCTAAAAATGTTTTCTCATTTTCCTAACGGCATAATTTACGCAGAAATGAAACATGTTAAAGCAAAATTCTGAGTATTTTTAATTTTTCATTAAGGTGTTTAATAATTTTTAGAATCATTTGAAATGATCACTTTACTATCATCATTTATTATTTTTCTACTTTGATAGTAACCCTAGAATAGTTTCAAGTTGCACGATTATAAAGCATCTATGATTAGGTTGCCATTTTGACCTTCCCCAGACATAAATGGAGAGTTCCTTTACTTTGTGTGAAAAATGATGTGTTAAAATGAAATTCTGGCATGTGGAATAGCCACATTCTCTGAGGAGTAGGGTTACATGGGCAACTTAGATGAAATCTATGAGGTATTCTTTCTATGAAAGAGACCAAGAGAATGGGAGAGAGAGAAAATGTGAGTGAATGATTAAATGAACTTCAAGAGCATTTTATCTGGGAGACAAGTGTGAAAGGAGAAATAATAAATGACTCCCTGCCTTTCTAGAAAACGATTGGTATCCATTGTCTACTCTGGACACCATCTGATAGCCCATGCCATCTACCAATGGGCATAGAAAAGTTTATATAAAAGAAAGAGGTCAGCTAAGTCGAGAGAAGTGGCTTAGCCAAAACAAACTGAAATGCTTCATTTCACTGAGGTTTGATTAATGGGATATCAGACACCTAAGACCGTTAAGACAAGAGCTAACTAGCCTTTAGCAAACTGTGCTGTGAATCACACTTCACACATCAAGATGTGATGTAATGAGATTCTCAAAAAGTACTACATTTAGAAACAACCCCTTAAACTCGAACACACAATTCCCAACTCCTGCCAGTCGCTGGCACATTTCCACTGGTGAAGTTGGAAAGGAAGCTCTGCATTGTGAGTTTTTTTTTGTTTTTCTTTTTCTTTTTTAGGGTAGTTTTTGTTTGTTTGTTCCTGCCACTGATAGTATGAGCTAGCAGCTGGTGTGAGAATAAAGGAAAATATGTGTGTATTGGCAGCAGACAATTTATAACATGCCGTGATTATTCTCGGAGAGCCTTAAACATCAGAATTTATGGCTTAAAAAATAGTAATTCCCATGGACAACTTTACAACGGCGTGAGAATGCTTATTTGCTGTTGTTGTAGGGTGTGGAATTTTTAAACTGTCTCCCCCACCCAAAGACTGGTGTGAATTCGTGATCAACGTAATTCATAATTGACCATCTTGAACATTTAAAGTTTTTGTTAAGGGTTTCACAGCCATCACAGGCCATTTTTAGCCACGGAGTGGGTACTAGGTAAACCTACATCTCCACCTAGTGGTCGCAAGGAGCAGTTAATGACTTTCCCCACTGCAAGGAAACTGGGACTTTTAGTTCATATTTTTACAGTCAGCATAAAAGCCCTGGTCACTGTGTCCTGTTGCTGACGCATCATATTTAAAGTCAATAATATTTAATTTAAGAATATTTGATTTTTATTATCCCATATTTCTCTTTTCCTTAAACTCAAAAACTGACATTATTTGATTTCAAAATAGCTGAACTTCCCCCCCTCCCTCTCTCTCTCCCTTTCTCTCTCAATCTCTCTCTCCCTCTTTCTCTATCCCTCCCTCCCTCTCCCCTCCTCTCAATCTCTCTCTCCCACTTTCTCTATCCCTCCCTTCCTCTCCCCTTCTCTCTCTACCTTTACTCTCTCTCTCTTATTCTTTCATCATGCTCAAAGATTTTGGCCTAAAATCCATTTGCAGGTCATAGGACCATCTTTCAATATCTCTCTACCCTTCTCTGTCTCTCAGTATTTGCCAGCTCAACATTTGGCGGATGTCTCTCTCCATTGCTAGAGCGGCCAAAGGGAAGTTTCTTTAGCATTGCCTCAAAGCTTAGTTTCAATCTGTTGGAAATATTGTTTATGATACTCCCTCATTCTTTGGCTTCATGAACGTGCCAATTCTCTACTCCAGCTCTCAAACCAACCCAAACAGAAAAGTAACTTCAAACACCTTTTCCCACGGCAGCTCACAAAATCTCTCTCCTTAAACCCTGGGTGTAGGAGCTTAGAAGGAAATGGTTTAACCGTATATCTCAGGTTTATATGATTTGAATAATCAATAAACAATTAAGACTGTTTTGCTTCTTTAATACCAAAAGAACATTCAAATCTGGTCGCAATAAAAGGAAAGAGTTTGTTTTCCTTTTAATTTGATTTGCGAGATTACAGAGCACCTGCTCCTGAGAGATCTTATTTCAGCCAATTACATAGATTCTGTGATGGTACTTTGTTCTCGCCACTGAAATCATCATTGGCATCATCTGCACTGTAGTAAAATGGAAGAACCAGGGCTTTTTAGTGGGTATATGCCTACAAAAATTAAAGCTAACTAAGAGACGCACTGCTTGCTAATCCCTGTAATTAAACACTACTTGTAAGAGGTTACATTACACTGATTGAAGCTATTGCCACCGTATTGGACCAAAAAATATTTAATAACCCAACCCTGCAATGTTGAAAATTTTAGAACCTATTAATTAGCACCCATTAACTTATATAGATAGCAACAAGAAAGAAACGTATTAATCGTCAGTTTGCTTCTGCCCTGGCTTCTTTCTTTAAATCTGGCATGCTGGCATGCCATGCCATAAAGTGCAGGAAGGCTCTGTATGTAGGGGAACACATGGAAAAAAGTTTAGAACAATAAAATTCTTAAAGCATGTTGAACCTTTGCCACATTTTGAGAAAAATTTACAGAATCTTTAGCTCCGATGTTGTTATTTTTTTTTTCCGGGTATCATCAACTGGGCTGTCTTTTTTCACAGATCAATCAGGCAGAGTCTTATTTATAGTGTCTTTGCACTGTTTTTCCAAGTGTTGTCCGTTAGTTAGGAGACATTTTACTTAGGTTTAAAGAATTCTAAAGATTGCATTCTCTGGGACTGGAGTGATAGCACAGTGGGTAGGGTGTTTTCCTTGCACGCAGCCGCCCCAGGTTTGATTCCCAGCATCTCATGTGGTCCCCTGAACACCACCAGGAGAAATTCCTGAGTGCAGAGCCAGGAGTAACCCCTGAGTTACACTCCAGGTGTGACCCAAAGAGCAAAAAAAAAAAAAGATTGTATTCGCTAAGAAGAATTGTCATGTGTCATCTTTTTTTTGCCAGATCTTATGGAAATAATGAAACCATAATCCTTGACTATTCTTCAAATTGTCCCAAAGTTCAACATAAGTGAAAATGGAGTAGAGCTTGAAGCTTGCAAAGTAAGAAGATTCCAAGCTTCCTAAGAGGGTGAGTTTAGAATAAAGGAGAAAGGAAATTTCAGACTGTCAAACACTATGTCATAAAAGAAAACTGGCTCTAGGTTCAATGATGAGACAAGCCTCATGGTCCTCAGGGCTGACGCTTGACAAGGGGGTTCTTTGGAACTATTCTGGAAAGACTGCCCTGCAGGTAAGATTCTGCACAGCCTTCAGGTTCTTCTGGGAGATCCACGTGAAGGCTTCCACAGGGACAACTAGAGCAATATCAGGATATGGGACTTGAGAGTTTCTGGATGTGCCTACCATGAACTAGCCACGCACACACATGTATACATTACTTCTCTCTGTCTATTAATGACTCTGTAAGTTAGTGTGAACTCTGTTGGTATTTTTGCTGGGTAGATAAAAGTTTCACTTTAGGTTGGATATGTGGAGTTACTTCTGGAATTTTACCATTCTCTCCATCCCTTGCCTAATTCTTAGTGATCTCAGTTCTTACTCTACTGAGGCTGACTGTCGGTCAGTTAAGATTCAGGACAGGAGACAGGGTTTCTCCTGTATCCACAATTGCACAGCAAGTTTCCACATTCTGAAGAAAGATGCAAAGCACAGCAGAGAACCCGATTCACACATGGTGGGCATGCTTCTTTTCAGTGTTTTCAATTCTGTTTGCTCTTTATTGTATTCCACTTTAGTTAATCATTAACATTTACAACAGCAGTAAACACCAAGTGGAAACCAAATCAATTGAGTAACAAATCAACCTCTTTTCAAATAAATAAATAAATATAAATCGAATACCATGCCATGCTTCTATGTTTATACATGGCTGTAGAAACCCAAACTATAATTTTCACGCAAAAGTTAACAAACTAGTTTGGGGCTGGAGTGATGGTGCAGTGAGCAGGGCATTTGTCTTGCAACACGGCTGACTCGGGTTCAATCCTCAGCATTACATACGATCCTCTGAGAACTGCCAGAAGCAATTCCTGAGTGCAGAGTCAGGAGCAAATTGTGAAGATTGCTGGGTGTGATCCAAAAAGGACAGAGAGAGAGAGAGAGAGAGAGAGAGAGAGAGAGAGAGAGAGAGAGAGAGAGAGAGAGAGAGAGAGACTTATTGTCAAAAGTGTATTAAAACTATCCACTTCAACAAAACCAGGGATTTGTACCTAAAATCCCACATTGATTTGAGTATGGCAGGGGTGCTGGGGAAAACCTTGTTTATTCTTACATCAAGTGTCTTCTGTAAGGATGGATCCTAAAGAAGGGAATTTTCCTTTTGCTACATGTAGAGCTCTAGTGGAGCTCAGTGGAGTGGTTTAGAAAAATTAAATAAGATAGTCACTTCCTCTCTTCATTCCCTAAATAGTCCTCTAGCCGCCTACAGTATTTTAAACTGTAATATGTTTGGAATTACTGGATGGAGAGCACAGAAGAGAAGTCCAAATTTTGTGATCCCTATCGAAGATAAACTGTATAAGCAAATACTTGGCTCACGTTTCTGGCCACTTGCTCTAGCTCCCTCACAGAAATGCTACTGTGCTTTCCTCGGAGGTGCCAAGAGTACTTCATAAGTAGTTCTCTAGTGATCATTTAAAAATTCCAGAGCTTAAACATTAGATGCTATTAGGCCTTGAGAAACACTGTTACCACATTGAATTGCAGAGTCTAGAAGTGGGACAGAGGGAGAAACACAGCATGAATCTTTGCATTTAGTGCAGCTCTGCTGTTCTCTACTCCCACTTGGAGACCTTACTATGCTGAGAATCCCAGCACATGGTAACCCTTTCAATTAACTCCATTGATGCCTGGTGATTTTTAAAAAAATAAATATTAAGACATTTTCTATTCATTTATCTATATATGGTCTACATTTTTGGTCACCCCTAGTGGTATTTAAAATTTACTCCTAAGTGTGTTCATGGATCACTCTGATTCCATAGGTCATATCAGGGATTGAAAGAGGATTGGCAGCATGCAAGGGAAGTACCATAACCTCTCTCTGATCACTCAGATCCTCTAGTTTACATTTTTATCGAGTTAGGACCAAAAACTGCTACTTATCTTGGTATGTTCATGAAATGTAAACCATGGAAATGGTGGTGAGTAAGCAGTTGCCCTTTATGTAAATAAGATCTCAAAGCCAAAGGTCTTTTTAAACTTGGAAAATATAATACTTTTGGGACTTGAGTGATGGCACAGGGGGTAGGGCATTTGCCCTGCATGCGGCCAACCTAGTTTTGAATCCCAGCATCCCATATGGTCCCCCTGAGCACGCCAGGAGTAATTCCTGAATGCAGAGCCAGTAGTAACCCTTGTGCATCTCGGGTGTGTGACCCCAAAACATATATATATGTATATATACGCATATATATACATACATATATGTGTATATATATATAATCACTGTATCACTCTATCACTCTTATCCCATTGCTCATCAATTTGCTCAAGCGGGCACCAGTAACATCTCTATTGTGAGACTTGTTGTTACTGTTTTTGGCCAGGCTCTGCCGTGCGGGCAGGATACTCTCAGTAGCTTGCCAGGCTCTCCAAGAGGGGTGGAGGAATCGAACTCAGGTCGGCTGCGTGCAAGACAATCACCCTAGCTGCTAGGCTATTTCTCTAGCCTAAATATATATATATATATATATGTGTATATATATAGCCCATATGTATGTATATATGTATATATATGACTTTATGTGTCATAAATTGTGTATGTCTGTGTAAGAGTAATCAAAAGTATGTATGATATAAGTATTTTAAGATTTTTCCATTGTTAGTTTCCTAAGATTTGAATATATATTAAAACAGAAATTAACCTAAGACTTTGCAATAAATATATTCTCTAGATGTTAGAATTGGGGGTTTGGTACAGCCCATCAGGTCATCCTGTACCTGCGGGGCAAGTGAATCAGCAGCCTGATGGTGCCTTCAGGATTCCTGATACCCCCAAATTGCCGTTGTGCCTCTGGCCAGACTCCAACAACTTGGGACAAAGTTTCCCAAGAAATTAAAGGGCCAAAAGTTAGGTATATGGGAGCCACACCACAAACCACCTCCAGCTCAGCTATGCAAGCTGACTTAGCAGCCTTGCTTCCGTGACCTATAAGTAAATCTCCACAGAGATCAAAAGCAGGCCATGTAAGCACCTAACAGCCGTGATTCAAAGACTCAACCATGAATCTCAGAAGAAAGAAGCATACCACAGAGATGCCTTCCCAGATGTCTTCCCACCCTACTCCAGGCTGATATCACCAGAGCACCACAGACGAGGACAGATATGTCCTTCCACCTGCCCCAAATGAATCCCAACAGCCACAACCCTCCAAAACCCAATCACCACCACATTCATGGCTGACTTCACAGGCTCGTCCCTAGCCCCCCAGGCATGAGAATGAAACCACTGAAAAGCCCAGGAATGTAGGACTAGTGAATGAAACCTGCAGGCCTCAGGAGTTAGGGATGGGCAACCCTTCTCCATCTCTCTGCCCTTCAAGTGCCCTGGCAGTCATGCCCAAGAATTGCCCCTGGGAGCCTTTTAAGCACACTGATGGCATGATTCAGAGGCTCACAAGTGAATCTCAGAAGAGAGCAGCAAGTCGCAGAGATGCCTCTGAACCCTAAATATTAAACAATTTAGAATTCCAGAAACAGTTAGCCCCTTCCATGGCCACAGGACATCTCATGCTATTCATAATAAGCAATAAAAAATAAAATACTTAGCATCTTCTTATGGAGCAGGCTTGGGTGGTGGTGGAAAACTTCGAAATAATGGTGATGGGAAGGTTTAATGGTGGTGGGATTGGTGTTTAACTGTTGAATGTAAACAATTATTGTGAACAACTTTATGAAAATAAAATTAATTTCAAAAAATCTTAGAAAAGTTCATCACATACAGTTGTTTTAACAAGTCTCCATGCCTCTCGGAGAGCCCAGCAAGCTACCGAAAGTATCCCGCCCACAGGCTGAGCCTAGCAAGCTACCCGTGGAGCATTCCTTATGCCAAAAACAGTAACAAAGTCTCTGTTGTCAACAATGGAGACATTACTGGTGCCCGCAGAAGCAAATCAATGAACAGCATTATTTCAACTTATAGTACTGAAAATCTAGCCACAGCCATGCTCGAGGCCCCTTTCCACATGTTCGGACATGCCTCATGCATGAAGGGACCAGCAGAGGAACCCAGGTGTGTGGGACCCGGGGCTGAGACCTCCAAGGCTGCTCGGATTGGGACTGGGCCTGCTCCGCCCAGATTTCCCATTTCCCATTAGCTAGGCAGTCACACCCAGGGACTGTCCCTGGCACTGTGCAATCCTGTCAACAGCCAGCATCCAGAGACTTAAAAGCAAGCTCCCGGAAGTGCGCAGCCGATTTGCGGCCACACAATATCTTATAGCCTACTTCTCCCTTCCTCTGGAGAACCTGGCAAATTACCGGGACTTTCCTGCCTACATGGGAGAGCCTCACAAGATCCCCAAGGTGTATTAATATGCCAAAACCAGTAACAAGCTCGGTCTCATTCCCCTGAGTCTGTAAGAGCCTGAAAAACGGCATCGTTGGAAGGATGAGTAGAGAGAGGCTTCTAAATCTCAGGGCTTGGATGAATGGAGACGTTACTGAGACTGCTCGAGAAATTCGATGATCAACGGGATGATGATGATGATGATGATGATAATGATGATGAAATCATTGAAGTAAAATTATTTGGAATTTGGTTGATGATAAAGTTTATGCTAAAGTTTCTAGACAATAACTCAAATAAAACACCAATCAAAAAATAATTTTAAATAAACCCAAATTTCAATATAAGCATAGGATCTCTTAAAAACAGTATATCAAGGAACATGTTAACCCGCCTATAAATGAACCCAGAGTTCAAATAGATACTTCCTCTTTTTTTTAATCTCACCAAATTGAAAATAATAATGATTTTTAAAAGATGGTAGTTATGTTTAAATGCCTTTTATTATTTTATGTTTACTTTTTTTACATGATTCCCACCTTCTCCTTTTTATTGTCTGAGGTCCCATATTTACCCAGTCTCATATTTTGTTTAGCAGAGAGCTCACTAAAATAAAGTTACATGGAACAGTTGTAGTATTCCTTTCAACCCTCCCTTTGCACATGTTCTCTTACCCATTTTTTTTTTTTAATGCAAAGGAAGAAAAGTAAGCTGCTATCTTGTTCATGAGTGCTTTCTTTCCTCACCTCGTAAGTATGATAAATATCACAAAATGGGAGGTGGAGAGGAACAGGGCACCCATAGGGTAGCATGTGGGGAAAGGCGGGATAAGAGCTGGGTGCAGTGGAACACAGTGGTTCATGGGTGTTTGCAGTACAGTGTCAGCTCATCAGTTATCTTCCAAGATCCCTTGTCTTTAGAGTTGAAATGAAAATTGTACTTGCCACTCAACTTCTATGAGGATTAAATTAAATGATGCATAAGAAGCACCTAGGTTAACCTCACTGAGCCGGCAATGTTAGCCAAAAATATGTCAGTGCTGTGGTTTTGGATGACTTAAGATACCTTGGTTGCTGAGTGCTATTAGATCTCCTCCTATTCATTCTCCTTTTCATTATTCCCTCTCCTCCCTTCTCTTCCCTCCTATCTCCCCCCAACTTCTCCTTCTTCATGTAATTTCTTCCTAACTTTTCTTACTACCTTCCTCTTGAATGAGTTTAAGTAATACATGTAGAATTACTACATGCTTACCTTTTCTATTAAAAAGGAGCATTGCTGGGGCTGGAGTGATAGCACAGCGTGTAGGGCGTTGGCCTTGCACCGGTCCAACCTGGGTTCAATTCCCAGCATCCCATAAGGTCCCCTGAGCACCGCCAGGGTTAATTCTTGAGTGCAGAGCCAGGAGTGACCCCTGTGCATCACTGGGTGTGATCCAAAAACAAAAACAAAAAACCAAAAAACAAAAACAAAAACAAAAAGGAGCATTGCTTATTCAATGACGAACACCTATCCCTAACATTTCTCTCTCTAAATCCCTGTCAATGACCAGACAGAGCCCCCCAAAAACATGGAGGAGTAACACTTCTCCCAGTTGAGAGAATTTTTTGTTTCTTACTACTATAAATCAGTAACTGCTTTACCAATATTAAAATCATATACATAATACTACAGCAGGTCGACCATATCCTAGGTGTGTGTCATTTCTATGTACAAAGCAAGTAGCGGGTCCCAACTACTCCCTGAATTCACCTACAAGGTTAGTGCTGTATAAAAATTCTCTCTGGGAAAAAGAGAATCAGCAAGATCAGTTCTCACAGTGGACAACAAATTATCCTTAACCAGTGTAAGGTTTATGTCTATTTGACATTTGTTTTTGTCTAGATAAATATATTGAGATTTGGGGCTGGAGTTATTTCTCCAGTATACTGGGCAGGGTGCTTGCCCCAGATTTGATCCCTGGCACCCCATATGGTATTCCGAGCACCATCAGGAATAATCCCTAAGTACAGAGCCAGAGTAAACAACAACATTGAGAATCAGTTTGCATGGCTGGTTTGTGGAGCTCCTCAGGTTAACCATTCACTGATATAATTTTGCTTGTCAAGTTCCTCTACTTTCTTGATTTTTAAGTACTACTGATTTAACTATTTCCCTTCCCATTTTATGGTTCATAAATGCAGCAGTGAACCATGATGCATGGTGCAACTGTGATTCATTAGCACCAGAAGGTTGTGAGAACATGCTCTTACATCTTATCGGCAACTGGGATATGGATTCTCTCTCATTAAAATCTTTAAGTGAAATGGAGAGTAAGTTCTAAGACTTTCCCAAGCAACTGTCTTCTAATGGAAAAGCTTTTAACAAAAAATGTGTCACACATCTCTCATCCCATCTGCCTTCTCCCCTCCGCTCATGAAGCAGACTTCCAGCTATGGGGCAATCCTCCTGGTCTTTGTATCTACTGTCCTTGGGTGTCAGCCTCATATGATGTTATTCTATACTCCACAAATGAGTGAGTGCAGTCCTTCTATGTCTGTCCCTCTCTTTCACTCATTTCACTTAGCATGATACTCTCCATGTCTAGCTATTTATTTTTTTTTTGGTGTAATTTTTTCTTTTTTGTTTTTTAAAAAATAGGCAAAGGGGGGGAGCACAGAGAAGCCCGACCACTGGACCCCGACAGACAGCCTCAGGGGGCTGCGGGCGCCACGCCAGCACCGGCCACTTGGTGATGCCCCGGGGGCCGGGGAGGGACAGCTGCCGCTGGCGGTGGCCGTGTGCCACGCCAGCTGCCACGAGACCCAGGCGGCAACCCCCGGGCACCGGCCGCCCCGGGGGGGACAGGAGGTCTCCATGTCTAGCTATTTATAAGCAAATTTCATGACTTCATCTCTCCTAACAGCTGCATAGTATTCCATTGTGCAGATGTACCAACATTTCTTTAACTAGTCATCTGTTCTAGGGCACTTGGGTTGTTTCCAGATTTTGGCTATTGCGAACAGTGCTGCAATGAACATATAGGTACAGATATCATTTCTACTGTGCTTTTTTGCATCCTCGGGCACTGGTGGAGGGATGGGTGTTTGATCATTGTGTGATTGTAACCCAAACATGAAAGCTTGTAACTATCTCACAGTGCTTCAATAAAATTTTTTTTAATGTGTCGATTGCCACATACTAACCTCACTCTTATAAATATTTATATTTTAGGTAGTGTTGAAACATCATTTGTAAGATGGATGTGTTTCTTTGAATATCCAACAAGAAAATGCCTCATGAGGTGAGCCCATTTCCACCACGAATGGGCACAAATCCTTTGGTCATGTGCTCAGTGTTGAAATGAGGGGGGGGCGGGGATGAAGTTGGAAGAAAAAGCAAAATCCCTAAATCTCTGAGAAAGTAGCAATCTCTGAATATCTTACCCAATATCATCTTTTTCCTTTTTTGACAGGAACATAAGAAAGAATGTTAGGGAAAAGTGTAATCCCTAACACTTTTAAGCCATGTAACCACAAAAGTCAAATAAACTTTGATTTAATCATGAGAATAGCACTGTAACACTGTTATCCCATTGTTCATCGATTTGCTCAAGCGGGCACCAGTAACATGTCATTGTGAGACTTGATGTTACTGTTTTTAGCATATCAAATATGCCATGGCTAGTTACCAGGCTCTGAGATTAGTTATATAAAAATCAACATCTGGTGATCAGAATTAAAATATAGCTGGTAGGGCACTTGCTTTGCATGTGATGACCTGGGTTCAATCTCTGGTATCCCATATGATTCTGCAAGCACCACTAGGATTGATCTCTGAGTAACCCCTGAGTATCACCAGATATGGTACAAAAAACAAACAACAAACAAAAAAACGATTCAACATCTGCTAATTCATCAAAACAACTTTAGAGAGGTTGATACAAAGCTCATGTCTCGGGCATTACTGGAAAGTCTCTGTACCTCTCTCTTCATTCCAGCTGTTGTGGTAGAGACCACTTCTGAGTAAATGCTATCACTTTTGCAGCATGCAAAGGTCCCCCAGCATATTCTGACTCTGAGACTGTCCTCTGCTCCATGACTTCTCATGGAAATTGAGTTGGGTGCTGCTCTGTTCTCATTCCTGTGTGACAGGAAGTGCAGAAGCATTAATCTTCATGAAACCATGGTAAGCTGATGGGAGAAAGTGATTAACTCCTTTTATCTGCCAGAGGACAATTGTGAGAGAAGCCTTTCAAAGACTCTTGCAAGATGAAGTGTCAATGCTTAAAGACACGGTTGATTTTGATTCCTGCTTCCCTGCTTCCCCCATTGCAATTCCCACCACCTCTCCTAGCATTCTGTCCCCTGGGCTCAAAGTAAGTCACTTGCCTGCCAGCTTGGGAGGGGCAAGAGGGGGTTGGAGGGAAGCAGAATATGAGTCAACTTCAAAACGATAATGGCATTAAATCAATGCGTTGAACATTTACTCATTGATTTAGGATGTAGACCGAGGATATATAAACTGAGACCCATGCATAGATACAATCAAAATGTAAAATATATTCTAATTTCATTTTAACTCACACACATGCGAAGATTCCTATAACTACAAGTATTCAAAGGGATCTATTATTACATAAAGCTAATAATTTATTATGGTTTACATAATTAATCTGACTATAATCTCTTAAATGTCTCCAAATTCTCTAAAATTAATCACATACTCAAAATTTTAAATATCAGTCATCATTTTAAATAACTGAATATCTCCAATTTCTCTTTTGTTTAATTGACCTATTCCCTGGAGGATTTGACTTCCTCCTTAGATTACATGTGTATCCAAAGCCCAGCTTCATGTTTTCACCAGTCATGGCCTTTGTCTCACTTTGAACTAATGCTCCTTCTCTAAACTCACATCCTTCTACTTTTGTGAACATTTGTGACAGCTTCTTGTTGTCATTGTAAAAAAATTACCACAGATTCATGGCTCAAATCAACATAACTTGTGGACATCAGATGTGTCAAACAAGACCGCTGAGCTAGTGTCAAGATGTCAGGAGGACTGGTTCCTATGTAACACCCCATCAGAGCATTAAAAAAAGGAACTAACAAATACAATACAACAGTCAATACAAGATATAATACAATATAAATAAAACAGACCAAACATACAAAATACAAAAATACAATACAAAATACAAAAAGACAATACAACAAAAAGAAATTAAATGAGTTTGTCCCTAAGGAAAATCTTAGCATAGAAGCTTCAACAATGGTACATCTACACAATGAAATACTATGCAGATGTTAGGAGAGATGAAGTTATAAAATTTGCTTATAAGTGGATAAACATGGAGAGTATCATGCTAAGTGAAATGAGTCAGAAAGAGAGGGACAGACATAGAAGGTCTGCACTCATTTGTGGAGTATAGAATAACATCACATGAGGCTGACACCCAAGGACAGTAGATAATAGGGCCAGGAGAATTACCCCATTAGCTGGAAGACTGCTTCATGAGCAGAGGGGAGAAGGCAGATGCAATAGAGAAGGGATCACTAAGAAAATGATGGCTGGAGGAACCAGTTGGGATGGGAGATGCATGCCGAAAGTAGATAATGTCCAGACATGATGACCTCTCAGTGTCTGTGTTGCAAACTATAATGCTCAAAAGTAGAGAGAGAGTATGGGGAATATTGCCTGACATAGAGGCAGGGGGAGGGCGGGAAAGGGGGGTATTCCAGGGATATTGGTGGTGGGGAATGTGCACTGGTGGAGGGATGGCTGTTTGATCATTGTGAGATTATAACCCAAACATGAAAGCTTGTATCTCACAGTGATTCAATAAAATATTTTTTTTAAGTTTTAAAAAGAAGCTTCCACAATGAGGCAAGTAAAAAAGGTTTTATTAGATTTTTTTGAAAAAAATTCACCTTAATTAGAGAAAAATGAAGAAAAACTAAAGACTTAAAATTCATAAGTGTGTGTCTCTGAGTTTAAGTAGAATTTTAAAATAGGTAGGACTTCACCAGTTCAACCAGCTTCCCACCTGCTCAGAGTCCACTGGGATAATAAATTCTATGGCACCTTCTGGGAGATGAATCCTGCACTTTACTTATCCATAGCTCCCATATGTGTTTCATCTCCCTATAAAGTATCTACCTGTAGAAGCTGGAAGAATTCCCTTCTTCTGTACCTAGCCAAACAACATTATAGCTCAACAAGTTCCATGGCATCATTTAACCTTAGAGAACTTCACTTCTAAAACGTGCATGATGCTTTAAGACAATGCCACAGAGACTCACTTATAAGGAATTATTACATTGCCTATGTGACAGCCAGCAAGGCCTAAGGAGAAGCTTTATGAAATTAACATCTGAGACCTGCAATGTAAACCAAATGCAGCCACTGGCGAGCCTTTCTACCACTTCTGTTTGGGTTTTGTGAATGCTAGTGTGAATCTTTATAATTATATTTGGGATTATTGGGATGCGAAGAGAGAAACACACTGTGGAAAATGGCTAAAATATGGAGAAATATCAACTAGAAAAGATAAAATCATAGCAGACTGCTCAGCGACCCTAAGGCACAAGGCAAACTCCATGCTGTGGAACCTGACGTTGAATATTAGCTCCTCCATTAGCTGCATTCATTCTCAGTTTCCTTGTCTATAAAACATCGGTTATGCCATTTCCTATAGATTGAGAAGAAAACAAGATAAAGTTCATAAAGCAAGCAAAATAATATCCAGGAAAAATACCTCATCACTGAGCATTTACAATCTCTATCGCTGTTGGAAGTCACACAGGGTGGTGGTCCAGGTTGACTCCTGACTTGTGCTCAGGGATCACTCCTGGTGATATTTGGCAGTACACATGTGGTTCCGGGGATCTAATCTGAATTGAGTGTGCGCAAAAAACAAGTGCCATACCCCTTTATCTCTCTGGTATCTACCTTTTTAATTTTTCAGTCACCAATTCTCAGATGATCTTGGTACTAGTGTTTGCTCTGACATGATGGCAAATGCACAGACCTCCTTTCTTTTGTCACAGTTGCTCTCTGATTAACAGATGGGCATGCATTGCAGTGCAAAGCGGCTCTTCTTAGAGGGTGCACTCACTTGACATCTCATCCACAATTATGGTCTTCTGTTTCCTTTCAAATGATCATTTGCTTATATCTCCCAGGCAAGAATGGATTAGTTACATTCTGTCCAGTAAATGAAAGAAGCACTTCCTCAAGGACTCGTGTTTGGTGTTGTTTGTTTTTAAATTTTGATTCAGACACCATTTTTGTATGAAGTTCTTCATAACAGAGCTGTTTTAGGCATACAATATTCTAAGACCAATTCTACCACCTGTTTGGAAGTTTTTAGGGGCCAAGATGAACTTTTCATCTAAATCCTGGTATTTTCTTGCTGGATTCTGCTTTTACTTTGGAATTTATCTCTTCTGTAGAGTAACTGAATTATAGAAAAGACACTTGAGCTGGGTACATCTGAAAGCTGATGCCAGGCATAGGTGCAATATTGTATTTGCCCCCAAGTTCAGGTCTTCCTTTTTGGATACAAAATGCAAAGTATTAATATGTAAAATGACTAAGTTGGGAGCAGAAATTATTAAAGTTATTCATAGTAACTAATATAATTAGGTTATTATACTCAAAATCCTATAGATTTGGTGACTTACTTAATATAGAAACTTAATTCTCACAATTCTGAGTGCTGGTAAATTATAAAACCAAATTTTCATCAGATTCCTTGTCTGCTTCCAGTTCTCAATCATTTTCTCTTCATGTCCTCGTACGGTACAGGGAAGTGGGGATTTTTGTGGAATCTCTTTTGTAAGGGCATTAATTTCGCTCCTGAGAGTTCTGTCCTCATGACCTAATCAGACCATAAAGTCCCCATCTACCAAGAGCATCACATTGGTTATTAGAACTCCAACTTACAAATTTGGAGGAGTATACAATCATTACACATAGAAGATTGTATACAGGACCCCACATATTTTCTTTTACAGTACTGCACCCCCCAAAATAGAGTAAATACTTATCATTTTTAGAGTCACACACAAATCAGCCCAATAACTGTCCTGCCAAATTTTGCACAAGGGTTTGAGAAGTACTAGGATGACTCAAGTAAATCAAACCCCTCCACCTTTGCACTTAACCTTCCACCATCATAGACAGCAAATACAGGTACAGAGGAGTCAGGTAAATAATAACAAAATGTCATTCTGTTCCTGAAATTTATACTAGTCTATTATTTCAGGTCATTTCATCCCACTGCGGGAGCTTTGAAGCCTTTTTCATATTTTCTTTATTTTTCTTAATAATCACTATATATCCAGTGTTTGGGTAGAATATAGAAACACAGCTACACATGTGTAACATGAAAAACTACCTGTTCTCACTCTCTGCCATTTCCTCCCAAAGCTTTTCTCCCCTTCTTTCCTAATTAGAGGTGGTGACTGTTATTTTTTAATTTAATGATGTGTTCATAATGGTTTTGTTTCAGCAATCAATCCCATTGTGTGGAGCTGTCATTTGTGATGGACAGTCACTGATGCCTCTTTATCTCCCTATACCAAATGACTTTCTAAATAATTTCAATTACTTCAAAATTAATGAAAGATGTTACCTAAACAAATAGACACTTTTTGAAAATCCCCTGAATTAAACACCGTCTTCTTGATATGACAACTACCACTCTTAGTCCTCCAAAGATAGAACAAGTCTGGGCTGGTGTTTTTATTCTTAGCCATCATTCATGCAGGGCGCAAATGTATGTGCTATAGTGGGAATGCTTATGCAATAGACAGAACAAAGTAAACATTTTCCTTTGGGGGATTATAATATAAATGCACACAAGGACACAGGAGACAAAGATACTGATAAAACACAATGAAACAAGAGCGATGTCAAGAAGGGTGTGGTTGTTGTTACTGAAGTGCTTTGTAGAACAGATGGTTTTGAGGAGGTTGGTGAAACAAGAAGGAAAGTTAGTGTGTGTGTTGTATATAATAGAGGCTATTGTGTAATTCTGGGGAGAAGAGGAAAACAGAGCAATGGGGAGAGAACATTTTCCCCTTATATAGCCTACAAAAATTTCCTTTGCTTTTTTCATTTTCCATCTCCTAAAGCTTGAGAGAGGGTCTTGGTCATTAGATATATTTATACTCAGTAAAAGACAAAATAAACAAATACTAGTAAAAGGAAGAAGGGATAAACTGAGGGGTGAGTAACCTGAGCACTGACATTTAAAAAACCTAATGTTAAATTTTTGTCCTGCTAAAATCTGTGCAAAGAATTTTGCAAAATTCGGTTTGCAGGTTTTTCTCATTACTGTTGCAGGTCCATAAACCCTTAGAGCCAGATGTATTTCGGAATTTGGAGTCATTCAGAATTTACACGAGTAACATGATATGTACACTGCATATTACATACCACCCCAACAGGGTTTGAAGTAATAAGACACAGATATAATTTTATGGCAAAATATTCAAAGCAAGTGGAATCCAAAATGGCTCTAAGTAGCCTCGTGTCATTTCAGTCCAAGTTATTCTGCCAAATGAATTTGTATTAGAATTTTGTATTAGATTTTTCTGCTCATACATCCTTTTTCTTCTTATTCTATTGTTCTCTATATTGGAGCTTAAAAGTTGCTCTTTTGTACCTGCACTAGCCAAGATGTTATTTGTACTATCTCCATTCAATATCCTCCTTAAATTCTAGTTAAGTTTATTAATGTGTAGCTTTTTGTGATTGTGATCACATAATTCCCATTTAGAACAAGGTCAGGTATAGTCTTGTTTTACTGCCCTGGGATCACAGGACAGGTAAAAAAATCACACATATTATCAGTTGTAGCATCATATTTACATGCATTTACACATATAAATTATAAAATAATAAGTATCTATCTATAAAGCATATGATACAAGACAAACACGAAGCTAGGCACTTGTCTCACATTCTTATCCTCATAATAAAATCTTTCAAAATACTTTTAAATCTTTTAAAACTTTTAAATTACAGCTAAAAATAATCACAGTATCACCTAGTTTTAAAAGTCTAGGTGTTATTGTGATTATTTTGTAACTGTAATCATCAAGACTGAGAATAGTGAAATGTATTTTCAAATTGACCAAGACAAATGAAGTAGAAATTCATAACTGGAGCATCTATCCTTAGCAATTGGCCAAGCAACAGCTCAAGTATTCTCATCTCAACAGCACAGCACAGGAATCTATGCTCCAAGCTCCAAGGAGAGGAGAGATGGTAACCCATATAGATAAGATACACTGCAAGACAAAAAATGCAAATGCAGCAAAATATAGTTCTACAATTGATGTGAGAGAGAATATGACTCACTAGGAGATTGCATCATGCATGTATAAGCCCCAGGGTTTTATTCTCCTGCGCTGAAGGGAAAACTATATATATAAATCAGGAATCTGATTCAAAATTACAAAAGAACAGTATATGTAACATAATTACTTATAATTATTAAAGGGTTTTTTGTATAGTAATATAGTTTACAAAAAAAATAAAAGACTACTTGGCTTTCTCTGCCCAAGACAAGTGATGTACTTTGCTCTCTAGATGGGTTGCGTCTAGGAGGGCAAAACCAGACAGGGAGATGTCTCTCTCAAAGACAGGACACAAAGCTTTTCCAGGAACTCTTATTCCAAAATACTCTCCCAACTGTTGCACAAATTTTCTTATCATTCTGATGAGAAATTTGGAATAGCCACACGTACTCTGTTAATCCTAAACCTAGTTCTAAAGCATATTTTACTTTTTTAATTGAAGCACCATGAGATACCCAGTCACAAGTTTGTTCATGATTAGGTTTTAGTCATACAGTCAGTCACTGGATGACATAGCCATGGTATGATTAAAGTTTATTGTTAAGGGAATTGCTTATTTTGAGTGAGGTATCATGTAAAGTTCTTTACTTTCATGAACTCAATACATATCTCCCTTTCCTATTAAGATAATGGTTGATTCTAATTCTTCAGTCACTAGTAGAGATATATTAATAGCTATTACCTTCTTTACCAAATAGGTAACCTTTTCTTAGGTGTATGTAATAGACCAAATAGAGAAATATATATTAGGCCTACCAATTAAAATATTTTTGGCAAATGCTTTATTTTTAATAATTTCCCTCAATTATCAAACCTATTGATAAACAATGCATGTTTCATATCTGATAAAAAAAGCAATTTTATGTTACTACTTACTATGTATCTGTAAGCAATTTGACTACTCTAAGGTATTTTGCATACTAAGAATTTCATATCTTCAGATAAATATGTCTGACAGTTATTGTTTATCTAGACATATGAACACAACAGGAGAGGTAAAAATGGAGAAATCTCAGAAAACAGTGATGGAAAAAGTAACAAAACTTTCATTTCTAATGACAGCATTAAATTGAACACAAAGTTAGGTTAATCTGAAATGAAACCTTAAGCTATTGAAATGAGTAAGAGCTCTGAATTTAGTATTCTGGAATTTATTTTTTTAATGTTTAATGGTGGATGTGGCACAGGTTTTTCCCCAGAGTGTTTTGTGGCCTGTGTTCTGGCACTAAGTTCAACTACTTCCTCAATGACCAAGAGCCATGGTTTTCTCATTGTAAGCTAAGAATAATAGGCTTATTGTCATAATTAAATGAGATCATGCTTATATCCTGTCAGTAACCAATTGATCAAATTTTTGCTTCCCAAGATTTTCTGTAAATTTGCCTATTGGTTTGTTGGAAATGTTTCTCAGTGAAATAAATTTTAATAATTTTGTAAACTTAGGCTTCTTCCAAAACACTGTGTAAGAGATGTTGATTACAAAGGCAAAATTACCATGACCTTTCCCACTGGGCCTTTGTAGGGATGATTTTTTCACCCACCATTATTTTCACAGTTAAATTAAAGCCCAATTCCCTGGTCCTATAAATCGATTGAGATGTGGGCAATTGAGTTCAACTAGTCCAATGAGAAACCTGCTCTAAATTTGTGGACATGAAGCCAGTACGAACATAATTGAAGTCTTTTCCCTAGAGACTAAAATACAAAGTAAAACTAAGGAGCTAAATACTGGCATTATCTCCTCATCTGAGATGTCTTTGGAGTGAGACTGTAGGCAGAGAGAGAATATGAGAGGCTGAGAACTTGCCAGTGGTAGCCACAAGAGCCTCCAAAGTTGGTGGGACATAATATTCCCTACAAAATCATTCCTTGTTGACCGATACTTGAATTAAGACTACTAGCAAGTCTTTATCAAGACATTTTTTATGCTTTTTTTTTCTTTTGCTTTTTGGGTCACACCTGGCGATGCTCAGGGTTATTCCTGGCTCTGCACTCAAGAATTAGCCCTGGCTGTGCTTAGGGGACCATATAGGATGCTGGGAATCGAACCCGGGTTGGCCGCATGCAAGGCAAACACCCTACTCGCTATGCTATCACTCCAGCCCTCTATCAAGACTTTTAACAACACATAGGGACAATGAGTACCCGAAGTGCAAGTAAAACAATTTCATCATTTTGTATACATCAACAAATCAAACTTCCAGTACTCATCTTAAGAAACATGAAGAAATATTTTGCCAGAAAACCTGTACAGTGGAAAAGTCATTGTTTTGCATGTGGTCCATCAGCACAGTTCATTGCCACCAGCACATATTGTCCCTTGTGCACCTCCAGGATTGATCCCTGAGCACAGAGCCAGGTATAAATCCTGAGGAATTCACAATGTGATTCCCAAAGTTACCTTTCTTTCTCTCTCTGTCTCTGTCTCTGTCTCTGTCTCTGTCTCTGTCTCTCTCTCTCTCTCTCTCTCTCTCTCTCTCTCTCTCTCCCTCTCCCTCTCTCTCTTTCCTTGTCTCTCTCTGCTATCTATCATCTGAGATGATACCCAAGGTGAAAAATTAAAATAGTACAATATTAAAGCATCTAAAATTAAATTGATTTACAGGTGAACCAAAGAACTGTTTCCCTTTTCTTTCAGAATTAATTTTTGTTTTGTCTTGTTTGGGGGCCAAAAAGAAGTGGTGCTTAGGGCTTACTGCTGTCTCCGTGCTCAGGAGTCACTCCTGGAAGGCTAAGGGGACCATATAGGGTGCTGTGGATCCAATCTGGTCTACTGCATGAGAAGAGCTCTACATACTGTGCTCTCACTCTGGCCCTTAATTTTATTTTTAATAAAAGGTTTATATTCACTAAACCGTATGTAGCTTAATCTAGGCACATAGAAAATATCAAATCATATACAATGTATTTGTAAACATAGCAAATGTAGTGAGCCTGATAGCATGTTTCTTAGTGCTATTTAACTGAGAAATAAAATAAGACCTACTTTGGGAAAAATACAATGAAGTAACTCAGAGTTATGTATCTAGAATTAAAGGCAAAACACATAATATGGTGAAAGTTTAATTATATCAACATATAGCTCCAGTTGAAAGGGAGTATACTTACTAAAGTGAAACACCCAGGGAGTTTGCATAGAGGGGAAAAAGATTCTATATGTCCTTAGTTTTTGAGATCCATTATACTCTTTGACTATAATAGTAACCACAATAATTTAAGTGGCACTTAAATTACAATTTTTCAAATGCAACACTATAATGCTTTGCATTTATAAAGGTACTTTCAATGAACAGAGAACTTCCCCACATCGGACCTCATGAGACATTCAAAAAAGGACTCATAGGTAGGCTGCATACAAGTGCTTCTTGTTTGCTCACATTTCAGAAGGCCCAGGTGCCCAAAGTGACAGTATTTTCCACACCAGAGTCAAGTCCAGATATGGATGACTTGACAGTTTGCACATTCCTTTTGGAAAACAAGTGACCCATGCTGTGTGTTTGTGTTTTATTTCATATGAGTATCCTTTTATTTCATATGAGACTCATAGGTTTGCAGAAAGAATATAAGCTGAAGGTATGGAAAACTGTACTTAAAGTGTGATATCTCTTTTGCAGCACCAAAATCAAATAGTAATTAAAGTGATTAATTTCAGCTTATTCCCCATTATCTTTTAGTTTGATATTTGAACACAACATTTGTGAACATTCTGTCATTTGAACCTGAAAACTTGATCATCAGAAAAGTCAGGTTTTGCATTCAAATTTTAGGACTTAAAAAAAAAAATCTGGGACTTGGCTAAAGAGATAGTACAGAGGGTAGGAGGATTACCTCACATGCAGCCGTGCTGGATTTAATTCCCAGCCCTCTGTGTAGTCTCCCAAGCCCAGCCTGTGCACAAAGCAGGGGTTCGCCTTGACCACTGCCAAGTGTAGCTCAAAAACAAATCAAACAAAAAATGTTTATTGTCAGGAAAGCTCATTAAGTCACTCAAGCTTTCTGGGCTAAGAATGATTACAGCAGACACCCATCTTTTATGTCTTAAAAAGAGGTCAGTAGTATCACAAATACTTACTTACTTATAAAAAAAATACTTATCAGGAAAAATAGTCATGCACTGGCATATGTAATAATAGCTAATACTAAAGAAACAGAAGATATTCTAAAAGTTACATTATAAGGATAAAGCCCCTTTTTCAATACTATTTTCTATAGGCTCCAGACTTATAGTTACCAATTATGTAACTGGTTAAACAGTGATGCTGAAGTGATCAAAGCATAGGTTAGACATTCAGTCTGACTAGAATTTAAATTCCCACCAGACACCTTTGAATCTGAATGAATTGTGTTTCGAATCTCAGAGCTTTAGTTCCATTATTTTCAATATTGGAAAGATAATCTCCATTTCACAGATTTGTTTTGAATATTGATGGCGATAAAGCAGGTGAAGTTCTTACTACAAGAGCTCATATATAATAAAATGATTTAAACAGTAACCTTACAAAAAGACTTTTCTGTTTATATGCATGATGAGAGAGAGGAAAGGAGGAAGAGAGAAAGGAAGAGAGAGAGAGAGAGAGAGAGAGAGAGAGACTCAAGATTAAAAAAAACAAAAGGATCCAAGAAATTCACAACAGAGGACTCCAATGCCCTTTCTTTCCCTCTAGTCCCCCTAGGCCATGAGAGGTCAGCCTCTCATGGTCAACCTCCATCCTCAGAGATTACTTTCTAGCCCCTCTTAATGTCCCAACAATAACTATTTTCAATATGGAAAAATATAAAGACCAAGTAGACAAAAAGGAAAGGGGGAATTTATTTGGTACCAGCAATAATAAGGCAGCTAGCCACCATTGCTTGCATTTGAGCAGACCCCTTGCACAGACAGAGGTGAGATAAAAATATGTATGGTGAGGAAAAAGGAAAGCTTTCAGGTGTTTGTGTTACATGCTGATTGGGAGTTGCTGGTGTGGGGCAGCTGGAGTAGTCTAGTCAAAAGAAAATTCAATTTGATAGGTTAAAGGTGCGTACTTGATTTAATTTATTAGTGTTCAAATGGAAATGGGGACACATTTTAAGGATGCTCTCAGTTTTAAGTGAGTCCTATCTATTTGGGGACTGACGGTGAGTGGGGTAACAGTTTAAATTGTTGGATTGTGCTAGAGACAAAGACCTGGCTTCTTGCAAGTCCAATTTGGAGACAGAAAGCTGATTTTCTGTTAATAGAGGGTAGGTTTCCTGGGATGGCTCTTCCAGATTATAAATCAAAGTTCCATTTTAATGTGTAATCTGACCATCATTTATTTGTATTTTAAGTCTCTCAAAAGACGATTTTGGACTCTTACTCTATAGTAATTCGTACATCATTTTCTCAACCGGCTCACCAGCCAGTCCTCAAACTCATTTTCAGCTTCTACACCATTTGAATTATTTCAAAGCAGTAGATACTAAAGCACTATTTTGTTTACATCTCTTAACTTGTCTAAAATCAATGTTATTTTCTGACCAATTATTTGCATTATATCATCTCAAAAACTGTATTTTGAGGTCATTCAGCTTAGAGGGCAATTTCTCTAACTCTAGAATGGAACCGCAAATCTGCAATAGCCCGATCAGATGCACACACTGTGCACTCGACAAAAGATTCTACACCCATGTGTTACAGTTGAGAGATATGACTCCCAACAGAGAGAGAGTCAGCTTCCCTGAGGTAGTTTATGTGAATTTGGGAAGAGAGAGAGATGGCAGAGTCCAGAAGGGAAACCCACATCAGTCACCTGTCGAAGTGCCTTGGGGAAGCTTAGGACTGATGGAAGTAAGCTTTGAGCACTTGCTCAGTACACACCTAATGTCTTACAATCCCATGAGGCAATCATCAAACTGCCCCTGAGTTCTACTTGCTCTTTTCTGTGTGGAAAATTATCCTTGCTATCTGATTTCTGAAGGAGCATGGAATTCAAACTGGAGTAAAGAATTACTCTTTGCAGGAAAGAGAAGGAAGTTCTAAACCCTCTACAGGCTTTGTAGGTCTGCTGTCTTTTCCTAAACATACACATAAACATACACACACAAACCCCACCCCTACCTCCACCACACACACATACACACAAAGAATTTCAGGAGGAGAAAAATAATGACATAAGATGTTTATTTGGAAAATGAGAGGGAGGGAATGCAAGAATAAAATCCTTGTTCAAGAAAAAACATAAACTTTTTCAGAGTAGAAAAAAAAAACTAGAGTGGCCTTTTGGAGAAGGTTATGTATGGATATTTTTCATAACTGCATCGGTCTGGAATTCTTTATACTAGTAGGGTTTATGGGCTTTTCCTGTGGAAAACATTGAATTCCTGGTGGACCATTCTTGAGTTCTAATCCTGACTTTTGTACATACATTCCTGGCTCTTTCCTCTGAGGGATGTATCAATCCTCTAAGCCTAAAATTATGCATCAGAAAATCTTTCTGGACTCCTGACATGAGTCTTTGCCTCAAAGGACTTCATGTTTGGGAACTGGTTTAAATTGCATGCAGTGTTTTTTCCCCTTAAACATATCACTTCCTCTCTACCTATAGGTCTCTATCTGTAACATGTACATAAGGTAAGTATCAGGACCCAGTACCTGGGTCATGATCACCAGAGCATGATGATAAACATGATAAACAGATAAACAACTTATCCTGAGTCCCTCCTCTTCCCTCTCATCTTTACCACCAATGTTTACTGTTAATAGTAATTTCTCTTCCATCATTTCATTGCATGTCACACATTACATGATTACAAAGACTTCAACAAAGGATAAATGCTCCCAAATACTCATAGAATTAATTGCTTCAAGGAGATGTCCTTTGCTACTATATTTATCTTAAGTGAAATTAAATAAAACAACAGCTTGAAATAAGCATCAAACTTGTCTCCATACTTGGGAAGTAGAAATGGTTCTTCATGGGTGTGGAGATTGGCATGGCTACCCATGAAGATAATTAAACACTTACTAGCTAAAGAGAAACATGCTTTTCTGTCCAAAAGGGTTTGGGAAAAGGTCAAAATGAACCCAAAAAAGCCACAGGAGTCCCTTCTCTTTGAAGGGTTCTTGACTGGCTCCTCTGAGGCCCTCATCGTAGATTCACAGGAAAAAAAAAATCGGACAGAAGACTGTTCCAGGAATGATTTGATCTAACATCAGGCAGCACTTTGAAAGCATCTGACTTTTAGGAAATTCACATTGACCTTTGACTTCCTCTTCCTCACAAATAGGATCAATGCTCCACACCTCCCCCCTTTCCCCACCAACACACACCTGTGGGCAACAGATGGGAGAGAATATTTCTAATGTGTGGCATTCTACTCTGGTGTTTTTTTGTTTTATTTTTCCATTTGTTTGCTGGGGAGAGGCTGGGGCGGTAGGGGGGCTGGTCATGGGGGCATATCATAACGGGAGGGGAAAACTAATTTGTAGGTCGAAGGTCACCGCTTAATGTGACAAAAAAAGGAGACGTTTTAATTTGGAGGAATTAGGCTCTCTCTGTTTTGTTTGAACGGCTCTCCCTGGTGAAAGGACTTTTGCTCTCACCGTTTGACTTGACTTGAACATCTTTTAGAGATTTAAAAGAAATCTGGGGAGACTGTGGACCTCTGTCTCTCAAAGGCTGCTTTCCAAGTTCAGAGCTCAGCTCATGGCCCAGATGCAGCCCCAACGCCATGGTTTCCTCTGGGGACCTGCTGAGTCAGCCTGGAAGGAAGTTGTAAGAACTTGTGCTTAGTGGCCTGAAAACTGTGAGTCCTTTCTAATAGAGAATGTGCTCATAAAAAGATGTTTAACCTGCATGGGAGACGCCCTATTGTTTTGACCTTCACGACAATTGGGTGTAAAACTTTGAGTAAACACCTTCCTGACACCTATTACAGGGACTCCGTGGGAGGTGCAGCCATTAATCAGAACAGCTGCGGGAGGTGAGGACTGCTGATGGAGCCCTGGAAAGATGACTTGGTCCCCTGCCGTTCTCTCTCTTTTTCTTCAAATTAAAACCCAAGGAAATTGAGAGGGGAAGAAACTCCATTTGGTTTTTGCCTGCTTGCTCAAAGAGAGGGCAGTTGCAACCTGCCTGAGCGAGAAGGAGAAGGAGGCAGGTGGGGTTGCTACTGCTGTTTGGGCTTTAGCTTCTCAGATGGCAACGAGGAATGGAAGCCTTGTGGTGTGAGGGCCAGGGTCAGGAGCGTTGCAAAGGTACCAGCTTCTTCACCCCAGCAGATGTCCAGGAGAGATGAGGGGAGACCTCACACAGAGTGCGTCAGGGAGAGGCCAGCGAGAGCGGCAGAGGTGGGAATGACGTGCTGGTGGGGTCTGTGTTGCTGCGCAATGCTTGGGGTTTTTTCCATACTGAGCCCAAACATGGAGCGATGCAAAAAGAAGGTGGATCAAAGGGCTTTGAACACAGATCTTGTGTTTGAATCCTGGTTCTGCCTTTGAGGAAACTGATTCCCCCTCCATGGATCCTGTTCAGTGGCCTTCTTCCACTAATAACCATTCTTTGGAAAGGTCAGTGCTGGGAAATATTATGAGAGAATTTTAAACTCCGTCGACCCCCATGGTGAGTCTTTTCTTGTCCTGGGCCATTTTGAGACAGCAAGAATTGAGCTCATGACATACTCTGGGTTAATGACCTAAGGGAAATCACATTAAAAACACCCACTGTGGTTGAAAATAGTTCTCAAGTGAAAGAAAAATCATGAGTGCTTAAATTTTGTGGAGAGAAACGATTGCTACCATACCAAGGATTAAGTGAGCTAGCATCATACAGAGCAGAAAGTTAAGTCCAAAGGGGTAGAAATCATCTGTCACTCAAAAACTATATTCAAAAGACCCTTTAGGAAGTGATTGTTGTTCTATATTCTCAGAGCTTGACCTCTAAGATAAGGTTTTCTTAACTTTCCTTAAATACTGATTAAATTACGGGAGAAGTCAATGGAGAGTGTAGGATAACATAGCCTCAGGTAGTTTAGGTTTATTGGGTTACTCCCATTACAGTGCTCCCATTCCTCTTTGTTTATTTGTAGCTTCTTTCTTAGTGTTCTGTTGACTTGTATATATTGTTTTTCTCTCTCCTTGAGTCCTTTGCATAGTTGATTCAGAGTAATGTGTGGACACAGGAAGACTTAGCAAATGCTATGCTTTTGTAACCTAGGAGTCATTTGACTCTATATGATATTTTCCTCCTGGGCATCTGTTCTCTCAACCTAAGCCTCAGCTGCCCTTACTTCCTAGCACCCGAAAAAGCAGAGTCCTGATGAGGGACGAGATGGACCCAGGGCAAGCAGTGAGTTGTGTGATACCCTGGCATTGAGATGGGCCTGGCCAAAGTGCCTAATGCTTAACTATAAGTTAAGAGCTTGATCATGGACAAATGTTGTCATGATCTAGTGATAACTAGATTTGGACCCTGCTAGGGTGAGGAATGATTCACCTGGCCTGAGTGCTGTGGTCTGAGTCTGTGGCATGATGTTGCCAGGAGAGCTGCCTTGCAAACCTCAATGTATCTCTTGCTATGTCCATACAAAAATAACTAGTATTAAGATGTTAATAAGTGTTTGGACTAAGGAAAGAAAAAAAACCTTAAGAGTAGGAAGGGCTTTGGAATGCCCTGCCCTCAGGAAGTGCTTTCTTATGTTGATTTTGCTACCTGGCTGGGTGTAGCCTAGAAGGCTGCAGCAGATCCAGAGATGGGAGAGAGAAGAGGCTGGGGTAGATAGAGAGAGAGAACGGAGCTGGGAGTGCGGGAGATGGGAAAGATGGAAGATTGAATAAACGGTAACTAATCAGCAACCAGCTTGGTCCTCGTTCTTCCTTCGCCTGCCCTTGGTCAACAGCCATCCCGATCCAGGCCATACACAGCGGCTCCAGAGCACCGACTGTGGATGTTGAGCCAGAACCACCCAGAGAGCCCGCGAACACACATCTTTCGGCGTGTGAAGTTTTTTACAGGAGAGGAATCAGCTAGGTCAAATTTGAGTTTGGGAGTCAAATTCTGCATCCTACCCCCTACCATGCCCAGTACCTTGGTTTATTAGAATAAATAATCAAGGTGCATGCCCTTCTCGTGATGGGTAAATTTTGCTGAAATTGTAGGAAGTAATCGCCGCAATGTGATACCTGTCCACTGTTTAAGACACCACACAATCCTTTGCCCTTCAGAATAAGTGAAAAATAAATCCATTTAGTCAAATTTAGATTTAGCTTTTCTTCCCTTCAAATTACATATAATTTTTGCCTGAATTTAAAAAAAGTGCTTATCCATATTATCTGTAATAATTCTACACATATTTTACTGAAAGTAAATGTAAATTTTGAACAGATCAGATCCATGAAGATCCATCAATAAATCTCACTGAGAAATTAAACCATATATTGCCCAATTATATATGAACCTCAGCCTTTTACTTATAGGTACTTTTTTTTTTTACTGATTTAAAGAGCTCAAGCTTCATTTCTCATTCAGTGAAGATTTTTGTTGTTGCTATGTTGGTAAAGCACCCTCCCTCTTTTAAAATAAATACCCTTAACAAAAGCCATTACCATACTTTCAGCCCTCTACAGAAATTTATACCTGCCCCAGCTTAGAAGCAAAGCAGTCAAAAATGTTCAGGGCCAACCTCTGGTCTCTCTTTCTTCCTAGGTTCTGTCAGAGAGGCCCCAACCCTAACAATTCCTTTCACAGTTGATTGATTCTCTGGTCCTGTAGCAGAGACCACAATTACCCAGCTCCAGCCAAAGAGGTAAGAAGAAACTGTCATTCTTAGTAAGAAAATATGAAAAAATGTTTTTCTTCTTTAATAATAGGAGGAAAGAGTCATAGGAATCATCAGTCACCCAAGGGTTGAGGCTGAACCCTTTGCCCCTTATCCTTTGTGTTCCCCATCCTTTTTGCTTTGGGACAATAAGCTAAAGAAGTTAGAGAGAGGACAAATACCAGACAGTCTTACTTATCTGTCGTGAGTAGAGTCACAAAACAAGAGGATGCAAACTACTGAATGATGGCAGACATTTGACCCTAGAATAATCGTTTCTATAAATAAATGAGAATGCTAAGGAAGGAGTAGGGGTGTGGGATGGAGGGGATGAAGAAATGGATGGGTGTTAATATAAGGGTTTGGTCAAGGGTCTTGGGCATTTCAGTGGTTTAGGTGTGACATAGCCATGCACATCAAAACTATAACAGACAACACTAGTAAGAGTGTGGCCAAACGTATAATAACTTATTTTTAAATGTGTGTTCTGGTGATCTGGAGATCTGGTGCAGTAGGTAGAATGTTTGCCTTGCGTACTGCTGACCCAGCTTCCATCTCAAGTACCTTATATCCTACCCAGAGCCCTGGTGATTCCTGAGCACAGAGCTAGAAGTAAGTCTTGAGGACTTCAGGATGTGTCCTAAAATCAAAGTGATTATTATTAATCATAATTATTATTATAATAGATGAGTCTTCTAAGGAGTCAGAATTGGGAGCCAAAAACACTCGAGTCATTGATGGAGGATGCTGACTTTGGTGGCAGTTTTGAAGTTGGGACAGCAAATGTCCCAAACTCTGTTATCAATAACATTGTAAACCACAGTGTCTAAATAAAAAGACAAAAAGATATGATAACGTTGTGTAGTCTCATGATAAGAAAGGAAGCTGACATGACAAAACACAAATATATCATCACCATTTTATTGAAGTAGCACCAGAAAATGCATCCAAAGGACTTGAGCTTTCAGGATAGTAGGATAATTACAAAATACTGTGTCTTCCAGCCTATAACTTCTCATTAAGTTACCAATTGGGAACTTTTCTAAAGCCACTGCTAGTTGGCTTTTCTGAAATCCTTAGCTGAAAGCTATCTAATTACCATGCTGGTCATTTTGTTGATGTTGTCGTTTGTCGTTGTATTTGTAATTCAAAGCTTGAAAATGAAACACAATGTTTTCTAGTCATCAGTCATACATATTTATATATCTGCATGCAATTGTCCATTCTTAGGCCCAATTTTGAGAGCATGTTTGTATTTAGTTTTAGGTAAACTAGAATGGGCACAACCCCTAAGCTCCAGTCTTCAAAAACCTTCCTTTAAGTCCCAGATAAAGTGAAGCATCACAGACTTGACTTGACTTGTAAAAGCACTGAAGTGGTGGGATTCAAAAAGATGGGATTTACAGAAATAGGAAGAGAGAGAGAAATTCTGGTAAGAACTATGTACAATACTGCATTAGTAATTAATAGCTCTGTGATAAAAGTTTTGAGGACAGCATCCTGATTCTCTGGAGAGAAGAGGAACAAAGTGGGTTGGTTATGCAAAGGTGAGTAGAATCAATCAGGAATTCACAGAAACTCAAATAGGGGGTCCCTAAAGGACTTCAACTGGGAGGTTGAAGATCCAATCTAGTCTCTGTATTGGTAAGTATGGGTTAGTGAGCAAAGAAGGATTCCAAGCAAGTCTACCCAGGGGTTCAATGGAAGACCCAGGAAAAGTTCAGGTGTCCTGAGGATATCTAATATCTGATTATTTGTTGGAGGTGATGTCTAGTAGGTAAATGCAAAGCCAAGTAAGGAGGAACTGGCTAGCCAGGCTTATGCCTTCTGGATCAGACAGTGGATCCATTTCAGGTCCTTTCGTTCAGATGAAACAAGCCAGAAAAGTTATGGGAACTATTCTTTTCCGGGAAACTAAGAATTTGAGATTTTTCTTTCCCTCTTTGCCTCGCTGGCTGACCTATGGCATCTCTTCACTTGTCTGTTTATAATTAAGGTCCCTGAGAACTCCTGCTCTCCAGCTCAGGCTTGCTAGTCTGCACATGCTGCGTCCAGCTGGGAGATGAATGTGAATGACAGTTAAAAAGTTCCTCATATTGCTCATGCTTTCTCCAATGAGTCATCCTTTCATGCTCTTTTCCACACGCTTTTCTAATTCTCCAACTTTGGCCACCAAGAGACATGTTAGTGATTAATCTCACGTTAAAGTCACACCTAATTAATTAGACTCTCGAAAGGTTTGTAAGCCAAAGTCCATTTTCCATTTTTCCTTCTTTTTCATGGGAAGAGGTAGACCTCCACAGCTATGAAACAAACATTGGTAGCTCTACACTTTACACTGTCACTGTCACTCTCATCCCATTGCTCATCGATTTTCTCGAGTGAGTACCAGTAATGTCTCCTTTGTGAGACTTGTTCTTACTGTTTTTGGCATATCGAATATGCCACGGGTAGCTTGCCAGGCTCTGTTGGGCCGGCGGGATACTCTTGATAGCTTGCCGAGCTCTCTGAGAGGGACGGAGGAATCAAACCCGGGTCAGCCGAGTGCAAGACAAATGCCCTACCTGCTGTGCTATCGCTCCAGCCCTAAATGACACTCCCCTGTCATGAACTCTGTGAAAAAAATAAAATCTGGACTAGACTTGAGACGTAAACTCACCTTGCATGTGCAATCAGCCCAGTTTCAATTTCCAGAGTTGTACATAGACCTACAGAGGCATACCAGGAGTAATCCCTGGCCAGCCAGCCCAGACCACGTCAAGTGTGGTCCTAAAACCAGAAAATAAAATAATGCTTAGAAATGCCATAGTACTTGTCTAAAAATATTATAGGGCAAGTTGTGTCTACCTCTGTCCCAGTGGGTTTTCTCAGAAGTTGCAATAGCTATGCTTTCACCTATTTATTAAGCTACTTAGCTATCACATACCTATCATTGCAACCTTTTCCCTTCTTTTGTTACTATTGTTGCTATTTCCTTTCAAAGCCCACAATATAAAAGGAACTGTAGTCCTAAACCGTCCTGGCCTAAATGCTTCAAATGTCTGCATTTCTATATGTTCCTGGTAAAATCAAATTTTAATTGACATTGTCTGTGCATTTATGCCTGAGAGAAGTTGTGAACCTTGCAAATGAGGCTGCATTAAGAGGTACTAGCAGACCTTCTCATGCTGGTCACCTGAAATGATGTACCAGGTTAAGAGCAAGTTCGCTTGCTTTCAAATAGTTTCCCCAAATACTTAGATTCTAAATTGGATTTTGGATTCACAATTTTTTGAATTCTAAATAAATCTTTCTTGGATTTTCTAGGGCAAAGGATAACTAAGTAATAATTTCCTTTGCTTTGGGCTGTGTGAAGTTTGTTTTTCTTATGTCTATGTTTATTATATTTGAATATTATGAATTTTATCAACAAGTCTAAAACATAAACTTAACTCATCTGCTATAATGGGAAAAGTCATCAGCAGTTGTCTTATGAGTAAAATAAAAACAAAAGGGCTGAGACAAAAGCTTATCATATACAATTAATAATAGGGCTGAGAATTCTTATTGTCATTAAAGAATCAATGATAAGCCATTCAGTCACTGTCATTGTCATCCTGTTGCTCATCAATTTGCTCGAGCTGGCACCAGTAATGTCTCTATTGTGAGAGTTGTTGTTACTGTTCTTGGCATATCGAACACGCCACGGGTAGCTTGCCAGGCTCTTCCGTGTAGGCGAGATACTCTCAGTAGCTTGCCAGGCTCTCCAAGAGGGGCAGAGGAATCGAACCCGGGTCAGCCACATGCAAGGCAAATGCCCTACAGATGTTCTATCATTCCAACCCAAGCTAGTCAGTATATATAATAAATGCAAGCCCTTTTCAATAAATTTTATGTATAAATTTTGACAGAAATAAAAATAAGATTATTATCGATAGTTTAAATCATTGATCTTTGTTAAAATGTGACTGATTTTGTTTGTGCATTTCAAACTAATTTATTTTTATTTTTGTTTTGTTTCAGGGTCACACTGGTAGTGCTTAGGGCTTACTTCTGTCTCTGTGCTCAGGCATCATTCCTAACTGGGCTTAGGGGAACATATGTGGTGCCAAGGACTGAACCCAGGTTGGCTATGAGCAAGGCAACCATCTCTCCAGCCCCATAGCCTAATTGTAATAGGGAAATAATGTGACTAGAGCTGGCGTGTTTCTTTATACATTTAAAAGTAAACTTAAAAAACAAATTGGGGGAGCTGGAGCAATAGCACAATGGGTAAGGCGTTTGCCTTGCACTCAACCAACCTGGGTTTGATTCCCAGCATCCCGTATGGTCCCCTGAGCACCACCAGAAGTAATTCCTAAGTGCAGAGCCAGGAGTAACCTGTGCATCGCCAGGTGTGACCCCAAAAGCAAAAAATATCAAAAAGACAAAAACAAATTGGGGGGCCTTGGAGCCACACGTAGTCATGCTCAGGGTTTATTGCTGGTTCTGCACTGAGAAGTTACTCCTGGTAGTGCTTAGGGACCAGATGAAAAGCTGAGGATCAAACCTGTGTTAGCCTTGTGCAGGGCAAATGCCCTGCCCACTATTCTATCACTCTGGCCCTTGAAATAAACTTTTAGGTCTTTAATATTTTATATCATTCACATTTTTATCATCACTATATAATGAAAAACATTAAGAAAATGATAACATTTAGAAAATGAAGATTAATTTTAATCATTTAGGGAAAAATAGAAATATAAAATTTACCAAACATAAAATTTTAATATAATTTCTGCATGCCTATAACTTGATATTATAGCAATTTTAGAATCCATAACTGCTTATAGTCAAGGGAGAAAATATTAAGGGTGTCTTTGGAATAAAAATGTCTTGTTTTCAAAGAAAGCATATTAAAATTCATTTAGAATATTCCAAAAATTTTTATAAAAATACAGATTAGTAATAAACATGAATTTGTAGTGTGTACATATACATACACACATATATAATAACTTTGCAATGTTACATTTAAAGTAGAGTGCCTATTTAAACACATAAATAAAATTAACAACAACATCACCGTAGACTTTCATAAAGCAAGGCTTTAATTTTCACCTGAGGAATGAATTTAAACATAAAATGTAATACTGAGTCCTTAAGAGTTACAGTTACAGGGAGTACTGTTTATAATCTCTCAGCTAATAGACCAATGAATGCTCTGAGCAGTGATATAGAATAAAAAGAGGTGAGATTGTTAGGCTGAATTTTGTTTAATACATTTGTGCATGCTTTATAATTACAAAGACAAAATGCGTGTAAGTTGTACACATTGTTGATTTAAAAATTCATTCCCAAAGTGTTTGAAAATTGCAGAATTGATCTTCTTAATTATACAGTTAATTCCTAATTGCTAGGCATCCTGGTCATAACTCACTCCTAATTCTCTGACAACAAGTCATTGGGTTTTGTTGCATGCTTTAGTAATGTTGAATAATAACAAGAAAAGACTAAGGTTTATGATACTCATCAGAAAGAGGTCCAATCTAGCTGGTGAATACATCATTTTAATCAAATACTTTTAAATACCCGTTTTTAATAAGTTTGGAAGGACCTTTAATTCAAATTTTGTTAGAAATGCCACAATTTAATTTTAAATGACAATATGCAATATGAAAATTAGAATGATATGCAATTTACTGAAGATTTAACTTCACAGCATTTTATTCTAAAAATCACAGGTTTCATCCAGTGAAATCCCACTGTCAAAATTGTAATAGAACAGCCCCAAGGAAGTGATTAAACGTAGAACTAACTCTGTAGTAGGGCTTTCACTTTTCCTAGACACTCACCATATTCTGGTTTCCAAGTTAGAACAACCAGTTATATTCGTTTAATAACCAGCTATATTAAAGCTGTCCTTAAGAGAGTTTTTTATTCTCCCTATAACATTTGCTCAAAAATTTAAATACATATTATTTCTTAATTTGTTTTTGTTGTATATAATGATAATAATTTTTATCAACTGTTTTCAGATCTGAGCCATCCTGGGTATTTCCTTAAAATTATGCCTAAATTGTCTACCACCAAATAGGCAGTCTGGCATTTTCCCCTGCAGTCTGTCTACTCTTCACTTTCATTCTGGTCTTTATCAGGGTCCCTTCTCTCCTGGCACTAAACTCTGGCAAATCAGAGAACAGGAATGCATCATGTTATTGTTCCCAAACTACATCCAGAGGATCATTCAAGGCTACAAACATTCAAGGGTTTCATTAGTTATTGATTTCTTAATCACAGTATGTAAGTTCCATTCTTTAGAGTGAAGTTCCTCTTTTTATAGCTCTTCTTTTAATTGTGGCAAAATATGCATCATCTCCGACTTACCACAATAACCATCTTGAAGTAAGCAGTGCAGGGCATTAAGCATGTTCGCATTGCTGTGCTACCATCCCCACAACATATCTGCTCATCTCTTCTCAGTTTACAAAATCAGAACTTTACCTATTAGACACAAACTCCCCTCAGCTCCCTCTCTCAGTCCCTGGAAAACTCCATTCACTTTCTTCCTTGTCATTACGCTTTGGCACTCTAATCTGTAGTCCACAGTAGAAAGTCTTTCTAAAAGAAAAATGCATAAAGTTACACAAGTGTGACCCCAAGAACAAAAGTAAAGTCTAGCTTCATGATTCATTTATGTGACCAGCTTTGAGGCTAGATATAGCAAGTATCCTTTATTTGCCTTTATTTGTCCTAGAAGTCATTTGCTCCTTTCTTACTTTATACCAGCCCATTTTATCCACTCTTACCCTACATCCACTTACCAAAAATATGTAACAGAAAGATAAGAATGTTTTATATATACAGACCATTTTTTTTAATTTTTGCAGTCTTATGTTTCTGCGAAGTCACAGTGTACTTAGAAAATCATTTTCTGCTTTACTTACTAAAAATCATTTCACAGATGAAAACATTTTTATTAATTTCATATAACTAGATTTGTCACAATTATATGATCCTCTGATCATCGATTCTATTTATGGAAATTAATATTAAGTGCTATGTGCCATATAAACTGAGTATGTATTCTTTTTATTTTGCTAACAATTGGTAAAAAACATTTGGATTAGGCATATAAAAATAAACAGAAATAGTTGATAAAAATGAATATACATGTATTAATGTTACTTAAGTTTTTGCTTATTATTAGTCTATGACTTCAAGTGTAACAATACTTATTATTTCTAAAACCATCTTACTAAATTATTATTACTTTAAAAATAACATATTCATATATTCTCTCTCTGTAGTTGAATAGGTCATTGTGGTTCTGACCAATATAATAGAAACAAAACTCAGCATGAAACATTGACAAAACATTCTGCTATATTAGGGGTGAATTCAAAGTATAGACTTGGAACATTATTTTTGTGCCATATTCAGATTTATATAATTCAAATGACAATCTGTTTAATAGTGTATGAGTTAATGTCCTCATTTTAGATCATAAATAATAAAAGGAAAGTGTACTCCCTAAAAAATTTGCAGATAAAAATTAGAGTTAAAACAATAAAATTATAGTATTATACTCTCTTAATCATCTTCTCTGTTATGCTTTAAATTCTCATCATTTTTGTACCAAATTCACGTCAAGCTTTCACATTCCCGGTAGTTAATGTGACATCACCATATACTCAGAGATGTAATATAATGCATATTCCTTTACTTTCTTTTAGGAGAAGTTTTCTGAAAATTTCCCTTTGAAGATATTTTTGTGAAGGAGCATTTACCTGCCTGGTTGGTATAAAACAATTAAGCTTTTATATGATGTCTATGATTACTTACTTTACTCTAGGATATTAAATTCAAAAAAATAAATGTGAGGACTATTCTGGGAGATATATTTGGAAAATATCACTGTTGTGTTTTAAGTTGTGAACAAATAATATTTACAGCTTTATCATCAGATATAGTTTCTGAATTTACTTACCTGTCCATATTTTTTTATATTATACAAATAATTTTGTTTTCTTTCATTATTTCTCATATTAGGTTCAAATTTAATGGCACCACAAGTATTTTGTCGGTTTAACAGTTTTATACAGCTAAAACCAAAAATAAGTTAATAAATGAAATAAAACATCTATTTTTAACAATTTGGTGCTTACATCTCCAATAACTCAAATCATTTTGCTAAAAACTAGTCTCATTTCATTCAAAGTAGAAATATGTAAAACAATTTTAAAAGGTTATACTTATGATTGTGCTGTGTTTATATAAAATACAATAAAAAATTAACTCAAAACACTGATAAAAAACATGCATAGCATTAAAGTCAAGCAATGTTTCTTGCCATAAAATGATAACCTCAAAACACCTCCCTTAGTTCATAAGGATGACTGCAGTTGAGGCTGTATTGGACTTGTCGACAGTTAAGAAGCATCTTTATCTTGTTGAGAAAGAATAGAATATTTTTGAAAATAAAATTTAGTTTTGCCAACCAAAATCAGATAAAGGTTCCAAGTATTTTATTCATAATTTTCTACTTATGTTTATTGACCTTTTTCACTGAATTTTTCTAAGAGCTCCACATTGGAATGTCAAAAACAGTGCTGGCAGAAATGAAAGTATCCTCATTATGCTAATTTAGGTTCCACTGATAGACATGTTCTGTTTTATAAATTACATCCTCTTGTCAGAAGTCAAAATGTATTTAAATAACTTCATGGAAATTGTCACCAGGATTTAAAATTGTATGCCTTGTATGCCATTGTTGATTTAATCTAGGGACTTAAAAATGGACATATATTTATTTTTAAATGTGTGCGTGATTATTTTGTCATGAGTGTTACCTAATGAAACCTAGCTTCAAGTGTAATTTTCAAGTATATTTTGATAAAGTTTTGCATTTTATAAATATATTTAAATTTTCAGATTTAATAAGATATGCTAAATAGTACTAGTTGCTGTATATTTTAGTGCCAACAAGTTTGTTTCCTATATACTTGGAATTTTCCTAAAGGGTAAAATAAATATACATGCTTGCAAAAATTATTAAAACATCAGAAATTAAAATGAAAAGGGATTTGATTTATGAAAATCATTTCCTATTCACAAGGAAAAAAACATTTTCACTTGCATTCACATGATACATATTGTAAAAAAAATGTGGTCTCACTAAAATTGAGAATATTTACAAATATCCAAATATCTAATAAATTATTTTAATGTGAGATTAGAATAGCTAATAATTTTGTAAAGTACTAGTTAAACTATCAAAAGAAATCTGGCAAAAATTGAAGGTACATACTGACATAATCATTTTATTAGGGAAAAATGTATTATATTTCCTTTTCAACAATTCCTGAGAAAAGATTAAATTTCAATTTCTTCTTTTAAAAAAGTATGTCCTACATAGGGCAGTTGTGTTTGGTGCCCATTTGATTTTACTTTTTAGAATGACCAGTGCTGCTGTTAGAGTAATCTTTGATGTTACAGAAAAGTGAAAAAATCAAAGTGAAGAGCTAAATCTGTTCGTTTTTCAAACATATTAGTCTTGTCAAGATAATACAGAAAAATCAATCCTTGAAATTTTTTCCAGAGCCCTTTCTCTTCTCTTTAGTCCAAAATATGAAACCACTTAGGAGGATAAAGCAATGTAAATGCCTTTACAAAAATATTCTAAGTTATGTTTTGGGTAAATACATTTCAAAATGGCCCAAGTAGAGATGAGGTTCATGGTCAGAAATGATCATGTGTTTGTGTAACCACTGGGACTGATCAGATGGGAGATGGGTCCAGTTTATGTGTGTGGCAGACTGAGAAAGTCTAGTAAGTCTTCTTTCTTTATCTCTCTTTCTCTCTCTCTTTCTCTCTCTTTTCTTCTTCCTTCCTTCCTTCCTTCCTTCCTTCCTTCCTTCCTTCCTTCCTTCCTTCCTTCCTTCCTTCCTTCCTTCCTTCCTTTCTTTCTTTCTTTCTTTCTTTCTTTCTTTCTTTCTTTCTTTCTTTCTTTCTTTCTTTCTTTCTTTCTTTCTCTTTCTTTCTTTTTTTTTAAACAATTCAACTGAGTTTCAAACCCCTGACAGTTACAAATACAAATTGCACCAGCCCCCAAAAAAATTGTTGGGGCTAATTTTAATATTAATGAATTCTTTACAACCTCAGTTCAGCGGTTTCGATTAAGCTTTAATTAGTAGCCAGAGGGGAATCCAAAACAAAAATAAGGAGTTGAATTGCTAATTAAGTTAGTTTGATGAGGTGGAGTTTTAGTAAAAGACTGGTTGTTGTTAGCTATGCAAGTTCTGACAAGCTAAAAATACTAAAGATTATCATTATTGTAACTAACATTCTACATTATCACCAGCTTTCTACACTGAGCAGACAGTTCATTAGAGTCCAATGCTTTTGTCTGTCAGACCTAGAATTAATACCTTGTTAATCAGAAAGCAGTGGGTAAGGACAGGCGCCCAAGACAAGGCCAGGGAACTTCAACTTTGGTTATAAATTAACTATTTACTACTCCTAACTCAATACTCAATAGTTACCCACAAGCAGGATTTTTTTTTTGTCATTTCCTAAGGTTTCCACAAAAATATTTATTAGAAACTGTTGTTTCAAAGGAAATCACTATCCTTCTTGTTGATGATTATATTTTTCTCTAATATTCAGGCCTTGTGCAACTTATCAGATTATATAATTTCCTAATGAACTTGAAATTTAAAGAGCTGAAAATGAGAACATACCTATCACACCAACATAAAATATACTTTGCCCAAGGCCTCGACATTTTTTTTTATTATTTGATTCTTCTCATTAATAGCTTTAATTTTTAACTTAAAACATTGTAATTCCAAAACTAGAAATTAACCCCTTACTATAACTATTTCTCCTGCAATGAGAATGCTTTCCTTGTACCCTAAAGTCTGCTAATTATCCTCTCGAAAGCTCTCTGGTAATGGGGATTCACCCAGACTGCACAAGAAGAATGCGAACCATCTTTTTTCAGGATACTGGAGAATGTAATTTGATTTCTCCATACTCCAATGTTTTCTATAATTTGTATTTTATCCTTTGCTTAAGGTTTCAAAGCCTACAAACCCAATAAGTTAGGGATAAGACAAGACAGAAAAATAAATGATATTGTTTCTGAGGTATTAAATATAAGCCTGGCCATCAGAGCTGCAAGGCACTCGCGAATCGTAATCAGGTACTTTGATTTAACACTGTTTTGTTTTATAATAAGGTGGTTGCCATATGTTGGAAAACCTATCTGCCTGTATCTGAGGGGCTCCATACCTCTGTAACAAATCCAAAAACTCATTTTATAATACCTTAAATCTACCCATTGTAATGTAGTTCCATAAGTGTAAATCCACATCAAACTTTGCTCATGAATGTGGCTGGAAGATTACCTATATTATCATTGAAAACCAAAGAGAAGCAGCAAATTAGAATGCAGTGGATCTAGCAAAAATAACTTTCAGTAAATCTTCTTTTAATGCATAGTTTACAATTTTCTTTTGCTCAGCATGAAACTGATTAAGATCCCCCTTCTAAAGAATATTTTCCCCCTTACAAAGAGCCATTGTTTAATATAGTTACATCCCCCAATACTTGACAAATCAGAATTTCAATGCTGCAAATGTGATGCTTGTTTAACAGCAGAAGAGAGTATTAATAATTTATCTATTTGAATGTAGAATAGGTTTCAATTATAGTATTTCACATGGTGCCACAACTGAATACACATTCTCTTAGAGTTCGAAAGAAATCTTCAGTGTAATCTGGTGGAGGAAAAAAGAAATGAACTATTTTCATTGATTGTCACTTTAAAGTTGCAATTTGAATGATGAAGTATTAACAGTTAAATTCTATACAAAAAATAAATAGAAAGAAGACAAAGAAAATATTTCCATCAGTCAACTCTTTTGCTTCTAAGCCCAATGCTGGATACCTGCAAAATGAGGGTGAGAATTATTCTCTAGTATTTTATTTTTAAAAATGATTTTATAAATGCTATAAAGAATGAGAGGCATGACACAAGCACAAAATAACTAAAACATTAAAATTCAAATTTAAATATCTAGCACAAATTTGTGACTGTTTTTGAGATATCCATTTAATTATTTCTTTTAACTAAAATCAACTTAATATATCAACAAACAAAAATTCCAAGTTTTCCATTGAAATTTGAAATGTATCTTAAAAAATATTGAGAGTCTTCACCAGTAAATTATTTTCAATCTCAGTATAGACAAAACCTAAAAAACAAAAACTGAATTTAAGAGTAGAAATGGATGTCATTTTATTTCTTGCTCACAAGATAATTTTAGAAATTCATTAGAGTTTAGATATTAAGATATCAATGGAAGTCTCTTAAGTTTTTTTCCTTCAACTTTGAAGAATACCCTTACATCAGACTCATGAATTTGAACATCATCCCAGAGCAGATAAATTCTTACAAATAGGTAAGATCCAGAATGTTATAGAATTTCATTGTGACACTTCAAATATTTTATTTCATCTTGTTAAATTTCATCATTTCACTATTAAATATGACAAATAATTTAGAAGATGTTGCATATACAAAGAAAATAATCCAGCGTCTCCTGACACAGCATTCTAAAGGAAGTGGTGCTCTTGTGTTGAAAACTGTACTTCTCTCCATCTATGCTGGGTCCATACTTTTCAGTCAGCAGATTTCAAGCTCCTATTAGCATCATCCCCAAATCCCATTAATTGCTCAGGAGGGGTGAGGGGGATTAACTTTTAAGAAATGTCGTCATATGTTCAGTTTTTATGCTTCTTAAAATCAAAAGATCACTGAGTAAAAAAAAAAATAGAAACTTTTGAATGATATTGGAATCACTAATGTTTTTATAAGAACTTTTTTAAGCTGGGGAAAATTAGCACCTGTCTTCTATCTATTGCTTAGTTACATAATTCTAAAAGAAGCAACTCTTCTTGTGTCTGTGATACTGTCATTTTAGGATTCCAGAGTAGCAGACCTTCTTTATCTTTGATCCCAAGGAAAATAAACTACACGGGTACTTAAAACTTAGCACTGCAAAAACAGTATAGCTTCTTGATGCTTACCTTTAATGGTTAATCTGTCCTCAAGTAAATAAGACAGCAGCAGCATATGATTGTATCCTCTAACATCATCTAACCTTTCTTATGAAACTAGAGCAGGTTAGATTTTTAGCCAAGTAGAGTGATTACTCTATCCAGTGGCATGTTTAGAGAGATTTTTAACATTCTCACCTTAGAAGTTCATTTGGTCCATACCTTGACAATCAATAACATTACTATCATCATATCAAGTTTTAAATTTACATGTTACTGCATTTGAGCCCCCCCCCACACACAAGCTAGGTTGTGGAATCACATTAGAGGACTTTCCAGATGAAATGAAAAAGTAACAGTCTGGATTTAGGGAGCACTGTTAGCACTGTTGTCCTGTTATTTGATTTGCTCGAGTGGGCACCAGTAACGTCTCCATTGTGAGACTTGTTGTTACTGTTTTGGACATACCAATATGCCTTGGGTAGCTTGGCAGCAGGCGGGATGCTCTTGGGAGCTTGCCGGACTCTCCAAGAGGGATGGAGGAATCAGTCACGCACAAGGCAAAGGCCCTACCCGCTGTGCTATCGCTCCAGTCTGGATCTAGGTAATTTAAAGCAAAAGGCTTTTCCTCTCCATTCCTTGCCTCTCTTGGCCTTTGTACAGACTTAAACTCTGCCCCTAGTCTTGAGAGGGAAAGTAGTTTCTCCCTTCCTCGTTTCTGAAAAGGACTCAGAGCAGTTGTATTTTCCCCAGATATCAGAGACTGCTCTGAAAACCCAGTGGCATTGCCTATTCATAGAGGGGAACTCAAAAAGTAGCTCTCATCAAAAAACGAGGGGAGGAGATGAGCAGAAACCTATTCAAAGAAGACACACAGATGGTCACAAGGTTTATGAAAAAAAAAATGTTCTGCATTACTTACCATCAGGGAAATGTGAATCAAAATGACAGAGATAATTTCACACCAGTGAGACTAGAATATATCACAAAGAACAAAAACAGCCAGTGTTGGCAGGGATGTGCACGAAATGAGACCCTCATCCCTGCTGGTGGGAATGTTCACTGTCTTAACCTTTTTGAAAACAATATGGATAGACCTCAAAATACGAGGCATTGAGCGATGTGGTGGCCCAGCAATTCCACTTCTGGGCATCTACCTCCAGGGCCCAAAAGCTCTGTCTGGAGAAAACACTTTCACTCATACTAATTGAAGCATTCTACACAATAGATCCCATTGCTCATCGGTTTGCTCGAACAGGCACTAGTAACATCTCCATTGTGAGACTTGTTGCTACTGTTTTTGGCATATCAAATACACAGTAGATAAATCAGGAAATAACCCAAGTGTCCAAGAACGGACGACTGAATAAACTATGGTACATAATTGCAATGAAGTTCTATTTGGCTGAAAGAAAAGATAAAATCATGCAATTTGCTGCTACTTGTTGGAATTGGAGTGTATACTGCTGAGTGAAGTTGTTGAGAGGGAGAGAATTAGACATAGAATGATCTTTCAGTTGCAGGATATAAAGAATCACATTAGGTGAATAACAAATGCCCAAAGTCAACAGAAACTGAGAACTGCTCTTCAGTAGGAATCTACCACAGGGATGGAATGGGGTGAGATAGGAAGGGGGAGAATAGGTTTGGGTGAGGACTTGAGACTATGGTGGAAGGAAATGGTAGAAAATGTGGTGCTAGGATGTTTTATGTATGTCTAATTTACAAATAATAGTTTTGTAAACCATGGTGACTAAATGAAATGTTTTTTTTTTCAAAGTAGCTCTCATTTCTAGACTCATCTTAATTAATGCTCATTTTCTGCTGTATTTAGAGCATTGATGCTCTGTACTTGCCTACCCTTTGCCTTCAGACTACACTCTCTGACTACTTTCTGGCATCCCTTGACTCTTGTCTTTTGCCATTCTTAATGCCCTAATCCCTGCCACCAATGTTCAATAGAACAAAAAGAAATAAAGAGGACAAGGAGGGATAATTGACAACATTTTCACCAATAATTTCACAACCTAATTAAGTCACTGATATAGTTCAGAAGCTAAAGAGATTGACTGAGTGTCATTATGTCATAGAACTGAAAAGTGTGAAAGAGGATGTAGGGTCAGGAACCTTGGGCAAATGAAACTAGAGATTTCCCTAACATTTCTGAGTGTGAGCAAAGACTGTCTTCTGCAACTGAACTTAATATTCCACAGTTGATATAGAAACACTATTCTTATCAGTCTTGTCCTTTCAGTTAATTGCATAAGCCAATTAACTGAAAACTTGAGGCAACCCGCACCGCATGCTATAAAACCATGTGAAAACAATAGATTAGAAGTTCTCCAAAGTCCAGTGTGAGTTTGTTGTTCTTTAACTGATTCTATTTGGAAAAGTCTTCTGGGTATGATCAAATTATTGGAAACATGAATACACTCATTCCTAAAGAATAAGCTAAATGTGTGCTCATCGTGATCTTTCAAGAAGTCTATAATTTTGGCTGAAGTAAGATAAGTCATTCTAGAACCACAATTATAAATATCCTTCCTGAAAAATGATATTTTTCTCTTATTGTCTAATCAATTCCAAATAACCTAATAATTTGGAAGAAGCTTTCATCTCCATGGCTTGCCAAACTAAGGGACTGAATACAATGTCCAATCACACTAAGTTCTCTTGAAGGAAGACATCACTGTCACAAACTAGGGGCTATAAGTAATCTGATAATGGTTCAATTCACTGGTCACGCTGACGAAGTTATTGACATAACTCCAGACAGAATTGACCTGGGAAAGACAAAAAAGGATTGTTCTTTTGTCCATTTCCACAAACTATCAGAACCTATTATAGCAAGTTAAGGTCCAACATGATCCTTATTCAGAGATAATTAGCCAGCAGTCTTGTGTCCAGGGGATTAATAATTGATGTGCAAGTTCAAAGCAGAACTCCCTGGGATGTAAGGTGCTAAGAGTGAGGTCCTGAATTTGTCTATGGAGGTTATGACCTTTGCTGGATTCTATAATATGCACAGGAAATGCAGTGTTCTTATCAGCTGTGATATGATAACTAACTAGAACCAAATAATTTCAATTCCCTGTCACCATGAAAAACAACAGCAACAAAAGAATGTCATTAGTAATAAACTGACTTCATTAGAATGTTTCACATAATAAGATCAGCCCAGAATGTGTCAATAATTGGCAAAGGTTTGCCTTCATTAATTAGCACCTTTATATGAATACAAACTTGTTATCCCCTTTGTATTATAGGTGAAAAATTACCATTAAAGTAAGGCATGGCATTTTTGATTGTTGTTTTTTTCACCCTCATAACATATTTAAGAGATTTTTATAAAGTCATTTTAAATATCTCTATTTCAAAAATAGTCTCTGGAGAAAAGAATGTGGCATTTTAATAGTTAATGCCTGGAATAACCCTTGAGGAAGGAATTAGACTTTTTTCCATGCTAATGTTATAAATTTAAACTTTGCTTTTCTCTCTCACCTGTCTTTTTAGAAACAAAGCAATAAATGTTAGTCTAGTTACAATGTGTCATTCAGGCTGTTTTTCACCAGAATTACTCTGCAAGACTAAAGTAAAACACTAGTTCTCTCCAGGAGGAAATGTCAGAAGAAAAATTGGCAAATAAAATGCTGTGCCCCAAACTTGAGTGCTCTTTTACAAAAATTGCCACAAGTGAGCAGTTTATGATAAAGGTTAATAGACACACAAATAGGATTTTCCTGAGCACTGCCTCTAATCTAATATTCATTTAAAATATAGTCAAATTATATTTCTATGTTCTCATCCTTTCTAACATAATATATGTATATTTTCATTATACATGAATTTTGAAGAAACAGGTATTCTTTTTCTTGAATGACTATACCAGGATTCAGTGAAAAGGAGAAATAGGAATTGAGTTTATCTATTTCAACCAAAAAAAAATAAAAACAGGATAAAGCAGTGTTGCTTGCAGAAAAGTAAAATTTGACATTAACTGTATCCATGAGAAAGGCATGAAAACAGAATAATTATGTGGATATTCAAGTTGCTTCTCCTAAATTGTTTTTTCTAAGTTTCAGGTTGTTATCTTGTTTATATATAGAATCCAGCAAGGTCCCATGTGTTTGTATTTTAAATACTCATTAGATTCACAATTGCTTTGGTAGTGTTACTGCTGTTTTATTATATTAGAACTGTCATGCATTTGCTATCCCTCGCTATTTAACTGAGTTAATGCCAAGAATCCTTGTCAGTATTTTTAAGATATTGGCCACGCCCTTGCACTCTCCACACCACCAAATTTCTACAGACATAAACAGAAAAAGGGAAACTGTGCTGAACTAGAATTTTCATCTTAACAGTTCTGGTTATCTCCCAGGGCCAGGAGGCAAATGGAAGTCCTATACCACTGCCTGGACTCTGCCAAGGGAGTCTGGTGGCACTGTGCCACTTTGAGAGCTCCCTGCAATATGTGTCACTGGGTTTCATCCATTAGAAGAGGTTAGGTACCCCTCTACTGGAGAAGTAAAACTGGATGTTTGCATGTCCAAGGGAGTGGAGAAATTATTTTTCACATCAAGAGCAAGAATCCCATAGCTGGGAAATTTCCCCAAGAGCTTCCCAATCATCAAATTAAAATGCATAGAAAATATCTGCAATGTATTCGAGAAGCATTTTCATTTCATAGAGCATGTCTACTTAGCAAAGGAAGGTCAGTGCACTCACATAACAGTTGGTGACCGTTTATTGATGACTATCTGTGTACATGGGATCAATGACATTTCACTTTCTGCTCCCCACAACCCCTCTTTTCAAACACCTGATTCTTCCTAAGACTGGAAATTCTATGGGGTGATATCCACATAAGGGTCTCTGGCAGTCACAACTGTCTCATTCATTTTATATTTTCTGGGTGTCTGTTTACATTTTTATGTTCATTATCCACCTCTAAATGGACATAGGAACACCCATACATTACACACATTAGTCATGATTTTTTAACCAAAGTTAATAGTTTCAAAAAGACCTAACTACTCAACTCAGATAAAGAGTTGCATAAGGAAGTAAATGCCCCTTCAATTTTTAGAAACAGGTAACTATTCTCTTCTATTCTTCATTACCTGAAGTGACCTTAAGTAGACGTGAGTTTGGTTAAGTGATTCCCCCAAATGTGTCTATTACAAGAATAAATTTGAGTACTTCCTGATTGAATTCATTTGTTTCTAAAATGAATATGCTTTAAGTGATGATGCTTATTGTTACCAAAAAAAAAATGAAGCACCCAGTAAAATGTTATTTGCATAAGACCATGTACATTTGATGACACCATATATTTTTGGGATAAAGGCAAATGATACCTGCAAGAATTATGGGCATATTGTTTGTCTTATGAGCTTTGAGGAGCCAGAGCAATAATATTATGCCAGGTAAATCCCTTGTCTTTCATTTGGTCTCTTGACCCTAGCATGACATACAGTCTCCTGTACTCTATCATGGCTCAGTCCTGAGCAAAGAGTCAGAAGTAACAGTTGAGCACCACCAAGTGTGACACCAAACCTTTATTCCCGAGGAATAGTCTATGCTTTGAAATTCACAGGTGTAAAGAAGTACTAATTTATTGACATAATGTGCTCAATTAATCAAAAGTTATATAAATATAAATTGTATGCTTATAAATTAATATAATAATCTAATACATTAATATAATTAAAAATTAATTATAACTACTCAACTCAGATAAAGGGTTGCATAAGGAAGTAAATGCTCCTTCAATTTTTAGAAACAGGTAACTATTCTATTCTATTCTTCATTACCTGAAGTGACCTTAAGTCGACGTGAGTTTGGTTAAGTGATTCCCCCAAATGTGTATATTACAGGAATTAATTTGAGTTAATTTGATAAAATAAAAGTAAACTGAACTTTTAACATGTTGGGGTAAATATTTAAGAGACCATAAAACTGTAAATTTTCCCAAGAAATAATTTAAAAATATTTTAATATAACCGATAAATTTTCTTGTCAATATTGAGAATTTACAAAAATAATAATTTGTAAAAATTTGAAAACTTACCTTTTGACATTTATTCATGTTTGCTGTAAAAATCACAGCAGCCTTTTAAATACATCATTGAATTATTTTGTCTTTTGCATAAACAAATTTGCTGCCAATAAAAGGTATATTGAAATAACTTGTGAAAACAATGTTTATAATATCAATGAACTAATAAAAATGGATTAAAACTTTAATTTGGGCAGAAGATTTTTTCCAGATACTGAGACTTCTGGGACACCCCAGAGTGGGGGCCAGACCCTGGACTGGCCTGCCCAAAACAGAGTTGCTTGCTCCCACACTCCAAAATCGTTGCCATGCCCCTGGCCACACTCCACTATCTCAGGACCAAGCTTCACCAAGAAATTAATCCGCTGAAAAATTAGGTATGTGAGTTTTGTGACTGAAACCTCCAGACTTTTGTGGAGTCGGGATGGACTCCCTCTCCTATCCCAATAGTTTCAGAAGCCACGGCAGTCACACACATACCCCAATGCCACCACGCAGTTAAAAATTTAACTCCAGCTGTTAAAAATTCCAACCTTCCTTCAGAGCACTTTTCAAACTCTACAAAACTGATAAACCAGCAGTAGTGCAACAGATTGGATGAGATGTAGCGTAGAAGGCAACCAATCTCGATTAACAAAATATAAACATAGAAGGCTTAACCTATGACAATATCTAGTAATCTCTTACACAAAGACTCAATGTCCCAATGGTCAGATATAGCAGTTTACACAATTTTTTTCCTAAGGAAACATTTTTGGTCATGCTGTTATCAAGTTATTAATAACAAGCAACATAGAATGAATTATTGAGGGCCTGCTATGGAGGCAGGCTTAACAGGGTGGTTGGGAAAATTGGAGACCAGAGTGGAGGGGAAAGTGTAATGGTGGTGTGATTGGTGTTGGGATATTGAAAGTCTATAACAGATCATCATAAAAAACATTATATAATGTTTTATATATGATGTAAATATAAAGTGTGTATATAAAGTGTAGGGTAAATTTTACATACATAGGCCTTACCTATTTCAGATAAACTCCAAAATATTTAACACAGAATTGCTTTAAAGATTTTATTAATCACAGGTGAGACATGAATATTTACCATAATGAGATTTAAGTATAAAATAAAATTTAATGTAAAATACTTTAGATTCCAGAGTTGAAAACATATATATATGTAAATGAGGATAGGTATTTTATTATATTGTATTTAATGATTTCAATTTTCTTATTTACATAGGTCAAAATCATATAGTAATCACTAATTAATTCTTTCTGATTTATTTTTCTGATCATTCTATCTGACATTTCTTAAAGTTTTGCTGGAATAAACAATTTAAAGTAAATTTTTTATGTGCCTTAATGGGCAGATTAGGATTGGGAGGAAAACTGGGGATATTGGTGAAGGGAAGTTCACACTGGTGGTATTGGAACACTAAATGCCAGAAATAACTATATAATGAACAAGAAATAACTATATAATGAACAACTTTCTAAACCACAATGTCTTAATAAAAGTTAATTTAAAAAAAGAAATTTAATTTGTTATAATGTGTACATGTGTTGGTGCTAAGCCAGATCGTTAAGGATGAATCCTTGGATGTTGCCCTGCAAGCAGGAAAGCAGAACCAGGACCCCACTTTGAACTAAGTGGGCAAGCTGAAGCTTATGAGCCTGATTGACCTGGGAAAGTACAGCATACTCTCATAAGCCCGCCCAGTCATACATTACCTTGGCAGTACAAAGCAGCAGTTTCCCCCTCTCTTACACATCCTTAATCAGGTTTGACCTTTAAGTATCAGTATGCACCTTATCTTTGTTTTTGTGTAATGGACCACAAGAATGTGGAGGACGTTCCAACCCCATCAAAAAATGGCAAGAAGAAATGAACAGATGTTTCCTCAAAAAAGAAATACAAATGGCCAAAAGGCACATAAAAAACATATTCCACATCGCTAGTCATCAGGAAGTTGCAAATGAAAACAACAATGAGATGTCATCTCACACCACAGAGACTGGCAAACATTCAAAAGAATAAAAGCAACCAGTGCTGGCGTGGATGTGGGGGAAAAGGGATGCTCTTTAACTGTGGTGGGAATGCCGACGGTCCAGCCTTTCTGGAAAACAACATAAATAGTCCTTCAAAAACTAGAAATTGAGCTTTCATGTGATCCTGCAATACAATTTCTGGTCATATATCCCAAGGATGCAAAAAAGCACAGTAGAAATGATATCTGTACCTATATGTTCATTGCAGCACTGTTCACAATAGCCAAAATCTGGAAACAACCCAAGTGCCCTAGAACAGATGACTAGTTAAAGAAACATTGGTACATCTACACAATGGAATACTATGCAGCTGTTAGGAGAGATAAAGTCATATAATTTGCTTATAAATGGATCAACATGGAGAGTATCATGCTAAGCGAAATGAGTCAGAAAGAGAGGGACAGACATAGAAGGACTGCACTCACTCATTTGTGGAGTATAGAATAACATCACATGAGGCTGACACCCAAGGACAGTAGATACAAGGGCCAGGAGGATTACCCCATAGCTGGAAGACTGCTTCATGAGCAGAGGAGAGAAGGCAGCTGGAATAGAGAAGGGATCACTAAAAGAATGGTGGCTGGAGGAATCAGTCGGGATGGGAGATGTGTGCCAAAAGTAGATAATGAACCAAACATGATGACCTCTCAGTGTCTGTGTTGCAAGCCATAGTGCCCAAAAGTAGAGAGAGAGTATGGGGAATATTGTCTCCCATGGAGGCAGGGGGAGGGTTGGGAAGAGTAGGGGGTATACTGGGGATATTGGTTGTGGGGAATGTGCACTGGTGGAGGGATGGGTGTTTGATCATTGTGTGATTGTAACCCAAACATGAAAGCTTGTAACTATCTCATGGTGATTCAATAAAATTCAAAAAAAAAAAGAATGTGGAGGACGTGATCTGTACAGCCTACGTGTCCAGGTCCATATCTTCATTGTTTTTTGTACTTCTTGTGTCACACCCAGCAATGCGCAAGGGTCACTCCTGGCTCTGCACTCAGGAATTACCCCTGGTTGTGCTCAGGGGACCATATGGGATGCTGGGAATGGAACTCGGGTCGGCCACTTGCAAGGCAAATGCCTTTCCTGCTGTGCTACTGCTCCAGCTCCCCATACTTTCCTCTGACGTTCCAATCATTACAACATAGCTTTGACAATATAGCTTTGACAAGACAATGTATACCCTGATGTTTTTTTTGAAAAATCCTTATCTCATAACTGTTTGTACTCTTATGATTATTTCTCTGTGATGAAGTAATTAGGATGTCACTGATAAAAAAAATAATAAAAAAAAGTCTTCTGGCAGCCACTCTTCACCTCGAGCCTGAGCGAGTTTTGGCCCTCAGTGCTTCTACATTCCTCTCACGTGTCTTGTCTTTGTGTCTCTGACTGACTGATAAGTCACTTCATGCAACAACATGCTTGAAAGAAATATTTTATTGTGTTTAAATGTTCCAACTCTAGATTACCTATAGTGGGCAAGAAATAAAGGTATTAATGAATCATATAAACACACTCTTTGATAGGTAGTAGTGTTGTATTAGAATATACAACCTAGTTTTTGAAATACATGCCTCATTGCTCTGAGAAAGTACGAACAATTTTTGGCAACCCTAAATCATGCTAACTTTGCCTTGCAAGTTTACCAATTCAAGGTTTTTTCCAAACTTGAGGTCCAATATGCATAGCTCAGGATCCAAACATTAATCAATATTAACTTTATTTCATACCCACTAGAGGTAGTGTCTGAGCTTGAAATATCCACACATAATTAGAGAATATAAGCATTCTGAGATTATATCACAAAAATCACTTAAAATGAAAAGCATCAGTGCAGTTACCAGTATCTTCATCTTCCCAGTTTGCAATGTCTGTTGGAAATCTGTTACATGATAAGTTTTCATAAGCTTTAATATGGCAGTAAAATTTTCTATTGAGTTGAGAGCTAGTTGAAAATTGAGAGATATCAAGCTGTATTAATAAATAACTGAAGTTATGGTCCATTTTATAAAGCTACAAAGTAAAACAACAGCGATTATTAAATTTAGACCTGAGGTTTAAACTTTTTTATCATTTAAAATTCAAGATTTACTCAGCTTCGGCAGCCAAAAACCTTCAGAACCCAGCCACTGTCATTCTCATGGCCACTCTCTACATGCTCGGGACAAGCCTCACCCATGAGTGGAACTCTGGAAAAATCCAGGTATGCAGGACTTTGTGACTGAGAACTCTGAGTTCAACAGGACGGAGAACGGAGATCCTCTGCTCATGCCCACTATCTCCAGCGACTCAGCAGTCATGCCCATAAGCCACCTCTGACTGGCACCAGATAATCTCGTCATTGGCCACCACCCAGATCACATGTTGTTTTTCTCCCGAAAGGGATCATAACGTGGTGCTCGCCATAACCATGCCACTGGAACTTGTGCCAGGCTGTTTCACTTGGGGTGCTTACAAGGGGGCGGGTGAGATCACTCCCCGCCTCAAATGACCCAGCCCTAACAGCTCTGACAGCTGAATACCTCCAGAACCAAACTGCTGCTATGCTTACAGCCACTCTTCATTTGGGCCGAGCACCACCCACGTGTGAAATTATTCTGGATTGTGCAGCCGCACTTGCGGCCACACGATACTTCAAACCACACAACCTACCCATACTCCAAGACTCCCACACCACATTTGATAAGGTTCGAAGTAGGAGGCAACCAATCTTAGCGGAAAATATGCATTTGTAGTCACAAATATACACATGTATATGTATATATATATGTACAAATTGCACTATATTCAACCTTTAAGAAGATGTTTGTGGTTTCTTATACAAGGGCTTAATGGCCCCTGGGTGAAATACAACAATCTCCACACTCTTTCCTCTAAGGATACTTTTTTGTAGCATTTTCAGTGGTTTTTCATAACAAACAATACAAAATATATTATTTCAGTTCTGCTTTGGGGCAGGGATTTGGGTTCCAGATAGAAACATTGAAATACAGTGGTGGGAAAGTGTATTGGTGGTGGGATTGGTGTTTGAATATTAAATGTAATAAAGTATTGTGAACTACTTTATAAAATTAAAAAATTTTAAAAAATAAAATTTAAGATTTGAGGACTGGAAAAATAATATAACAGATAAAGTGATTGTATTGCATGCAACTGACAGAGTTTCAAACTCTCAGATAACATGTTCCTCCGAGCCTTGCTAAGAGTGTTCCCTGACTACTACTGAGTATGGTCCTCAAACAAAATATATAAAAATAAAATAAAATTCAAAAGTTGTTATAATGGTTATTTTTAGTTGAAGTTTAAAAAATATATTCACAAATATATAGAACAGTAAATGCAGATTAAAACAAAAGTGTACTGTCTAAATTTCCACACATTTCTAATATTTCATTTTAGATAGAATATATTGTTTCTTGAAAAGTGGGGAGAATTTTTAAATTTAGCGATAATAGATGTGTTCAGCCTAGACTTAATATACATCATAAATTCATTGCTTTCTTTATACCATTGTTCTAAAACTTTGACCACATGAAGCTTTTCAAATGGCCAACATCTACAATGCTGATAGTAAATCAACCTTTGTAATTCAACCTGACAAGCTGACAAGGAAAATGAGTGTATACTTGTATATGTATATGAATTTTTATGTCACATTGATGTCTGTACACTTGTTTGCTTTTTTGTCAATAGCCAAAGGCTCATGTCTCTGCAGAAACAAGTTATATTCCAAGGTCTTCAGACAGTTCCCCTTCGCCCTAGTGAGTCTGTTGATTAATTTTAGATACTTTTCTTAATTAACACCCCAAAGGATATCTAGATTATCTAGCCTATAGTACTTGCGAAATAAGTGAATCTGAAGAATAATGACCCAGGGAAACAGGCATCTCCAGATGACGTGATAAGAACACTGAGTCTCTCAAAGTCAAAATTGTGGCAGGCGATGCCTGAGGAAGATTTAGGCCTTTTATCTGGGAAAATAGAGATTTGTATTCTTCTAATTTAATTTTCTTTTCGACAAGTAGAGGCGTGATAGATGCCCCTTGACAGATGAAACATGGTGCCTGAATACCATCATAGTTGCCATTGGCCTTGATTAGTAACTGGTTCCATTTTTGACCTCCAGGCAGATGAGCTGATGATTGACAGAAAAGAATGAAGCAATTATAATAGTAGGGTGAAGTAGGAAACTAGATAATTGCACCCAAATCTGTGAAGCTAATCAAAAAAACAAGAATTATGGTGCTCCTGGTGGCTTTTATAAGTATGTATAAGGATATCAATGCTTCACATATATATATTGCAAACAAATAACTCTGACTATACTAGTTACACAAAGATAATTTGAATTCATAATTTTAAATAAATTTTTAATAGAATATTTTAGAATGGTTTGACAAACCAGCTGTTGCTTCTATCAGAGATGCCGGGACCTATGGTCTTCTTTAATTTCTTGACTACATAATTAAAAAAAAGGAAAATAAAATCTGTCTTGACTTTTTTAATACCCACACCCACATTTTTTTAAGTTAACAAAACTAGTCCCTGTAACTAGTTAAAAAATAAATCTTAAATAAACCCAATGACTTAACTTAAAATTTCATTGTGTTTCATGATAATACACTTGACTGCTTACTATAGAGTTAAGGAGCATTTTCAAAGCTGAGTCATCTCATTGATACTAGTGTGCTCTTCACACAGCACCAAGCAGCCACATTTAGAAAAGCATATGCCATCCTGTCTGTTCCTCTTCTAGTGAAAACAATATTTTCCTGTCGATATGATATATTCCATTTGTACTCTTACTTACAAAATGCTGAAGTTGTTTCTTTCTTATCATTTAAATGTTTAAAACCTCTAACCTTCAAAAGTCCGTTAAGTATTCTATTTTTAATACTTTGCCATGATAATATGTATATGTGTGTATATATGCATTTTATTGCATCCCTTAAGCTCAAATAAGAAGAAACATGCATAACACAAAGTATCAGTGAAGTTACTCAAAGTAACTTAAGTAACAAGGCAGCAAGTCTTAAAAGAAGAAAAGTAATTGTATAAAGTTATTCTTCAACTTAAGTTAGGAATTCCTAATTTTTGTATTCATTCAGTCACTGAAACAGCAAGCATTTATAGATCTGATATAAATCAAATACTATCACTGTCACTGTCACTGTCATGGATTGCTCTAGCGGGTGCCAGTAACATCTGTATTTGTCCCTGTCGCGTGCTAGTGTAGTCCAATGTGTCTGCTTGCTCCAGGAACATGAAGAGCACATTGTTGTTACTGTTTTTGGCATATTGAATACGTCGCAGGTAGCTTGCCAGTCTCTACCAAACGTGCAGGATATCCTCAGTAGCTTGCTGGGCTCTCTGAGAGGGATGGAGGCTTTGAGTTTATATAGCTGAGCTGGAGTTTGTGGGTATGTCTATCACATATCTAACTTTTGGCTGTTTAATTCTTTGATAAAACTGGCACCAAGTTGTTGGGGTCTGGGCAAAGGCACAGCAGCAATTTTGGGGTATCTGGAAGTCTGAAGGCACCATCAGATTGCTGATGCACTTGCCCCATAGGTACCGGTTGACCTGCTGGCGGCACCATACCTCCAATTAAATACTATAAGATATATTATTATAATCAAATCAATGTAGTAACTCCCCAAACATTTCCAAATCACAATTCGACCCTATGCACACACCTTTGTAATGTGATGTTGTTATTCTCCTCAGTGAACTCCGTTCTCTGTTCCTTAAACTAAGGATTGACTCTATGTGACTTCTGTTGGCTGATAAGCCCTAAAACACATGTAGCTAAATATTTTTTAAAAAGCACTTTGACACTGTACTATACAATGGAAAGCTTGAAAAATCATAGTTTAGAGATCCTGGGGGTGGGGATGGGGAGTGGGACAGGAGGGGAACAAAGAGTGAAAATTAAGAGACGGAGATGTTAATCACAGTGCTGCTAATGAAGTAATTAATGCTACTAATTGATATTAAAATATTTTGTGTATATTTAATCATATATAATTAACATTAATACTATGAGGGTATACAATTCAAATATGGTCAATGAACAATTTTTGATAATAATTTCTAATTAACACAAACAAGTGTCAGTAAAATAGATATTAGATTTACTAACATTAATTTTGAACTGCCTCCCAGGTATTCACCTCTGAAAACTTACATATTCCTACCAACTAACTTTATTTAATTAAAATATTTTTATATTATATTAATTGCTAGCCTACATAAGGAAGAATATTGCATTACGAATGTCACTGGTTTCAACATACATTGTATAATATAATTTTTTCTCCCAACAATCTGTGCATATTTTGAATTGTTCAGTGGTGAGCTTAACATAGTACAAACAAGTATTAACTTGTAATGATGCATTTATGAAAGTTATATTATGTTGTAGTGCAATGTCACTTTATCGAAAATGATTTAAATAATGAATGTTTATAAGGAATGCAGTTAATCAAATATATTCAAAATGTGACATTATAAATTAGTATTTACTTTTTCAGAACATTTTCATGTAGTAAATAACATGAAACATTTGAGAATATTATAATGAAAAGAAGAAAAGGTCTGATCCCTGTCACACAACATATACCGGTGCAATGGCAGATTTCAACAGAAATCACAAGGCAACAAATTGGAATGGTTGCATAAAATTATTTCTTTAAAATTTTGTAGCCAGAGTGTTCTTAAAAACAGCACAAAAGACAATAATCACAAAAATTACTTATAATTAATTGCAGATTGCATTGTAAAATTACTTGTCTTTTTCATCAGACATTAGATGTAAATAAAAAAGAAATACACACACTAGAGGAATATATTGAAACACTTATAGCAACAAAAAGAGGCATACAAAAAATTATGTTCCTCCCAAAAGATAAAGACCAAGTAAAAAACTTGAAAAGGCAGAAAATATCCACAAAACAATGACATTTAAACAACTAACAAATACTAGTAGTCAGAAAAATGTAAAGAAGTTACCACAGAGATCACTGTAGGTGCCAGAATAAAAAGAAAAATAGTTAAAACGTTAAAGTTACATAGAACAACTTTCATTACTTTCATCACCACAACACTAAGTAGCTGGGATAAAATTTGAAAATGAACATTTTTCCTAGATATATCAGAAAATTGAGTGTAAGAAAAACTAAGTGTCCAAATCTATATAGAGTAGGGTACATCCATGGAAATAGTGTCTGAGCCTTGTTTACCTTTCTCAGAACCCATGTGGAAGAAAAACTAAGCGTCCAAATCTATATAGAGTAGGGTACACCCATGAAAATAGTATCTGAGCCTTGTTTACCTTTCGCAGAACCTATGTAGCTAGCAGAAACACTTTAAATTATTATTTTGACTAAATGTTGCAGGTTTAGTACAAGGCAGTAGGAAGTCACAGGAGGTCCACACTTCCACTAGCTTTTCTGTAGAATAACATTATAAATGTTTCTATTGATGCTAAAAAGCTCCCTCAGTAGCCCTGCTTTCTAACAAAACCATAGATCTTTGGGAAGGCAAGCCTGAATAAAAAGTGCTCATTAGTTCAGCTTTGCACTGGAGTGATAAGAATTAGTGAGATATCAGGGTACAGGGGTTACTCTCAAGGAAGGGTAGAATTACGACTGAAAGCCACCATCTACAATACAGGTACTTAAGAGGCTAAGATTTAATTAGAATATTAGAGGATGTCTTTTCCCACAATCTCCCACACGCTAACAATGCTCCTAGAATAACAATAAAATTTAGTTTAAAGAGCAGTGTGACTCACATTTTCACTAAAAAGAAGTAGAAAGTCAACATCACACTCACTTCTAGTAAAAAGAAGTAGAAAGTCAACATCACACTCAACATCACACTCACAAGATAAATCCACCAGAGAAAGTGGGACACTCTTATACCTACACCTACCACAATCACTAAATACAATCATTTCATATCTATATTAGGATGAATATTTTACACTTAAGGCCAATTATCTTAGTATTTATTGCATGATACTATGTTTACTTTTCAAAAAAAATTAACAAAATTGATGTTGAAAGAAGAAAAATCAAACATAATCTGGGATTGAGTGCATGTCAAAGGCTCAGATCTGATCTGCAAAACCAAAATTACAAAAATGATATCAAAAGAAAATAATAAAACATAATCTTGGCTTGAGGGATAACTCATGTCAGAGTTTCAGGATTTAGTTCCCAGAGCACCAAGCCAAGAATAGTTCTCAAGCACCACCACATGTGCTCCAAAAGAACACATGAGCATGTGCACACGCACACACCCCCCCACACACACAAAATGAGTCATAATCTGAGAGTTTAAGCAATTATGACACCAGGTGTTGGAATTATTGGAAAGGAGTTAAAGAAATAAGCAAATTTCTTTTACTTACAATTACAATTTAAAGTGATCTCATTATCCAAAATAATTTAGTGCACAAAGTAGGCAATATAAAAGACTAGAGAAATATGTCAGTAGACATAAGAACATAAAAAGAAGCAAACAGGCACTCAGCAGTGAAAGAAACCCAGAGGGCACCACAACACCAGAGAATTCTCTGGACTCCATACTGAACCGATATCTCTGGGACCCTCAGATGAATCAGGTGCAGTCTCCCCGCCTTCTCCAGATGGAATCCTGGCGACCCTGAGCTTCTATAAGCATGGCTCTGGTATGTGGCTGCAGGATAATTCCATCCAAAGCATGCGACTGCTTATGTGTCCGCACGATCTTTCCTGATATACAAAGTGAGCAATGGAAAATAAATGATCTAACATCTTTCCCTGCCCAAAACTAGAGAAAGAGAGTGGCGGCACAAAGACCCTCTCCCCGCCCCAATGAGGCCCCAAGTTACCACTCACAAATGGCTCCTGACTCGTGAAGGTCATGATCCAGGAGGCACACAGACCAATCTCGGAACTCAGCAGCTTTTAGCAGGAATACATGTGGACTGAGCACTAAACTATGGACACCATGCCATTCTGGATGGAGAAAAAAGTTTGTCCCTTCCGCCTATTCTCCCCAGAGACATGCTGGCCACCACCTCTTCAGAGCCTACTGGATAGCCAGCTATGAGACTGCAGTGACGTGACACTTGGGGCCGCATGGGATGGGGGATGGAACAGGACCTTCTCCCTGCCCCAACAAGGCCTCCAGTTACTGTCCAGGAACGGCTGGCTCCTGGCTCCTGAACGGCCATGATCCCAGAGGCACAAGAAACAATCTCGGAATCCAGGGGCTTTTGCCAGAAATCCCTCCAGACTTTTTACTAAAATATCAGAAATCCAAAATGCTCTTCATATCAGCAATGAAAGACAAATTATCTAATGATGCCCTTTCTGAAGATCTGAATATTGGGGAAAATTCCAAATAATAGTTCCAATATTTTGTCAAAATATTGAATGTGATCAAAGTGGAGAAAGAATAAGGTGGAAATCATCTGCCACATAGGCAGGGGGAGGGTTGGGATAGGGGTATACTGGGGTTCTTGGTGGTGGAGGGTGTGCACTGGTGAGGGGATGAGTGTTTGATCATTGTATGACTGAGACTTAGACTGGAAAGCTTTGTAACTGTTCTCACGATGATTCTATTAAAAAAGGAAGCAAACAAATGCAATATAAATATCAGAAATATAACAGACGTAGAGTCTCCAGACATCTTCTTTCCTATGAAAGGAATAGAACACTATAAAAATTGACCTTTGATGTTTTACTTTAGAGCTTACAGTAAGCCCGATGATGCAAAACAAATAGCAGAATGGCAAACAAATTCAATTTCTTGGTGATCACATTAAATGTGAATCAATTAAAAACTCCAATGTAAAGCAGATTACCCACTAGATGTGAAAATCATCTTTTAAGAATAACAACTTAAATCAATCAAGAGGATAGCACAGTTAGATGAAGGTTTTACCTACAGAGAAGACTCCCAAATTCCTGAATATAAAAATCACAGAACTGAAACAGAAGTGCACAATAACAATTAGAGATTGGATATCAGTATATTAATAGCATACTCAAAATCTAGCATTCTAGATTTTGGAATTGGAATAAAATTGTTCCAAATGCTTATATATAAGCATTTTCAAGAATATGACTTGAAAATGCTTCTAAAATGCTTATATATAAGCATTTTCAAGAATATGACTTTTGGGAGTTATAAAATTAGTCTCAGTAAACTTATGAGACTGCTAATCACACACACTATATTTTGGGTCACATGGAACAATAGAGAAATGGCATGGGTGGAGGAATGGGAACATTGTATGACCAAAATGTAATCATGCAAGTCTGTAACTGTATCTCACAGTGATTCATTAAATTTTTAAAATAGAGTAGAAGAAAAAAATAAGAAATAAAAGATGGAAGAAAACTAATTTAAAAACACAATTCATTATCACATATGTATCCTGAAAAAAAACAAGAAAAATTAGAAAATGTACTATGATTGAAACAACATAAAATAAAACTTACAGAACAGGGGTCAGAGAATCAGGACAAAGGTTAAGGCTCCTATCATGTGGTTCAAATCCCAGCACCACTAGTGGCTCCTGAGCTCAGAGTCAAGCATGACTCTAGAGCAATTTGAAGACGCTGGGTTTATCAAAAAAAAAAATTAACTTGCAGGACACAGGTTAAAGTAATTGCTTATAGTGAAATTTCCAGCCATAGTTGCCTATAAAAACAGAAGGCAATTAATAACTTAACCTTTCACCTTACAATATAAGAAAAAATAAGTCAGACAATAGAAATAATAAAAAAGTCATATTAAGTAAAATAAGAAAAAACAGTTTAATCAAAATGGAAAAAATCAGTTATTTGGAAAGATCAACAAAATTACAAAATTGATCTTTTAACTAGATTGAATATAAAAGAAAATGGAAACCTAGCAATTACTGGGATTTCAATGCTTTGCAGAATATTTTGTTTAAATACTTTTGTTAAGAGTAGAAAGGCATTAACATTAGTACTTGGGATGGTTTGTATTACAAAGTTAAATTTTATATGCGGGGGTGGGGGTGAGGATAGGGGTGGAACATGAAACGGGGGTAGGGTTGCAACCACATCCAGCAATATTCACTCCAGGCCACATCAGGAGAACAAACTAAGGTAAAAATCTTGACCCTCTGTACTATTTCTTTGTTGCCCAAGGCATAACTTTTCAAAGTCTGGGAGGCTGTCCAAGAAGGCAAAATAGGAAAAATGTAAAATCACCTTCTTCCACGATTTCACAGATCTTTTCCAGAATAAGAATTGATATTAATAGAAAGCAGTTCTGACACTTGGGTGAATGAGGCTAAGTCCACAAGTCATACAAAGAAAATGACCAGATGAAGTGGAGAGCAAGAGACTCACCAAGGAAGAGAGCCCACTTCAGGTACGGCCAGGCACAATCAGGAAGAGATCATTAGGAAATGAACGTTTCCCTGTGGAGCAGAAAAAGGATGTTCCTGTTTATCATTAGCTCTTTGATTAACTGTAGAGTAAGCTAACAAGGACTTCCATATCCTTACTGACAGACAAGGCCTGCCAAAGCCACTTCCTGAAAGGCCCCTGTTTATATTTGGAATAGCTCAACCCCCTGCTAGGCCTGTCAAGCTGGTGATTCCAACCACCTGATTAATTCACTATGGATGCATCCACTTGCAAGATACAAAGTCTGTTTGAATAGCCAGCTTTACCAAGGACCTCTTTGACAATGGCTTAACCCCATGGCAGGGCCTGTGCTGCCCATGGCCTTCAATTGTTGCTCCCAATTGTCTGCATGGCTTTCTTCAGACCTCGTTGTTTCTGCAGAGCCAGTAGACTCTGAGTACCAGGCCCATGGCAGGCCTAACTCTGTATAGGTCCTGCCACGTCCATTCAGCCATGGCCTCCTAAAGGCCCTGCAGTGACAACTGGTTCTAACAGTTCTGGGAAAATTCTGGAGCTAGCTGAATATGGACTCTGTGAATCCTTAAAAAGACCAGTTCATCTTCCACTACAACTCTCCAGTCTTCTGAACAACTCACAAAATTTACAACTGCCCTGGAAACTTGCCTTCCCAGCTCTTGCCTCGCATAAAACATGGCATGTAAAATCAGCTGAGATCAGAGCCAGTTTGCAATTGAAGAGACAGTAGCAAGCTGAACTCCCAGAGGAAATTTTCTTGTAGATTCCTTGAGCAGATAGTGCATAAAGTATCCTCTTTCAGTTCATATCATTAGAGCACCCATAACACAGAAAGTAGAGTGTTTTGCTTTGCACGAGACTGACCCGCCCCTCTCAGAGAGCCTGGAAAGCTACCAACAGTATCTCACCTGCAGGGCAGAGCCTGGAAAACTACATGCGGTGTATTCAATATGCCAAAAACAGTAATGACAAGTCTCATAATGGAGACGCTACTGGTGCCCGCTTGAGCAAATCGATGAACAATGGGACTACAGTGCAACAGTGCTACAAATGGCAGCAGATTCAATTCATCCTATCTCCACGTCCCTGTAACCCTAAAGGTTTGATTTCTAGACCACCACCAACACTTTCCTAGCTCTTGAGTACAAGTAATTCCTTGAGGTGACAAGTATTCACCACCTACCACAAAAGAAACTGTAGCATCCAAGCCAACACTCTAGGTCGATATTTTGAAATTTTTCATCTTAACATAATATCATGACTTTGGACTGGGAAGGAAACCTATTGGGTTCATTCCATAGAGAAGGGTGCCAAACATAATGACCTAACAGCAAATGGACTAAGACTTTTCAAAAGTAGGAAAATTTAAAAATCTAGGAAAATTTTCCAGCAGATTTTAATTTCAATAGAATATCTAAAAATAAATTTCCAATATAATATTTATTGAAATTTTTTTTAAAAGGATGAAAAAATGAGAACTCCAGGAAAGAGGGAAATTAAGAGAGTGCTCCAAAGAGAAATAAAAGTGCACCCCCATTTTCAAAATACAGGAGAGAATTTTAAAATACAAGAGAGTGTTAATAGTAGAATAAAAGCCGAAGACCAAGTAAGTCAGCTTGAAAATAGACTAATTCAAGTATTCAAAAAATCTAAAAAGAGAAAAGTTGCTTGTTTGTTTATTTTCAGGGGACAAATTGAAGCCAGGGATTTGAATCTGGGTTGAGTACATGTAAGGCAAGTGTCCAAACTCCTGTACTCCAAACTAATAATTTTTAAAAGAACATAAAGATATCATAAAACATATCAAGAATTTTTAAGAAAACTAAAGATTGTATAAAATACATAGGACAGCATCAAGAGAAATATTTCTGTGTCAAAGGAATTTCAGAAGGTAACAAGGGGAGAGGAATCATTGCAAAACTTTAATAGCAGGGGCCATACCCAGGCCCAAGTAGAAAAACAGATATCCATATTAGTGAAACAAAAAATATAAATAGAACAATCCCAAGTAGACACATACAAAGACACATTATTATTAAAATGGTGAAAATAGAAGACAAAAATAAAACACTAAAATCAACAAATAAAAACAGAGATACTTACATATAAATTCTCATGAAATTTCTTAACTGAAGAGAATATCAAGATATACTCAAAGTGCTAAATGCTAAAAATCTCAGATCCAGAATATTTTACCCAATGTGGTTATCTACCAGAGTTAAAAGAGTAATAAGATGTTAGTGAAACATAATATTTTATTTTTTTAAATTTTTCTACAGCAACCTACAAGAATATTAAGGAAAACTGTGGTGTGGATTCTAAAGAAAATTGAGTAGAATAGAAAGATACCCAGCTAAAGGAACACAGCTAAATAGTTAAGTGTGGCCCAAATTTTCTCCCAAATAAAGAATCCCTTTTAAACAAAACTTCAGTACAATATATTTCAGTAGTAAGTTTTATTAATCTTTCAAAATGACTCAATAGTCTTTCTCCAATATTCAAAAAATAATGAAAAAATGGTAGGAGATTTCATCGATTTGTTCATCCATTTGCTTGAGCGGGCACCAGTCACGTCTCCATTGTGAGACTTGTTGTTACTGTTTTTGGCATATCGAATACGCCACGGGTAGCTTGCCAGGCTCTGCTGTGCTGGCAGGATATTCTCAATAGCTTGCCGGGCTCTCCGAGAGGGACTGAGGAATCGAACCTGGGTCGGCTGCATGCAAGACAAATGCCCTACCCACTGTGCTATCGCTCCAGATTTAAATCCATTTTTTCAAACATATTCTCAAAACCCAAAATTGATGCAATATCAATTGATACAACCTAAAATCACCAATATATTTCTAAAAATTATATACCATGAACAGTTGGGCTTTATCTCAAGAATTCAAAGGCTTAACTACATGAGGCAGGCACAGAGACATGACTCAATGTGCTGGGGTACATGCTTTGCCAGCAGAAGGTCAAGGTTCAATCCAAGACACCAAGGTTCCCTAAAGACTCAGGAATAGCACCCACCAAATCACCATGCCAGAAGCAGCCTCTGAATATCACTGAGTTTTGTCCTAAAACATAATAGAATAGATGCATAAATAAATAATTGCAATATACCTCATCAGTAACTATAATCAATCATGACTGATGAGAAGAAGGCATTAGGCAAGATTCAGCATCTATTTAAAAACATTTCTCAAAATATCAAGCTAAAAGAAATTATTCACTTATTCAATGGCCTAAACAAGAAAGGTCAATTATAATGAACCCTCATCTTGCATCAATATTTCATTCTATTTTTATTGCTAAGCATTACTCCATGTTAATAGCAGATGTACAATAAAGAAATCCATAAGTTCTGATTAGAGCTTTTATATTGATGACAGTGTTCAGTTTTATACCTTTTTTTTCTCTCAAGAACATAGTTGTTGAATAGGTATATGTTTCCAATTATAATAATAAATTTATTTTATATCTTTACCTTTCTATAAAATTTTCTCCATGTATTTCCTTTTACAATTCTGTGAAGGAATACTTATTTAATTTTTAAAATTTTCTTCTTCATGGATTAATCTTTGTTATTTAAAAATTACTCTTATTTCATTTTTTCTATAAAATATATTTATGATATTATTATAACTGCTCTTCTTTCTAGTCTCAGACACAGCTTAGTAAATATTTTTTCTTCTCATTCAGATAGTTGGGCTGGAGCAATAGCACAGCAATAGGGCATTCACCTTTCACGCAGCCGCCCTGTGTTCGATTCCTCCGCCCCTCTCAGAGAGTCTGGCAAGCTACCGAGAGTATCACTCCTTCACAGCAGAGCCTGGCAAGCTACCCATGGCGTATTCGATATGCCAAAACAGTAACAATAAGTCTCACAATGAGAGATGTTACTGGTGCCCGCTCGAACAAATAGATGAGCAGTGGGATGACAGTGACCAGTGACCATACAGATAGTCATCACGATCACGATCACAAAATCCCGTTGATCATCGAGTGGCTCGATTGGTCTCAGTATTCGTCCTATCCCTGAGATTTTAGAAGCCTCTCTCTTCCCAGCCTCCCCAATGATGCTGCATTAGAGGCTCTTTCAGGGTCAGGGGAATGAGATTCAGCTGGTTACTGGCTTTGGCATATATTTACACCCATGGGAAGCTTGCAAGGCTGTCCCATGTGGGCAGGAAGCTCTCAGTAGCTTGCTAGTTTCTCCCAGAGGGAAAAGAAGGTTATAAGATATCTTCCGGGAGCTTGCTTTTAAGTCTCTGGATGTTGGCTGTTGATGGGATTACACATATCTGGGTTCCTCTGCCAGTACCTTCATGCATGAGGCCTGTCCGAACATGTGGAGAGGGGCCTTGAGCATGGCTGTGGCTAGGTTATGGTGGTTTTCGGCCCCTGGGAGCTCTGCTCAGGGCAAGGAGGGAAGCTGGAGCCCATCCCCTCTGAGGGGCCCCGGGGAAAACAGCCAGGCGTGCAGGCAAGAGACTCTCTGATAGTCATCAAGATTACTAATAAATTATAGCATTCATTGAAGGAGGGTGACAATAAAGATAAGAGTAACACTGTAGCAGTGTGTCCCATTGTTCATCAATTTGCTCTAGCGGGCACCAGTAACGTCTCCATTGTGAGACTTCTTGTTACTGTTTTTGGCATATCGAATACGCCATAGGTAGCTTTCCAGGCAAGAGTAGAACCAAAAATTTCAGTTCTCTTGTATATGCCAGGTCTTATGTCATCATTAATCAAGATAAGTCAGTTTTTAATGGGAGCATATTTATCACTGGCTATCAGAGAATAGATTTATTGGTGATTTTGCTGTCAGGCAGAGAAAATGACCAAGAACATTTCTCAGAAGGCTCACGTGACAAAAACCACAGAGATGGTCACTGTTAACATACTGTGAGGACATGTGAGTATCACACAGAGTCTAGTGAGCAAGATTTTTTTTAACTTAAGGAAACTGCAGACAAAATAAATTTCATATAAATTTAACTTAAATAGGCTTAACTTTTCAGGTGAACCCTATACTAACCTTATTCTGATCTGTCAACATAAATGAGGGGAGATTTGATTTAGTTTATCTCTAGAGCCTTCACAGCAGAGTGTTTCAGCACTGGTTACTACCAAATTAAATAGTCAGACCTGAATGCTAAGGAGACCTAATGCTAGAGTTTATTACATTTTCTGGACCCCTACCCAATTTTCAAACTAAGTACATCACCAAAACTAAAGCAGCATCTAAACTTAAATTTACATTTGAACACAACAATTTAATCTTGGTTCATTTGCTTATTATGAACAAACTTAAAAATATTTCCAAAAAAGAGCATTAATTTGCTTATGGAAAATAAAAGCTTGTTTTAGTATCTGAGTGTAAAGGGAATCAATTTCCAGCTATAAAAATCATGTGCAATAAAATGTGTTGATATCACCTTTGGGGAGAGTGTTTAATGAGACTGTTAAATAACCCCATGCCCCCAAAAGAAAAGGGTCATTGATTTGAAGAATACCTATTAGTAGATTTTTTCACACATTTTAAGCAACGTCATCTGCTATAGCTTATCACCTCACAATTTTTAATTTTTTTAATTATGTTTTGTGATTTTTTTCTTTTATGGAAGTACCGGTAACTTTCTTAAATAATGGAAACTTGAAAAGTCAAATAGATTATTCCTTCAACTAAAGATAGGGATTAAAGAAACAAATGACAGCATGAAAAAGCGATAATTGAATGTTTAGATGTGATCAAAAGAATATCTTTCATGCGTCTTTTACTTGGCACATATTTAAACACTTTTACGTTCAGTTACATTGGTATCTTTCCTTGGTCATATTCTACATTCATACCATAGCAAAATACCTTGTAACAATTTTAAGGCAGATTTTACTTTGCTAACTACTGTGATAGCAAGACGAGTAGGGCATTTGCCTTGCACATGGCCAACCCGGGTTCAATTCTTCCGTCCCTCTCGGAGAGCCCGGCAAGGTACTGAGAGTATCCCGCCCTCACAGCAGAGCCTGGCAAACTCCCCTTGGTGTATTTGATATGCTAAAAACAGTGAAAACAAGTCTCACAATGGAGACGTTACTGGTGCCTGCTCGCTCGAGCAAATCGATGAGCAACGAGATGACAGTGACAGTGACAACTACAAATTGTACAATGTAGTAACAAGTTGATTGTGTTTTGCATGACAATTTGATAAATTGACACATGGTATTTGACATGGCCTCTGGTTAATCAATGCTCTGACTGGCAGACATGCAGGTGTTCCATGTTCAGGGAGGTGAGTAGTAAGAATGTAGAGTGAACATTGTCACTGATGAGGACAGTAAGTCTGGAGAAGTTTCTGAGATTATAAGACATAATGGGTTTGTTTTATTTTAGTTTATTTTGTTTTATTTGTGGGTGGTTGCTTCCAAGGGGTTGTTCAGAGGGCCTGGAGGTCAATTCCAGTAATATTTGACCATGGGGCCAACAGTTAGCACTAGAGCTCAGGCATGCACTGATATTTGGGTCCTGCAGTGAGAGGGGCCAGCAAGGTACTCTAAGCAATGTTCAGGGTCTCCAGGTGTGCACCCACAGATACAAAGAAGATCATGTGATAACAGGGATCAAACCTAGCTCTCGAGCATGCAAGATCTGTCCCCTAACCGATGAGCTATTTCCTTGACCCAGAATAGTTTGCTTTAATTTTGAGTGAAGGTTTGGATCTGAGAGCATTGGATTTCTATTTAATCTCTAAGCATTCTTAAAATATTCTAATTCAGGGATCTTATAAGATGACCTTTTTATATTATATTATAACCCATTTCTTATCTATATTATGTTACCTATTTCTGGATAAAAAGAAAATGGAAAAGCAGAACTCTTACCTCACCACCACCCAGGCTGACACACCCTTGATATACTCAAACTTTGAATATGTCTTTATTCTCAATGTATTGATATTGTTGTCCTTTAACATTTCCATCATTCAAACACTGGGAAGTACTATAACCAGATGATAGAAGTACTATCTGAAAAGACTTTGGATCATTATAATCACTATACCATAAGAACTATGAACTGAGAACATTTATTTTTACCTTCCCATTATTTTTACCTTACTTTCTCCTCCCTCCCTCCCTCTCTCTCTCTCTCTATCTCTCTATCTCTCTTCTCTCTCTGTCTCTCTGTCTCTATCTTACACACAATCACACGCACATGTGCCACACCTTTATATATTATATACATACTTGGTTGCAGTAGAATATCAAACCATGTTTTGTGTCAATGGGATATAAAGAAACAAGAGGCCTCATGTAATTTGGATTTTTCAAGGTATCTAATTTCAGTCTAATGTGGTACTGTGAAACTAAGCCAGTAAATCTATATAACTAATCCTGTGGGTGTTTCTGTGTTCTATCTTTAGTCTGTGACAAATTCTGGTTCCCATTCCTTGTTCAGGAATGATAACAGTGTGATTTACAGGTATAACTAACAAATGAGATCAATTAAAATGTCTCAAAGTGGCACCTGTCTAGGTATAGGGTTGCACTAAATGATTCCCGCAGCTTCCTTTCCTATAGACCAGGCCATTTGCAAGCCCTCTCCACAAGCAAAGGAACAATGAAGGGTTGTTTGCTAATGGCCATGAATCAAGAAAGCGGGCCTTATCCTCTGGCCTAGATATATGATTGTTATCACTGGCTAGAAAGAACAGGTGTATTTTTCAACTCCAATTATACAAAAGATCCCTGTTTCATAGCATTCATTAATATATCTTCTTGAATTGCCCAATTTGTTACAAATTTGTACTGTCAGCTGCCTTTGTGATTGATCTGAATGTAAAATGAAAAAGAAGCTGTCTTTCATTTGTGTACATTATTGAATACTTTGATCATTACAAGACAAACTTGATACTTCTGAGAGGTCATGAGGAGGGAAAAATATTTTGGAGGATAAAAGTAGCAATTGGATTAAATACTCTAAACCTATTTTTTCTTATTTGCTAGAGTAAAACTAAAAATTAATAAATAAATAGACAGTAAATAAGCATTTGGGCAAATCTTATATCATAAAGTATATTAAATACTAGAAATTATAGAGATTAACTTTATCTTGATTGTTAAGATTTATTCAATTGAAACATCGCATTTAATTTTTTTAATCTAACTTTTACTTACATTCTCATTTAGATCACATTAGCTAGGTTATAGAAACAAAGATGAAAATTTCTGTTCTATAGGAAATTTAAAAACTGTATTTACATTATAAATAAATAGTATTAGTATGCTGAAAATTATACCAATTTTTCAATTTTGAGAACAGTGCAGTTCTCAGAAGCAATCAAGTTCCCATTCTTATTGGTAAAATTCCAGAATTAAAAATTTATCAAATATTGTGTGAGGAGAACAATTTTGCTTAGTAAAACATTTTCAATTTTCTACCTCAAACCTACTTTTTTTTTAACCTAAGCCTATTATAATATAACTATCCATTCCAGCTTACCTGGAATGGTACCCATTAGTAAATATATTCCATGAATAGAGCTCCTTTATTCTCAGAAGTAGAAAACTAGCTATATAGACCCCGAACTTGTAAGCTTACAAAACAAAATCATCAAGGTTAACTAAAGGTTTTGTAGTCATAAAATGTAATCCAAGAACTCATCAAAATGAAACACAATTAGGTAAGTTATATGTGATTTCAATTTTCTTTAAGTCAATCAGGTAATTCTCAGATGTAGATTGTATATTTGAGATTCTAGATGCAGTGTGATCCATATGTGACCATTTTCAACTGTTTCAGTCCTTTAAAGCTCAATATATGAGATTGCTATTAAGTTAGTATCAACCTCACATTCAAAATTGCGCATATTTTATTCTGCAACAATGAATAAAACACATTGGAAAGTATCAAATTGTACCTTATCTTTAATTCCATTTCTCTCCAATAGATTATAGACAATAGAATTCATACTAGAAAAACAGAGCTACTTGAGTCATATTACCATGAAGAGAAGAATAAACACAAAATTTATTTTTCAAAGTAAATGCACACACATTTTAAATGTCTTAAATCATAGACCACAGATGTTTTTTCTAAGATAGCCATATACATATAGGAAATGATGCTCTTCTCAGAAAAAAATCATGTATTTATAATCTTTTGCATCCTATATATAAACATATTATAATGATTTATATTATTAGGAAAATTTACTATATTTAAATAAATATATAATCTCTATACAGTATATTTTAAATTCTCTTCATAAAAATTATATTGTTAAATATTTTTTATATTCCCAGAAACTTAATAGTGTTGAATAGGTAAAATTTGAGAACTCATATAGCTCAATCTCTTTAAATCAACTCTAGAACAGATTATAGAAAATAGATTTGTTTAGCCAAGTCACAGAGTAAGATAATCTTACAATTTGAGTTTATTCATTCATTCCTTCCTTCCTTTGTCCCTTCCTCTCTTCCCTCCTTCCTTCTTTTTTGCTCTCTCTTTTTTTCTTTCATACCTTCCTCCCTTCCTATGTGTTCCCTTTTTCCTTCATTCATTTTAATAGCTTTGTTAGAAAACTTGATACTGCAACCCCCAATTATTGTCTTTAAAGAGTTCAAAGAACATAGGTATGCCTCATGTTTATGGGCAGGTACGGTACTTGACCCATATGATCTTATGTAGTTCTCACCAAAGTCATTCCATGTTGATAAATTTAGAAGTTTTTGAGATGCCCTCATCTTGATATCATACATTGATTTACCTTCATTACCAACTTCAGGGACATGAGTTCTCAGGAATAATTTGAAAGAGTGTCATGTGTATTACAAACCAGTAGAGTGAGAAGAATCTTATTTCAGCAGCTGCAACTAAATCCTATACCCTACGCTGATATATTTAGTATGCTATTACTTCTATGAAATTATTACCAATAAATATTTCAATAATTATATTTATAGCAACAGAACAAAATTATGCTTGTCTTCTCCAACTAGACCATGAAGACCAAGACAAATCAATATTCTATCTATATATCATGCTGCGAATTAATAAATGATCATCTAATAAATGGCTGAATGAATGGTTAGAACATTTATGACAATTAATTTTAGCAATTTGATAAAAGAGTAATTTAGGAATAATATATTTTTAAAATGAAAATTTCATAGAACTATTGAAAATTAGTGTAAGGTTAAAGTGAAATTTATAAATCAAGTAGGAGATAATATCAAGAAAGTCAATGAAGACACCACATCAAGAGGATTTTGAATGATAACCAAAGGCACAAAAGTTTGCCTAAAATAACAGAGCAATGTCACTGTCACTGTCATCCCGTTGCTCACAGATTTGCTCAAGCAGGCACCAGTAATGTCTCCATCGTGAGACTTGTTGTTACTGCATTTGGCATATTGAATATGCCACAGGTAGCTTGCCAGGCTCTGCCGTGCGGGCAAGATACTCTCAGTAGCTTGACGGGCTCTCCGAGAGGGGTGGAGGAACCGAACCCAGGTCGGCTGTGTGCAAGGCAAACGCCCTACCGCTGTGCTCCAGCCCCAACAGAACAATGTATAAGATTTAAAATGTTCTTAATGAAGAAATGAAAGAGTTTTTCTGAATATAAGTATAATATATACATATTAAAAAGTAATTAATATAAAAATAGTATAACATAATTATCTATTGTCTCATACTCATATGGATTTTAATGGGGAGGAAATAATGTGCCAGTGAAATTCTTTAGAGGTTCAAATTGTATAACACATTTTCACAAAAAACTAAATACAAACTAGGTATACACAAGATTCTTGTCACAATAAATTTCCTATGTGACATTCAGACATCATCAGCTTGTGTTAAGCTCAGATCTGTTGTTTATAATTTAGAGTTTCACAAAATAGACTTAGTTTACCAAACATGAACACTCAAAATTTATTATGTGATAAGGCTCCTGTCTATTGCAAATATAGACCTGAGATCTCATACTCATTCCATAAGAGGGAAGGGAAAAATAAAGAGACTATTAATTCTTCACTGTTCGTGAATATCTGAAAACCTCAAACCACCATGATAAGGATCAGTAGCATTTGTAATAATAAAAAAAAATGTAATCCTAGAAATAAACAAAGCAAAAGAGAATTAGTTTACCTTTGTTTTCTCAATAGACTTCCATTTAGAGTTGAGAATTGTTATTGAAGAATACGAAATTGCATTTTAACAAGAGATTCCTATGTTGGCCATCTAAAGGAGTTAGAGTTACAGCACATAGGTAAATCATTCTTCTCTTCTGAGAATATGTGTTTAGTGTACATTCTTCTGTCAGGCATGACATTTAAAAGCATCGTTTACCATCACCTTGTAATCAGCATGCCTCAGCACCCCTCTATTACCCTTGATAACAATTCGACTGCAATTTTGACCTGAAAGAGATGGGTCTCAGATGGGCCCTCTGAAGCTTAAAGTTACTCAGCAGCCCTGTTATCTCTGTGTGTAATTTGTTTTCAAGAACAGTGATTTACATTTCAGTAGGATTACATCTTTTCCTCCATCTCTCCAGAGAGCCGGGCAAGCTACTGAGAGTATCCTGCCCGCACAGCAGAGCCTGGCAAGCTACCTGTGGTGTATTCGATATGCCAAAAACAGTAACAACAAGTCTCATTGGTGCCCGCTACAGCAAAGTGATGAACAATGGGACAACAGTGCTACAGTGCTACACCTTTTAATGTATCATAGAGGTAGTGGTCTCAGTGTATACTCATAGCTCTGTCAATGTGCAAGTGATGAGTTTGAGCCACTAGAGCGTGGGCTATAGTTATAATTAAACCCATAGTGGACAGTTCTTTTCTTAATATTGCACTAGTTTTTTTGGTTGACATAAAAGAGGCTAAAAGTATAATCCATACTGCTATTTTATAGTTGTATAAAACAGCATATGCTATTAACAGCTTTTTTGCTACCCAAACCATTAATGAATGTATTTAAATGAGAGTTCCTGATAATATATCAGGAATTAAAGATAGTTTCTTTTAAGACTGCTTCAAGTTGTTAAAGACAGAACAACTTTGTTAAATATACTAAAGAATAGTTAAGTCAAATGGGATGCAGACCAAAATGCATCAATGTAAAATGATGTTTTAACAAGCACTTAAGTACAAAAACTTCAGTCAATGCAGTCATTTAATTCTATTATTGTACTTTGTTTTTATTTTTAATTTTATTCAGATAAAAACTATACTTAATAAAACTCTTACATATTAACTGTACCATTTATTAATTTTTCTTGTGGTCACATAGAAACCACCAGAATTAAAATGTACAGTGGTTTTATCACCACTAAATATTTTTCTCATAGTGCTTTAAAAACTATTCTCTCCAAGTTATCAACCCAAGGTCAACACTGGTCTGATTTCTGTCACTATAGTTTGTCTTTTCTGTAAATTCTCATACAAATACTGCAAATTCATTGCCATGGTTTGATCAATCTTGATCTCACCCAGACAATTGCACTAGGAGTTGGGACCTTTGATATATAGTCATTCATGGGATGCACCTTCATGAATGAGGCTAGTGTTTTTATAAGAGACAACAAAGACCTCCCTACTTCTTTTCTCTTACTGAAAAACACAAGTTAAAAGGTAGCAATCTACAACCAGCTGAGTGATTTCACAAAACACCATTGTGCTGTTACCCTGATACTGGACTTCATTCTTCAGATTTCGTAAAACAAAGTTCTGTCTATCAGATACCTGGGTGATCATGTCTTTTGTTTGGTTTGGAGGCTACTCCTGGCTCAGGTTTGATTCCTCACTGTGTGCTTACTAATCATTTCTGTCTCTGTTCTCAGGGATCGATCCTATGGGGCTACAGGAACCATATGTGCTGCCTGGGATCAAAACTAGGTCTGCTGTATGCAATGCAAATGCCATGCCCATGCTACTATCTCTAAGAATCCTAAAGTGTCTTTTAATAGCAAGCCAAATAGAGTAACATAGAAAACTGATACCACAAATGGATTACTGCTATCACAAATACCTAGAACTGTGAGGGTTTTGGGATTGGATCACGGGCATATATCAAATTTGCTTTTGGTATACGTGGTAGGAAAAGTCCACATTACTATAGATGGATTATTAAGGAAAACTAGATGAAACCCGGCTGTGTGAGAGAATCTCCACTTTTCTGCCTGATCTTGAGTGTATCATCATCATAAAACCTCAGCATCGTGTTAAGCCTTGAAGGCAAGTGAAAGAAAAACAAGACATGGACTCTTGTTTCAAAAGATCTGCAACTACTTAAAAAGACTAGAGAGATACAAGAATAGAATTTATAATAAGACTGAGACATGTATTAGGCATATAAGTAAGGGTCTATGTTAATGTCTTTTGGGGAATAATAAAATTTAAGAAGAGATTGCCTTGCCCTGAAGTAATCCAATGGCATAAAGACCACATTTTTTGAGATGCAAATCCTGAGGTCTTTGGAACAGAGAAACTGAAACACCACCTAAATCCAAGGTCCCCACCCAGAAAAGGGTGAATGACCCCCTAGAAAAGGAGATACTACCAAAAAATCTATGAAAAGATCATCAATGCAAAGGATGAGATCATGAAGAGACATCAACAGTGTCACTGTCACTGTCATCCCATTGCTCATCGATTTGCTCGAGTGGGCACCAGTTATGTCTCCATTTTGAGACTTGTTACTGTTTTTGGCATATCAAATACACCACAGCTAGCTTGCCAGGCTCTGCCTTGTGGGTGAGATACTCTCTGTAGCTTGCAGGGCTTTTTGAGAGGGGCAGAGGAATCGAACTCAGGTTGGCCATGTGCAAGGCAAACGCCCTATTGCTATGCTATGGCTCCAGCCCATCAACAGTGTAGGGATGAGATTATGAGAAGATTTAACAGTGCAAGGAATTTCCTATGACAATTTCAGATTAACATTCATACATGCAAAAACACATTTGGAAGAATTGTATGAAAGCTTCTCTTTTTGAAAACTGTTCAGGGCTTGCTCTTCAGTCCCTGTTGTCCCTTGACCACATATCTCACTTGCTTCCTGTCTTGAACACACGCTTTTTATTTATTTATTTAGTTAGTTAGTTATTATTTATTTATTTATTTATTTTATTGACTCACCATGAGATAGTTACAAGCTTTCATGTTTGGGTTACAATCTCACAATGGTCAAACACCCATCTCTCCACCAGTGCACATTCCCCATCACCAATATCCCTGGTATATCCCTCCTTTCCCACCCTCCCCCTGCCTCCATGGTAGACAATATTCCTCATAACGTCTCTCTACTTTTGGGCATTATGACTTGCAATGCAGACACTGAGAGGTCATCATGTTTGGTCCATTATCTACTTTCGGCATACATCTCCCATCCCAACTGGTTCCTCCAGCCATCGTTTTCTTAGTGATCCCTTCTCTATTCCATCTGCCTTCTCATGAAGCAGTCTTCCAGCTATGGCGCAATCCCCCTGTCCCTTGTATCTACTGTCCTTGGGTGTCAGCCTCATGTGATGTTGAACACACTCTTGAACACACACTTCCCCTCTTCTCACATTTTTCTAGGCAAGTTTAATTCAAAAATAACAGCAACAGTAAACAACAACAACAAAACTCTTGATTCTCTAAACAAACAAACAATCAAACATTTTAAAAAATGGTATTTTTTTCTTAAATGGAGGTACTTAGATTTCAATTTTTTGCAGTTCAGTGTTTCCTGAGCAACAAAACTAAAGGCATTATTGGGACCAGGGCAGTTGCAGCATTTACCTTACACATGGTCAACCAGGATTTGGTCCCTAATACTTCAAAAGGTTCGTTGGATCCACTAGCAATGATCCTTGAGCACAGAGCTATGAGTAAGCTTTGAGTACTGCCATATATGGCCCTAAAACCATCCATCCAAAGAAACAAAGAAACAAAGGATATATTTGCCTATAGATCTCTAAGTTGAACTTTAGAGGTGAGCACACATGATTTCTAATAACTAATAAGTGAAAACATTGACAGAATACAGGGAATTAGCTAGCATTTTTACCCTTTGGTTTTACTAAAAAATTAAAGGATAATTCATTAATGTAGAAAGACCTAGTTTCATGCATTTATTAGTAAATGATTTTGTTTAAACACCCAGATTCACTACCTTTCATCTTACCTTTTCTTAGAAAGATTTTGCATTTTTATGGAAGAGTTCATCTAAGTGATATGCTTTTCGGAATATATGTCTCCTTGTGACTTGTTATACTTACATATCTTCCTACATTTCTCTTGATGTATTGAATTCTATTTTATATTCCAGTGGAACTCCCCCTATTTTTGTGATAATTAACTTTCTCTTCACACATATTAGAATCTTACATCTTTAATCCCTTAGGAGAGTTTTACTAAAAAAATACAGTTCCAGGGCCTGGAGCAATAGTACAGTGGGTAGGGCATTTGCTTTGCACACAGGCTACCCGGGTTCGATTCACAGCATCCCATATGGTCCTCTGAGCACCGCCAGGGGTGATTCCTGAGTACAGAGCCAGGAGTAACCCCTGTGCATTGCCAAGTGTGACCCAAAAAGCAAAATAAATAAATAGATAGATAGATAGATAGATAGATAGATAGATAGATAGATAGATAGATAGATAGATAGGTAGATAGATAAATAAACAAACCAGTTCCAGCCCATTCTCATTTGTTTTGTTTTTGTTTTGTTTCCGTTTTTGTTTTGTTTTGTTGTTGGCTTCTTACTTACAAAAAACATGCTGCCTAGGAAGCTTTCCTTGTCAAGTTGTCGAGTTATAACTTGACTACAAGATGTAAACTGGACAGGGCCAGTGGTATATATGCAAATTTAATATTCCATATGAAACAATCTTCCATTCAAACCTTTTATCTGGAGGTTTTTGTTGTTTGTTTCATGGTTAGAAATGTATCTGGAAAGTTTAATGTGCAGAATAACTCTCTAACCAGTCGCCACTTAAACAATTCAGAGAAAACCACAGCCAGAAGGTATAGATCTCTGGAAGCAAAGTCTTTAGGCGCAGAGGGTCCCATTCGCGCTCAGCAGCTCCGTATTTATCTGGGCCGAGGGCGTGCCGGTTACGCCCCCTTCCCATGAGTTCCTGGGAGCCCCAAAAGTAAAACCCGAATACCTCTGGGTTTGGAGTCATAGAAGATGGCGCCTGCCACGTGGGTACCGCCAGTCCGCCGCTTTCCGTGCAGGAAGAAGGGGTGGGGAGGAAGAAAATCCACCCCTGGCAGTACAGAGTTGTAGCCCAGTTCGCAGTCCCAGTGCATTGCTATCGGATGCTGCGCTGGATGCCCGAATGTGTTACATATCTGGAATCAAAGTCTTTAGGCGCAGAGGGTCCCACAGCCAGAAGGTATAAAGAATTATCTTTGAAGTGAGGGTAGGTAAATAGGTGGTCCATAAATGATTTCATATTTTAAAATGCTAAAATATTTGAAGTTTAAGTTTGTTCATTGCAATCTTTTTCCTTGGGTAACTTCTGTATATATGGTTGAAATTCTGAAATTATGCCAAATTGAAATGTAAAATAACCAGAATTTTCTGCTCTATTCTTCTATGAAAATACATCTTATTACATATTGCTTTTTTTTCCCCTCACTAGGTCATTGCAGCATTGACTCAATATCACTCATATGATTTAGATTAAATTACAATAATACAGGTCTCTTTTCTTTCTTTCCTCTTTCCCCTGTATATAACTCACTATGATTTTTCCTTGGCTGGCATTTGCTCCTTTGACTTCCCCCCATATTCAAGAGATGGTGTATGCTCCAAACACATAACATTATCGACTTTAAGGGCTGCAATTGATTGAATATTTTGACAAATATACCTCTCTAATTCCTGAAGCCATATGGACGTGCAGGATGCCATATGGAATAAAGTACGCTGCCTCATGAAATGATCCAAAAGCATTTTTTTTTATTAGCGGTTATTTCCTTGAACTGAAAACTGATTAGGTTTTGAATATTCTATCACTGGGGTAGTACTGTAGCCAACACTATATTCTTAGCATCATCTTTAGAGATGGAAATATATTGCTGAAGTAGAAGTCCTTGATAGGGGTCAACACATTAAAAAAAATACGTAACAGGAAAAAGACTAGCTCTCTACTCTTTGTATATTTATCTGTGATCTTTCAGCCCAGAACAAGAGAACCCTCAATTAGCTGACTTAAACAATGAAGAGAGTGGTATTATCTTGTGTGGCAAGAAATCTTAGGCAGTGGAATGATTGGTCAATTCTGAAGGTCAGTACTGTCAAATAGAACAAGTATTTCACCTAGCTCTGCTTGATTCTTCAGCTGGTTGCCTTTGGGATTGCAAAATGGATTTTCCCACCTAGATGGAACATCCACTCATGGCAGTGTACAATGGAAACAGAGAAACATTATTTCCCTAACCAGTTTTTTATGACAAGAAAGCATTTTTTTCAGAAATAATATTTCATAACTCATTCTGAGCCTTGACACACGTGTGCTTCAAAACTAAAGACACCAAAATAAATGGGATTCCTGAGACTGGCCTCTTGGCACTGGTGAGGAAGAAAGACAGAGGCTCTGCATCAAACTGGTGTTTTCTTATAAAAGAAAGAGATAGGAAAGATATAGAATTGAGCACAACAAGGCTTGCCACACTTGTATATTTTGAAAATTGACTTGTCCAGACCTTCCGACAAAAAATAAAACTGCTAGCTAAATTATTTTTCATGGAGAAACAAAAAGAATTAGCTCCTCTGCTTACCAGAAAGTGATTGATTAAAACCTAAGAAACCTAGTCACATGCATTTTGTTTTTAAACTGACATATCCAGGATATTCTTAGTGCTTCTTTCACTAAAAATAAAAGAGATATAGTGCTAGTGTCTCCTATGTTACTAAATGGTTGTAGGAATGGTTTCCAATACCGAATATCTGTAATTATATTATGTGAAAGCTTTTTGAACAAATGTTTCCTTTATATTAGTAAAGAGGAAAAGTAATATGAAGAGCATGTGTCAGACTCCTGAAACTAGTTAATGTTTGATAGACTAATCATAAATTTTTTTCTTGGTACACATTAACTGTTGGGTCAGCTTGGTGACCTTTTAAACAGGATTCTGGACTTTAAATTTAATATTTAACAAGAGTTTGCTGAGCTATGTCAGTGATAGAAGTACTGAATTTGGCATCCTGGTGGTACATGCTCATTATCTGAGTCACTGTAAAAATTACAATAACCTGCAATCTTGAGGGATCAGTTCTTGGTTACAAGGTGATTTTTGAACTTGAATTCAGCTCAAAAATTCTGTGCTTCTAATTTGAAATCAAGTTCATAGAAGCTGCTTATTTGTCAAGTGAAAGTAAAGCACAATGCCCAATCAAAACTCATAGAAAATCACTTCAGTACGGTGACTCTAGCTTTTTAGGAAATATGGGAAAAGATCTCAACCTTAGGTAAACTGTGCTCACAACTGAGAGATTTCAGTTCAAAATGAATTTTTCAAGGGGCCATAGAGATAGTACAATAGTTAAGGCATTGGCTTTGCATGCAGCCACCCAGGGTTCAATCCCTGGTATCCGAGATGATTACCCAAGCACCACCAAGAGTGATTCCTGAGTACAGAGCCAGGAATAACTACTGGTCATTGCCATGTATGGCTCATAAAACAAAATCCATGAAGGAATTTTCCATTTCTTTTTTCCTTGAATACTGAAAATGCTTGTCTTTATAAATAAAATCTGACATTATTCTTGACTAGGAAGTATCTTGTGATAAGATTTAGACCAAAGGAGATAGCTCAAAGGGTTGGAGCTTATGCTTTTAATATGTGAAGTCGCAAGTTAGATCCCTGGTATCACATGACTGACTGTCCCTTCTTTCTCTCAAGCACCACGGGTCTGACCTTCAGAAATGGTCCCTAGCTATTGAACATTGTAAAAGAGTTATAAAAATAAATAAATATGTTAATTTCAAAAGGCCATATTTTAGAGCTAAGCTTACAAAAGTGTAAACCAATAGATTTACAATGCCATGTCTAAAACTCAATTACACTTCAACTTTTAAAATCTACAGTAATGAGCATTTTATATCAGTGCATAAGACAGAGATTAGTGTTTACAATTATTTGTATGCCATTTGCTCTTTTGTTTGTTCATGATTCGTTTTGATGTAACTTCATATCATGTATTAAAATTCTTTTATCCCATTAACACCCTTTCTTTCAGAAATCTGTAAATGAACATAATTAGGAAACATTTTTTAAAATTCTAGCTTCATTATGAACCTGCTGACTACACATGTCCTTTTTTATATTTATATAATTAATTATCATCTTTTAATATATACATTTTCAAATAATTTATTAATACTATTCAGGTTTTGACTTGTCTAATTTTTGTTCTCTGCAGTTAAAGGAAATGTGTTTTTGTTCATCTCTCTCACCTTTTAATTTTCTTGTAGCTTTGAAGCACTTGAGGACAGTGAACGTGGGGCCATTTTTCTTCTTTGCTAGTATAACATGGCATGGCATTTCAAAGAACTTAAAGAAAAATTACTACTAAATCAAATGCTTTGCGATAGAAACAAACAACATGTATATGGTCAAGATGTTAGTTATAAGCTATTCATGGAGGCACATTAGTGCCAAATCATATAATCTAACATTGCTGTTTTAGAATAGCATTTAAATTCTAATTTTGGTTAATGAGATTGATCATTTGGGTTTTTTTTTTTACAGATGATTTGATAAAAATAATCCTTGTAAATGTGCCAGATTCTCTCTCTCCTCTTTTTTTTTTTTTTTTGCTAGAAAAAAACTCGGGCCAGCAATAGAAGTGAAACTGCATTTTGGCTAAGAGGATGAGACAGCAGCATTTGTTGAGTTCTGACGATTCAGCACCAGAATATTTTGCACATAAAGACCATCTTTAATTGTTCAGAGTTACTGAAGAAGAGCCACAATTATAATTGTTTTAGTAATAAATTAGTTGATTTTGGTACTTCTACCCTACTAAAATCAGTATTAAAAAAGAAAGAAGATGAAGAGAACTTGGCACCACTTCTCAAAGTGTTCCCAGACCTTGAGTCTTTCTAAATGATTAAATTACTATGGAAAATTCATTTCATGCTTGTTTACTCTGCAAAATCTCTAACTAGATGTCTATAAAAAATAAAAATTTGGAATGGTTATGGTAATGACAAAAGCTGCAGATAATTTTCCTGAGTTGAATAGTGTGTGTGTGTGTGTGTGTGTGTGTGTGTGTGTAGAAAGACAGAAACACAGAGGAGGAGGAGAAAAATAGAGGAAAAGGAGGAGGAGGATCTGGAGGAGGAGGAGAAAAAAGAAAGAGGAGGAGGAGATAGATGAGAGAGAGAGAGAGAGCAGTAAAATTTTACACATATTTTCTGATTCTAGGGTATCAAACTTCAAGATAGTTGTCAGACAAGAATATAAAGTCACCCTCATCCAACTGGAATCCTTGTTTAAAATATAAAAGAATTATATCCATGATGAAGCAAGAGCCTTGACTAGATAGATAGATAGATAGATAGATAGATAGATAGATAGATAGATAGATGAAGCACATGAAGGTATTTATACATGTATATATATAGTCAAAGCTCTTACTTCATCATATATATGTTTGCAGACATATATATGCTGCCTAAAAAAATTCCCACTTTTAATGTAAAATGTTATTTCTATAAAGTTCTGGATGCAATTTATGCTAGCTTTCCTTATTTTAGCCATTGCTTTCACAAATATTCATTGAGAGCTAACACATAGCATGTGCCAAACACTAATGCCCTAATTAGGGAGTACAAATGAGTATAAAATTAAGAAATAGATATCAGATATTGAAAAATCATACAAAAGAAAACAGAAGGTCAGAGAGTTGTACAGGAATAAGGAGCTAGTCTTGCAAGAGATCAACCTGGATTGTATCCCCAAACTACGCATGGTACCCAAAGTCCATCAAAGAGTGATCCCTGAGCATAGGATCATAAGTAAGTCCTTAGTGCTACTGGGTGTGCCACCCCAAACAAAATAGAATGTCTGTGGTCTGAAGAAGAAGGTTAAACAAACGAGAATCAGAAAATGATATAAAGTACTCGTGATTGTTTTTCTGCAGTGTCCATCAACTGTAATTTGTGGGTTGAACTTTGGTCAAGGTGATAAAAAAAAAATGACACCTAAACTTAGTCTTTTGTGGTCAAAGCAAACAAGCCATTGGAATTTCTGGGCAAAGCGTTTTGCTAAGAAAACCTAAGAACTGACACAGGGCCCAAAGACTAAAAATAAAGACACTGATGCATTTAGAAACAAAAAATTTCTTCCTATGCAGTGAAGGTTATACTTGGGGAAAAGCATTGCAGAGATTTAAATAAAAAAGTCAAACAAGAAACTGCAGTTCTGGAACAGTGGAACTTGTAAGTTCTGAAAAGAGTTTGGATATAATTCTAAATATGATCGTGAGCTATAGGAAGTGTTTGATCAGAAGAATGAGTACTGAATTTAAAAATCATTCTCACTTTACTGAGGGAAAAGAATTATAGAGGAACAGAGGGGAGGAAGAGGTCAATTACAAGGCTATTGCTCATTACTAAAGTAAAAAATAACTGACTATGTGTGTTTCAAAATGTGCTTGAGGAAACATATTCAGGATATATGCTGAACATATATCCTGACTTGCTGATTAATTGAATGTGGAGAAATGTGTTTAGACAGTTCATGATTTAGAGACCTTGGTTTGAGAATTTTCTTTTGCAGTTAATTACTTTGAAAGAAGCTGAGAGAAAATCATGGGGTGGGAGGAGTGGCTGAAGAGTAGGGCATCCTTAGATAAAGTTGAGATCCAAATTAGAAATTAGAATAAATGGTTCAAGTAGGTAATTAGATATGCAGAATTAAGACATAATTTCAAAGCAGAATTTTAAGATTGGAAGTGCTAGTATTTAAAACGTCAGTATACTTAGGGAACAAGTGTTACTTCTCCAGAAGTTTGAACTCATTACAGAGGGGAAAAATAAGAGAAGGAGGCTATGAAAGACAAGACAAGAGAAGAAAATCAGAGTGTCCCATCCTAGTACAAGCTAGAACAGAGAAGTGGTCCAAAGTCCCTATAGCTAAGGTGATCAAGAAGGACTTGCTGATTCCTATGATCAGAGCACTGGAAACAGAAACACGAAGCATGGATGAAGTGGATTAAAACAAAATGCAATGAATTATTGGCGCAGAGAGAGCGTAGTTGGCAGAGCCTCTGCCTTACACATGGCTGACCCAGATGGTCCCTAGAGCCCTTTCAGAAATGATCCCTGAGCACAGAGCAAGGGAAAAATCCAGAGCATGGCTAGCTGTGGGCCCAAAACAAAAATAATTAAACTGATCAGTCATGTAGATCATTTCTTGTGAATTTAGGGAGCTTTTTCTGCTGAATTTTTTTTTTTATTTCACAAGTGCAGGAAGTCTGGATTAGGTACAAGATACCTGAGAGAAGAGGGTTCTTATCTCTCTTTTTTTTTTAAAGTTTAAACATTGTGGTAGATCATCATCATCATCATCATCATCATCATCATCATCATCATCATCATCATCCCGTTGATCGTCAAATTTCTCAAGTGGTCTCAGTAATGTCTCCATTCGCCCTAGCCCAGATATTTCAGAAGCCTCTCTTTATTCGTCCTTCCCAACAATGTCGCATTGGAGGCTCTTTCAGAGTCAGGGGAATGAGACTCAGCATTGTTACTGTTTTTGGCATATGAATACACTATGGGGAGTTTTTGAAGCTCTCCCATGGGAGCAAGAAACTCTCTCGGTAGCTTACCAGGTTCTCCCAGAGGGAGAAGTAAACTTTAAGATCGCTACTGGTGCCCGCTCGAGCAAATCAACGAACAATGGGATGACAGTACATGACAGTGCTATGGTTGTAATATGTCAGAAATTGACAATGCACCAAACTAGATCATACTTCAAAGAAAGTCATATGTGCATGAATGAGATGGGAAAAGTCTCTGCAGAGTTTACCAAAAATGATCTCAGCATGTCTTCATCAAAGAACCAGTTGCCCACTATGGCTACATGGCATTTCATAGATGTCACTACAAATGATGGGGACTGCCACTCAGGGGAATGCCACTCAAGGGAATGCCACTCAAGGAACAGTTAGTGCTCTATCACCTGAAGACAAACTAAGCTCATGGTTGCTTTCAAGTTATATATAATCTCCGAACAATTCACCCAATAGAACAAAGTTTTCTGTTTTCACTAATTCATCCATTTGTTCACTATGTATTGAGAACCTAGTATGTATTGTTTGCTAAATGCTAAAGATAAAATAAGTAAAAAATAAATGGCTCATGTGTACTTTAATACATTTCATTTTATTGATGAAGTTTGAACTCAATATTAAAATATACGTACCTGCACACATTGTTTCGGAAGAAACCTGTATAAACCTGTGTGTCCTAAAATTTTAAAGATATGCTTTTGTTTTAATTTATTAAATTTGAGAAGAGGTTATTTATAACACTAATGCCAAAAATTGTTATAACAGTTATTAAGGTTCCATATGAAAATTGAAGACAAAAACTTATTGGAAGTAGGAAATTCTAATAATAAATTCTAAGAACATTAGAAGAGGAAATCAAAAATTAATTATCATATTATTTTATGTGTAATGTTATAGAAAGAAAAAAATTTTAGGCTGAAGGTATAAGTGATTAATATCTTTGACTTGTGATGGCATCTGTTAATTGTTTTTCAAAAGAATTTTCTTTGAAAATAAATAAGCAATAAAACTTCTTATTTCTCCCCAAATGCTCTGGTGGCTTATATTCAAATGTTCTCCCTGGATCCAAGCTAAAGTTATATATCACCATTGTGTTCCAGTGATTGCTTGGTTTCTTTCTTATTGTTGATTTGAGGGCTTGTTATTTAGAGGTGTGTAAGCAGAAGCTTACTCCTGGCTTGGTACTTAGGAATCACTCCTGTCAGTGCCTGGAGAACCATACGTCATGCCAGGAAACCAACTAAGGTCAGCCAAGTGCACAGTAAGTGTTTTACCCCGATCCTATTTCTGCAGTCTCCCTTATTCCTTGGTTGTGTCCACTAAGGTAGACATAAATAACTCCATGATAACAAGACATACCCTCTTAATTCCAGCATATGGGAGAACAGAAAATTTGTAAACAAAGGTTGATACTCAGGGGGGAAAAAAGAAAGAAAGATATCCAGGGATAAAAATAAAAATAAAAGTACTATATTTTGTACAGCATCAACCATATACCCTCACACAAAATAGAAATTTTTGAAATCTAGGATACATGTATATGCAAATTATTGCTAACATTTTAGTTCTTGCCTTGGGTAATGAATTCATGTATACTCATGAATCATGTATGCATCTTATAGTATAAGAAAAAAGAGTATAATTTAAATGAATGGCAACCTTGTAAGTATAAATTAAATTAAAGGCAACCTTGTATGGACCATGGTTGATAGGAATATTTCAAATTTAAAATTGTAATCTGATAATTTTCACTAATTTCTAAAATTTAAATATTTTAAATATTAAGAGCATTATATTAACATTTTAGGATGTCTATACACTGTGCTTGGGTGATTATATATTATCTAAAACACAGTACAGACCTAGACTGTAGTTTGATATTACTGACATTGATATGAATTAATCTTTTCAATAATATTATAATTTATTTATTTAATATTTGCCAGCCTCTTGTCATATAGCCATATTTAAATTCTACCATGAAACTAAGAGTTTGTACTAGGAGTAGGTATATCAGCTCTTGCCTGGCAGGTTATTGAGGGTAAATCTCACCAGCTGCAATATATATCAGTGGTTTCCTTACTGGAATAAATAAAATTATTTTTCTAAATTGTGAGAATTTTTTATTTTCTATTTTTCTATTCAAATGTCATCTTGAAACTTATAATAATTAGTTCCTAAATCTGTTTAATTAGGCACATGAAAACTGCACCATAAAATAGGAGATTGGGTAGTTCCTGTAGTGAAATTACCCTGTCCTTGGCCCTACTTGGAAAACTTTCTCTCTCTCTTCATTTCAGCCACCATATGAGAATCATAAAAAATTGATGCTCAGTGTAACACAACCGTGCTGCCATTCCTGACTGTTAAAATACAGAAGTGAACTAACTTAATTCCAGATGCAAATAGCCACTATCCTAAATCTCTCAGGTGTCCAATATTTTAACCTTGTCCCCCTAGACTTTATTATCCCCTAAATAAGAACAGAGCAGCTTAAGCCAACATCAGCAGCTCAAAGACTTGTATTCCTTATGAATTGTAGGACTGATTAGTTCATACTTGGGGGATATATTTCTAAACTACTAACATTCAAACTGGATGAGAGTGAGAGAGAATCTTTCTATTAAAGATTCAGTGCATGCTCTCCTACTATTTTTTGTTTTGAATTTCAGTAAAACCAATTAGGTGAGGGTTAATAATCATGCTCTCTCCCTGAAGTCCACTTAAGTCCCTGGACTTAAGAATTTCAACTCATTATTTAGATTAAACAAACATCTCCTGGACTGGAGAGATAGAACGGCAGTTAAGGTTCTTGCCGTGCACATAGTCATCCCTGAGTCAATCTCCAGGAACACATTCATTTTTCTGAGCACCACCAGGGGGTGATCCCTACCCAAAGAGCCAGGAATATGCTCTGAGTACTGCTGGGTGTGGCACCCAAACTAAACCAAAGGAAAAAATATCCTGTACTTTATATTATATAGATGCATCTCTTCAAATCCCTAACTACATTATACATAATGTTTCTTATATAATATTCCATTTTGTAATATTATTGATACTTTCTATACAACATTTTGGTCCATTTAAATAGAAGTAGTGAATTAAAGTATGATGCATAAATTTAAATCCAGTCTTTATTGTTTACATTTCCCTTTATAAGAGAGGATCAAGGTCACAAAATAAAAGGTAATTTTGAAATGTGAGTTCTACATAGGAGATTATTTTTACATGTTAGGACTTTCTATTTGACTGCATGCTCTGTAGGCAATTTTCCTACTCCTGTTGAATTAATTTAATAATGTCACTGCTTGAAATAGTCAGAATATAGAAAAATGTCAATGATTTTTTTAAATGTCACCTTGTCTATATAGAGAATGACATTTTTTTAAAGGAAAAGAAACAAAAAATAGAACATTTGTATTAAAATATTCTCTGAGAAGTCACATAGGAATCTGTGATACTCCAGTGGTAGAAGCTAATTGATCTTCAACTGTTGGTTCTCCTCATCCAAATAAGCTAAAGGCTGTTGGGTCATCAAGACCTTTCATGGATTGCTTTTGACTTGAGAATAATGGGATGAGTATAACCCTTCCAGATTGAACTCATTATACTTAGAACTTCCTCATTTTGGCTAGGGGACAAAACAACTGGAGTTTATAGAAGGCCAACAAATCTTTCTATTTCTAAGGGACTCAGAGGAAAAGGTAATTTTGCCCTTAAAAGAGGCACCATTTTGGTGCATTTTACTGAATTTGTAATTTTGAAAGAGGATTAGCAAAGATCAGAAATGTTTCTTTCTCTGCAAACACATTTGAGATTCAGAAAAAAAAACAGCTCCAGATTTAAAAAAAAAAATCTGAATCAAGCTCCAAAACGTTCTAAGGACATTAAAAGCAATATATAGTCCACACATAAAAAATATAAATAAAATCCTTGATAACTAGTAAGGACTGGAGCGATAACACAGCGGGTAGGGCGTTTGCCTTGCACACAGCCCACCCAGGTTCAATTCCTCCATCCCTCTTGGAGAGCCCGACAAGCTACTGAGAGTATCCTGTCCGCACAGCAGAGCCAGGCAAGCTACCCATGGTGTATTCAATATGCCAAAATCAATAACAACAAGTCTCACAATGGAGACGTTACTGGTGCTCACTTGAGCAAATTGATGAGCAATGGGATGACAGTGATACAGTGAACTAGTAAGATTCTTTCTTTTTAAAATGAACTAAACCATATATGCTGCTGTGAATTGCACAAATGCTAAGGTAAGTGAGCATTTTAAATATTTTGTGTATCCATATGCTAATGGATGAGAAGAAATAATGAGTAGAAAGCAATGCAGTCAACTGCTAAACTGTGTGACTAAAGTGGGGTGGGGGAATGAAAGGAAAAAAAAATCATCAAAACCACAAGAACAATAGAAAACGCATTTGCCAGATATGCTTTTGAGTATTTTCTTTGAACTTTTCAGCTCTTTCAATTTAAGTATCACCATGAACCTAATTTTAGTTAGGCTCCAGAAACTAAGCATATTGTCAGGAATAGAACAGGAGTGGACTAATAATTGAAATCCAGAGTTGAAGTGGTAATCAAGCTTCTGTTAGGAAAGGAAAAGCAATGTGCTCATAGACTCCTTACGTTCCAGATTTCATTTGATCTCCACAGCATTGCTACTTCACCACAGCATTGAAAGTAAAAGGGATATCTTGAAAAACTAAATGTAGTCAAAGAAAGGGACTGGAGTGATACCACAGTGGGTAGGGCATTTGCCTTGCACACAGCGGACCCAGGTTCAATTCCTCCATCCCTCTCAGAGGGCCTGGCAACCTACCAAGAGTATCCCGCCCACAAGGCAGAGCTGGCAAGCTACCTGTGGCGTATTCAATATGTCAAAAACAGTAACAACAAGTCTCACAAAGGAGACATTACTGGTGTCCACTTGAGCAAATTGATGAACAATGGGACAACAGTGCTACAGAGCTGCAGTCAAAGAAAAATGACTGCAGTTTATACCTGGACCAATAGAAAAGTGAGAAATAGCAAGGCAAAAGATAGATACAGTCCAAAATCAGTTGAGGAAAACTAGATATTGTCAACCACAGTCATAGAGGATACTATGTAACACCCCATACAGGATGAATGACAGGAAAACTTGACATAATATTTAATTGATAGAATTATCACAGCACACATAAAAATTTAAGAGCACCCAGATATCTGGATTGTTGTTTAAAATAAAAATACTGAAGTTTGAAGCAAGTTACCTTTGTACCTCAGAAACATCACCATAATTATGGTTCTAAATTCTCTGACAAATCAAGCATTTTCTACTAATAACTCTAATTGGAATCAACTCTGAAAGTGTCACCCCTGATTTCAAAATGACACATTATTTTAGTGTAGGAGGAAAAATGCAGACTAATAAATAGTATTTTGTAAAGCAGTCACTTTAATGGAAAAGCAGGTTATGTCATTGTATGAGTTAATTTTGAACACTGGTAGATCTGTAATTTCTAGAAAGCTTCATATTCTAATTGTATCAGATAGACTGTCTAAAAATAACAAGAATACCAAGAAGAGTGAATTTAACAACGAACAGCTGATTTCTCTTCATAGTAAGAAGCCCAACAGGAAGTAGGACTAGAAGTTTGGGGCTTCAAGATACCAACAGGGACCAGAAGGGAAAATGAAATGTGTCTCCAGAATCATATCTATGGTCGAGGAAAGATAAGAAAACAAAATGATTCTGCACCAAGAAGTTGGTCTTTATATGTAGGAGGAAAAAGCTCTTCTCCCTATCACTGCCTCGCAGCCACTTGTACAGCTCATTGGTGGCTTTCCTTGCTACATCCCACCCTTAAAAGGCATCCCAAGGTGAACAAGATCAATGATGCTAATGAACCACCAAATGTCTGCATGTCAGTAATAGAATTTTCATCTCATAAAGTACAGTGATTTGATTGGAATAAGTGTAAATTTTCTTTTTTTCTTAAGAAAATGGAATTAAAAAAAAACACTTCAAGATTTCTATACTTACCGTAATACATAAAACCAAAACTGGAACCACACAGAAAGAGTAGTTGATACTAATATGTACTTAGAACTAATTTTTCTATTTCTTTTAAAACTAAAGCATGTGACTCCCCATCTATAGTAAAATATAAGTCTTCTTTATTGTCATTAGTACTTCACTATTACTTTTAAAGATTATGAACTAAATAGCAAAATATATTAAGACAAAATTCTAGAAGACAAAGACAATGTTTAAACACAATCATTTATATATAATGAAATGTTAAATCCTAAAAGGTAGTTATAATTAAATCAAGGAGAGAGAGACCCCCATTGTTAGGTTGCATTTGTTATATACTTTGGTAAGCAGCATTAATTAATGTTTCAAAGGTTTGATTAATACTTTATTATCCCTACTAAAAACAACTAAATGATAATGTCAAAAAATAAATGGTAAGAAAAAGAAGGAATATTTCAAATAGCCTGGGTTAAAACAAAAGTGTTACAACTTAATCATTTTCAACTTAATCATTTCCACTCTGTGACATTAATAATGTATTAGAAACTGTAGCCTCGGGTGGGGGGGGTTCAATATGTGTAATTTATCTTGTGGAATCAGTGCTGATGGTCAGTTAACCTAATATGTCCTGAGTTACTCAGCTTATTAGAAGATAATTTAGTAGCTTCCCAGCAATTGGTTCTCTAGAAATTTTATCATTGGACATTCTCCACGTGAACTTGTATGAGAAGGGTTGGGGGCAGAGATTAAATACTGGAGTGTGCCCAGGTAGTTCTTACATAAATAGTCAGTGGCAGTGCCAGATGTTCCCCTATAGCAGCATACCAAGAATGCACAATTACGGGACTCTGTTAGAGTAGTATGTTTTCATTCTTTATCCAAAAACATCTCATTCTTTCAAGACCAAAGCTGACTTGTTTTTATAACTTGAGAGCCTTCAGCTTCACGGAATTCCATGTGGTATCTATTCTGGGCATCAATCAGAAACTGTTGTGATTTAGAACTTCTATGTAGATCAGATTGAATTTTTTTTATTAGAATATCAAATAAAAAGGTGGGGGGAATGGGGAGGCAAGAGGGGAGACACTGGGGGCTACCAATTTACCGATTGTCTTTGTAGCTGACAAAAAACCATCAGCAGAAGGAAAAACTCAACCTAACAAAACATAAAAAAACAAACAAACTAGAGATTAAACTCCTAAAAAGCAAACAAATAGAAAAGTAAGATATTACTTTTTTACCTTGAAATGAATTAGTTTTCAAGGGATCCTATTACCAAGAAAACTGACCTAATTTGGAAATGTGTTACTTTCATTCCGTAGCACCAGAATAAACCTTAGTGAACAGTTATCAGAAGGAACAGCTTTCCTAGACTGCCATTGTGATAAGGACAGTAAAGATCAGAAATTGCAGTTTATTTTATTTCTTAGTTTTAACTAAATGATCATTGCAAATAACAGGGAAACCTATTATAAAGTGAGTTATTTAGGTTGAGTCTTACCCAATGCTCTGAAGAAAGCATTTGTCTTTTACAGTTCTGAACTGTGTGAGTGAATAGAGATCCTTTTTTTCTGGCATGGAGCAGTTTGACAGCTATGAATCCTTCTTCTCCTTACTTTCTTACACTGCAGTGTTAAGGTAGTGGTATATTCTGGCAACTCAACTGGAAAGTTATTGAATGGGTTTTTTCTCAATCCTTGAGACATATCATTCACTAATGGGTTTTGAGATACAACACTGCAACCTGACATCTGTTCATAATATGATTACTACCATAAGTCTATTTTACATCCATGGCCATCCTATTCTTCCTTACATTATTTCCCCACCATTCAATCTCCTTCCCCATTGGTAACTACCAATCTAATCTCTACAGGAATTTTTTGTATATGTAGATTCTCCTAATTTCAAAAAACTATGAAATTTCATTGTTTTAAGTAAGGGTGTTAGTGGAGTCATAGCTACCAAATCATGAAACTCTTCTTTCTCTGGAATGAATCCATCACTTCTCTTCCCACTACAGATCATCTGTCTTGCTTTTAAAGGGCAGATATAGGTCTGCATATGTGTTTGCACCTTCAACTTATGTCACTCTTGAATTAAGTGCTCATGATGTTGAACCTATATATATATATATATATATATATATATGTGTGTGTGTATATAAAATCAATTTTTTATCAGAACAGAACATGTTTAAATATATCTTAATATGTATAACCACGATTTTTAAGATTTAGAAGCTCTCTTGGAATCGTCTTTTCATTCATTTCAATCAAACACCTTGTGCAATTTTCTCTCAGAAAAGAAATAAAGGAAAGAAGATGAAGCAACAAAGCAGGATGCAGTAAAGAAGTAGTTACATAAGAGAATGAATATAGAGGAACAGAAGAGAAATGTGAGCAGTACAAACAAACAAACAAAATATACAAGAACTGATTCAGTGAAGAGTTGAATTAAAGGAAAGGGCTGAGAATGACACTGCAGAGCTGACACTCCTTCACGTGTAAGAATCTTGCCAGTGAACTTTGCAAGAGTCTCTCAAGTTAGAACAGAGATATAAATGCCCATCAGAAACCAGACACAAGGAAAACACATTTTTAATCCAGGGAAAGAAAAAAATTATATGTTGAACATGCACCCACCGTGTATAGTGCCAACTGCGTTCATCTCTCAAATCAAAACCATGCTTGCTTGGACTCTGCAGATAAAACAAAGCTGTTTGAAGATAATTATGTCTAATCCATCTGTAGCTTTCTTGTAGGTGTTTGAGGAAGTGAACTCAATATTTCATAGAAGAATTTTCTCTAATATTTTTGGTCAATAGTGTGGTTAATCAATTTAAAAACACTGGGTATGAAGGAAAGAACCTAACAGTGGCTGGATTTTTATGATGTTTGAATCCTTGTCTCATGACTTCTTTTTTCTCAAAGTTGAGATCCAAAAGATGTCTTGTCTCTTCGTTGTAATTGTACTTTTGTTGTGGACACTTTGCATTGAAACATTTGCATCTTATTTATAATCAACAAGGTTATGGTTTTCCTTTCTCTGCTTCCTTTTTTCTTTTTTGCCATATTTGGCAAAAGAGGATTGGCAAGACATTTTTCTTTCAGCATACTTCCCTACTCAAGGACTTGATTAGCACATTTTTTTGCCAATAAAACAGGAAACATTTAGTTTTTAATAATCAGTATTTCTTGCTATATCAGCATACATTTTCAAAGACTGAAATATTTAAAAACCGCACTTAATAGCACAGGATGCCACATATTAACTTTGGGGCAAATATAGCTTTTAGAATGATGTTTAGAAAAGCAGCCCCCTGTAAATATAAGGTGGTATGGCGCCATATGGAGACTGGGTTTCTGACATATGGCTTGAATTAACAAGTTTAAAACTGTTAGGATCAGTTTTTCTTTCACTGAAGGCAAAACCACAAGATTCAGAAGTGAAATATGCTTCAGTCACTGATACAAAGGCTCACCGAACGCCGGTCCTCATGGGCTAGATTTTTTTGTTGGCAGTATGTGCAAGTTATCAATAGAAAGACAAGTTGTAACATGATAAGGAATCACAAGGCTGCAAAGCTTAAAATTTCACTTCCAATAGTGCTTATGTGGGCCTACACCACACACACTAGCAATGGACATTGCCTCTTTGAAAGTCTCTTTTGAATGATGATTATTACATCTTCAAAATAAATGTTGTTCCTGTGTTGATATAAAAGATATTTGAAAAGACAAACATGAGTGACAGATAGAAAATGGCTCAAGGCGCAGTGTCTTCTGATGTTTCATAATTGAACCTTAGCAGGAGGAATTGAACAGCAAAAGTTCAAAGATCCAGGATCCATATTATACAAATACAGTTTCATTTCATCAATCCTGTCTTTGAAGTGTAGTCATTGTGGGCCACCTGTAGCTTTAAAGTTTAAAGGCATAGAAGAGCTTTAGTGAAGCTGGTGAGAAAAGTAAGCAGCAAAATAAACTGCTGGACAATAATATTTTTTTTTAAATCGAGATGGGAAGGAAGGCAGTTTTCATATTCATGTTTTCTTTCATTTCTCTTTCGTTTTCTGCAGTGAGCTGAACTCTCCCAAGTTGTGAAGAAAATCAGCCCTACATCCAGACTGTCACGGGCTTATTTTCATCCTTGGAAATGTGTTTGTTTGTTTGTGCTTCAGCATCTAAACTATAATTATTCCAAGCTTTGACATATCCCATCAGTGTTAGGTTGAGCCAGCTAATCTGATTTCATTCCTGTATTTTGAAAGTCCCTGTATGAAGACAATTATAAACGTCTCTCTCATGGAAAACTGACAATACCATTGGAATTTAAGGCTCGATCTAAGTGGCATCAGGTAAATTTGTAGCTGGAATAGAAAACCCCTATATAGAACATTCTACTAACTAGGATAAAAAGCTGTAATAGTAGTGTATGGCAATCCCATAGCTTGCAAAACACTAGCAGATACATTCTCACCACTGAAAACTATAAGATGATTCAGAGAGGTGACGGGTCTTCCTCCATTCTTCTTCCCAGTTTATGGAATAGAGGATTTCAAAGAAAATTTGAAAGAATTTAGGGTTTCCAGTGGAGGGATAAAGTTCATTATGTTGTGAGGTTAAAGGTGGAGGACACTATATACCTGAAACTCATTGTAAACAACTTTGTAAATCATGATAACTAAATATATTTTTTCAAATGCATAAGCAAAATAGTACTATTTAAAAACAATTTGAGGGACTGGAGCGATAGCACAGTGGGTAGGGCGTATGCCTTGCATGCGGCTGACCTGGGTTCAATTCCCAGCAATCCATATGGTTCCCCAAGCACCACAGAAGTAATTCTTGACTGCATGAGCAAGGAGTAACCCCTATGCATCGCAGGGTGTGACCCAAAAAGCAAACAAACAAATAAACAAACAACAACAACAAAAACTTGAGACTTCAAAGACTAAAATGATTTGCTTAATAATTGCACTGAGCACAAGAAGGGAAGCTTGAGTTTGAGACTTAAGCTTTACTTTCAGAGTTCTTTTCCCAACTGCTTTTTCTCAGGGGCCGATGTGTCCTGAATGAAAGCAAACTCCTTCCTTCCTAGGTGGTGCAAACCTGGAGTAGGAGTAGGAACACACACTTCAGGCCTTGCTATCTGGCTCTATGTATGGGATTGTCACTTGATTGCCTCTGTTGTTTGTTTTATTGGCTGAAAATAGCACAGAGCTAAGAGAGGATGGGAAGAGTAGAATCAACAACCTGGGCACTGTGGTCATAGGAACACCTGGAGCATAGGAATCTGATGTACTCATCAATGGACATTAAACAAACTCTTTCACCTACATTTATTTTCCCTCTGTAAACACACATACAGACATCTTCTGTACAAGTGTAAAAAAAAGATTTCTTCTCTGATACCTATGCCCCTTTTCTCTCTATTATCATCTGGGTGAGATAGAAATTCCTTCTGATCTTCTTGATCTTAAGACACTTGCCCTTACATAAGTTACCTTTAGATACATGTAAACCTGTAATGAATCTGATATGGATTATTATTTTTTTCCTAAATGTTATTTTTGCACTTAATTGACACTTTGACTAGGTTAAGAAATGTCACCTCATCATCTAGATTGTAAAATCAAGAGTGAATCACAAGAACAGATAAAAATCTTAGGAAGGACTATAAATGAGAAAACTGACGTTTAAGATATTCAATCACTAGCCAAATAAAAAGAAAAAGTCATAGACTACAGGGACTAGAGTTGGGTCTTCTATATCCACAACTCTTTTTCAGCCAAATCATATTGCTTTAGATATTCTTTTTTAAAACTAATTTTAAGAGCAGTGTTTGGGGCATTTCAGTCAATCAGACTATCCCTCTGCCATTCTTTGTAAAGTAATCACCACCTGAACTACCATTCACTGATTGATTGCTTGTCATCTATACTCTAGTACACTATAGATAGTGGTGTTCTAGTTAAGTAACAAGGCTCTCTCTTACACACACACTCTCTCTCTTTCTCTCTCTCTATCTCTATCTCTCTCTCCATGTGTGTGTAAGGGGGAAAACTAATTTTGCACTTTATCATGCATTATTCCAGGGAGTATCCCAGAAATGGACTCAGCATAGCTCCATGGCCAGGAACTCTGATTTATAAATTCTCTGTCTATATCCCCGAAGCCTGTAACAGAGGCTTGCTGAGCCTGGATGCTCAGAAATAACTGAGGGCCTGTCTCATGGAAGCTAGGAATATATTCAGAAAATTGCTTGCTGTCTCTTTCTTCCCGAGAATGTTCATTTTTCCCATCTTGTGTCTTCTGGTTAATTAATATTGGTCAAATTCTGTTTTGACTTAAACTCTAAATGGAAGAAAGCATAAAGGGTTTTAGGGTTTTTCAGGTGAAAATTTAAAAGCATATTGCAGAAAAATGGCATTATCATAATGAGACTCTGGTGTTTAAGAATATTGTAAAAACAATGCGATTTTGCTTCTTCTTTTTTCCCAATATTCTTAAGAAAAAAATAACACTTGAAATGACATCATTCATTCCTCCTTTTGGGATGCAGGTCAAGCCCTCTGACAAACATTCCACAGTATCCTCTCTCTGCAGCCTCGACCAAGGAACCAATGTGAAGTAGGCTAATAAGCTCTGACCGGCACATATTAGCAATTGAGAATCAGTGTCTTTGTGGCAGGATAATGTAGCCCATTATGACTGGGGCTGTATGCCTTAATAATGAGAAAAGGAAATCCCAGTTCTGCTTCGGTAATTAGTGTAAATGGAGCTTAAGTCAAAACCAAATATGGGAAGGGCTTTGCTCAATCATATACTTTTGACATTTTTATTTGCAAAATGTTCTGTAGGAAACATGACCACAGTGTTTCAATAATTTTTAAGCTGTGTGATGAATGTCAAATTGAAAGATTGATCGTCACAAGGAGAAAGAAGAAACAGAATGAGAAGCAAAAATTCCTTCCTCTTTTGTAAAGAAGAATTTTATCTTGAAATATTGAGCAGTTTCTGTAAAGGACAATATTTTGAAAACATAAACTAGGGTGTTCTGTAGTTTCAACAAATGACCAACAAGGCCTAACATAAATATGTTACACACAAGATGAGCATTTCATGTCTGTGTTTTATTGGAAGATGTTATGAATGATAGCGTCCTCTTGGAACATTTCTTATGAATGCATACCCTGCAAATCCCATTAAATTTCTTTTGGATAAGAGAAAACATTTAGCCTGAGGGTTTCAGACTAGAATAAGCAAAGAGCCTACTGGAAGTGCCCGTGTTTGGAATTTCAGGGAATTCATATATTCAGAAATTTTGTTCCAGGACATACATTGAATTTTAA